>NW_023425595.1:56957469-57370638 GCF_014108245.1 Pipistrellus kuhlii | reverse complement strand
GGTGTCCCAGACAATTGCATATTCCTATATTATTGGTATAGATCCTATGTGTTTGGGCCTTTTCCCCCTGTTTCTGATAGTAAAGTGCATATTCCTAATAAGAAACTGTGGATAATAAAAGCTGAAAGGCTTTTAAAAGCAAAGAGACCACCACACAACAGGAGACCCTGTAACAGGGCAGATGAGAGGCACTCATCTCTTTGAGAACTAGCCAATGCTCTCGAATGTCATTACTGGAACACTTTTACTCTTCTAAGCATTCCTTGAGTCAGATGAGGACCCATCGAAAGCAGACTTCTGTAGCTTTCACAAACGTGCTGAAGAATTGAAATGCGTAATCCATAAATTGGTGGTATTGCATAAAAATGTGAATATTATTCTTCTATGGAAAGCTTACTATGATCATATATTTGTTATAATGTGGATTTTGTGATAAAAGAAATAGTATAATTTCAAAAGAAACATCAAAGTGCTTTATTTCAAAGTAATGTCCATTGGTAGCTGCACATTTCCCCATCTTTCGGTTAATTTGTGGGTACCATCCCAATAGAACTTTTCTTGTTTAAGGCAAACCATTCAGAGACCCCAATTTTCCACTTCTTCATGTGTTTTGAAGGGCTGTGCAGAAAGTGTGTGTGCCATCAATGGGAACAAGTGGTAATGTGAAGAAGCATGGTCTGATGAATACAGCAAGTGAGTTAATACTTCCTAGGCAAGATCTTTTATGGCATGTTAGACTGGTTTTGAAGTGTGTGACGGAGCATCAACATGAAGCAAAATTACTTTGCTGTGTCTTCTGTTCTATTTTCGTAGTTTCACAGTCAAAACATGTGTCAAATTTCTGGTTTTAGAAGCTCATAATTCACCACACTTTCCTGATCCCACCAAAGGAAGAGCACTGCCTTCTTTCCAAAGCAAGTTGGCCTTGTAGTTGATGTTGATGGTTGACCTAGATGAACTCATGATTTTGTGCATTTGGAATTCTCAAAATAAAACCACTTTTCATCACCCACCAGTCACAATTCAATGGAAAAATGACTTTCTTTCATGCAGTTGTAGCATCATTTTACTGATAACTTTTTCAGGTTTCCATTTTTCTTTCTTTCATTGCAACACTGATGGGATTTTCATGTAAAAGGGAACTAAAAATTTTGAATGAAAACTGAGAGGACAAAACTTATTTCCCTTTGGCTTAGTCTGTGGAGTAACTATCTTTTCTTTGCTTTCTTTCTTTTTTTTTTCTTTTAATATATTATTGATTTTTTACAGAGAGGAAGGGAGAGGGATAGAGATTCAGAAACATCGACAGGAGAGAAACATTGATCAGATGCGTCCTGCACACCTCCCTAATGGGGATGTGCCCATAACCAAGGTACATGCCCTTGACCGAAATCGAACCTGGGACCATTCAGTCCACAGGCCTACGCTGTATCCACCAAGCAAAACCACCTAGGGCTGGATCAACTGTCTTTGACTTGCCTTTGAAATCCAAGGAACTATGTAGAAAAACATGAATGAAGCAGACTAGAATCCAACCCAGCCTGGTGGATTTCACTTCCCGATTCCTTTCCCTTCCTAAATTCTCTCTGTATTCTGCTCCTTGGGACCTAGAAACCCCATTTATGCTAACTGCAGTAGTTTTCTGTTACTTTCTAGTGAAGAGTTAGAAAAACGGAGACTTTTGGAATCATGTACAGCATTTTCCCTTTGATTAAAACAAATGAAATGAATTACTGCCATGTTAATATATAGAATGGGCTCTCAAGCATTAACATTTTAGGCCCTCCCCTCCTTCGAATCCAAGAACTTATTCTTCAGTGCAATGTTATTTGAACCATTAATTTTTTTAATATTTATTTCTTGAATAATGTGCTATTTTGGGCTTCATTAAAAAAACTTTGAAGAATTTTTTGAATACTCGCTGACTAAAAATTATATCACATAAATATAGCCTTTCTTTATATAAAATATGAGAATATAAGGCAAGATATACACATATAAAATAGAATGTTTCACCTTCATGGTGAGTGAACAACTCTAGTCCTCATTTGATTGCAATAATTGGGTTATTTCATAGATTATTTCATGTAAGTAAAACCTTCAGACTAATTGAAGCATATAACTAAGTGGCCATTTTAAAAAGCTTGTACTTTGAAAGAATATTGTCTTAAATTTATTATGTACCACTTCTCTTTCTTTGAAAAATTATTTATTCTCATAATAAAGGCAATATATTCACTGAAGAACAACTGTAAAATAAAAATAAATATTACGAAAAAAGTTAAAAATATATAGATCAATGGAATAGAATAGAGAACCCAGATATCAACCCAAATCATTATGCTAAATTAATACTTGACAGAGGAGGCACAAATATATAATGGAATCAAGACAATCTCTTCAATAAACGGTGTTGGGAAAATTGGACAGATACATGCAAAAGAATGAAACTAGATCACCAACTTACACCATACACAAAAAGAAACTCAAAATGGATACAGGACTTAAACATAAGACGGGAAACCATAAAAATACTAGAGGCATCCAAAGGAAGCAAAATCTCAGAAATATGCCAAAAGAACTTCTTCACTGATACTGCCCCTAGGGCAATGGAAGCTAAAGAGAAAATAAACAAATGGGATTACATCAAAATAAACAGCTTCTGTAAAGCAAAAGAAACCATCAACAAAACAACAAGAAAGTCCACTGTATGGGAGAACATATTTGCAAATGTTATCACTGATAAAGGTTTAATCTCCAACATCTACAGACAGTTTATACAACCAAATAAAAGGAAAAGGAATGATCCAATTAAAAAATGGGCAATGGATGGACCTAAATAGAATATTTTCAAAAGAAGAGAGAAGGAAGGCAAAGTGGCATATGAAAACATGCTTAAAGTCACCAATTACCTGAGAGATGCAAATCAAATAAAAACAATGCGGTACCATCTCACACCTGTTATAATGGCCAACATCAACAAGTCAATAAACGACAAGTGTTAGCGAGGTTGTGGAGAAAAAGGAACCCTCATGCACTGCTGGTGGGAATGCAGACTGGTGCAACCACTGTGGAGAACAGTGTGGAGTTTCCTCAAAAAACTGAAAATGGAACTCCCATTTGATCCAGTAATCCCACTCCTAGGAATACATCCCAAGAAACTAGAAACACCAATCAGAAAGGATATATGCACCCCTATGTTCATAGCAGCACAATCTATAATAGCTAGGATTTGGAAACAGCCTAGGTGCCCCTCAGCAGATGATTGGATCAAAAAACCATGGTATATCTACACAATGGAATACTATGCTTCCATAAAAAAAGAAGTAATTCTCATCATTTGTAGCAACCTAAGATGGAATTGCAGAACATCATGGTGAGTGAAATAAGCCAGTCAATGAAAGAGAAATACCACATGACCTCACTCATTTATGGATAATAAGGAACATTATAAACTGATGAACCAAAAGATAGATACAGAGACAGTAAAGCAACAAGCAGACTGTCAAATAACAGTGGGGTGGGGAAGGTGATATGGGGGAGATAAGAGATCAACAGAAGGACTTGTATATATGCTTATATGTACAACCAATGGACACAAAACTCTGGGGAGAGTGGGTATGTATGGGAAGGAAGAGGTCAATGGTAAAATATGTACACAGATAATAATTAAATAAATAAATTAAATAATAAAATAAAAATAAAAGTTAAAATCACCTATAATTTTTATTCCAATAACAAAAACCTTTAATGCAGTTAAGGACATGGTTTTTATGTATAACACTAGAAGTTCGATGCATAAAAATTCATGCACTGTAGTGGGGGTCCCTCAGCCAGTTCTCCGCCCTCTCACAGTCCATAGCTCTCAAGGTTCTGGGTTTTTTCTTTCTTTTTTCTTTTTTTAAAAATATATATATTTTTTTAATTTCAAAGAGGAAAAAAGAAGAAGAGAGTCATAGAAACCACAATGATGAGAGAGAATCATTGATGGCTGCCTCCTGCATGCCCCCTACAGGGGGTTTTGCTTGCAACCCAGGCATATGCCCTTTGACCAGAATGGAACCAGGACCCTTCAATCCACAAGCTGATGCTCTCTCCTCTGAGACAAATCAGCTAGGGCAAGGTTGTGGGTTTTCAAAAAAATCATTTATACTTTTCAAAACCAAGGACATTTTATGTAGCCGTCTGGTGTCAGAGAGAGTGTGAGTTGTACATGTTGATATTGGAGGTGTATATGCTGTTGAGTATCACTATGTGCCTGGCATTCTGCTAAACAGTTTACATGAATTATCTCACTGAATTACCATAAAATTCTTCTGAGGTTTGTGGTAAACCTCAAATTCAGATACATACTATCTGGATTATAAAAATATCTCTCTTTACCACTTATCTGTTATCTACTCATATATATGTATATACACATATACACATATACACATATACATATATACATACACATAACAGTGGCCTGGTGCACAAAATTTGTGCATGGGGCGGATTTCCCTCAACCCAGCTTACACTCTCTCTAATATGGGATCCTTCAGTGACAGTCGGACATCCATATCCCAATCTGGGACTGCTGGCTCCTATCTGTTCACCTGCCTGCCTGCCTGATTGCCCCTAACCACTCTACCTGCTGGCCTGCTCTCCATCAATTGCCCACCCTGATAGCTTTCTTGCCCCCAACTGCCCTCCCTTGCTGGCCTGATTGCCCCAAATTGTCCCCCAGCAGCCTTCTCACCCCTAAATTTCTCCTTCAGCCGACCTGATCACTTCCCAACTTTCCCCATTGTCTGCCTGCTCACCCCCAATAGTCCCCCTAACCCCGCTGCTGGCCTGTTCTCCCCCAACTGCACACCGAATTGGACTATGCCCATTCATGGAATCATGAACTGTGCTTCAAGTATTCATATATATACATACTTAATGTATATACACATATATCATAAGAATATATTGGATTTCCCATTTAGTTTTCTTTATTAATGTTGAGATAAGTTAATAAATACTTATTTTATTGTATTCATTATTTAGTAGCAAAATTTTTACAAAAGTAAAAAAAATAAATATTTTGTCTGGTCTGAGTTTGACAAGTCACACACATAAATATATAAATGTATAAATAGCGGTTGGGTGACAATAAATTAAAAAATGGAGCATGCATAAATAAAATCCATGATGAGGACACAGGTGGCTGCCAGGTCTCAAGGTCAGGAACACAGGTGTCCTGCAGCAACACATTTCAGGTCCTGGTTGAGGAGGTGGAAGAGGTTGGATGTGACAAAGGCTTCAAGGCAGTCCTGGGATTCCTTCTGCTCTGCCTCCCACAGGCGATGCAGCCACTGGTGGAGGTGGCCCCGGGCTCTGGGGCCTGCTGGGGCCTGAGCTGGGACACAGGCCTGAAGCTGGGAGTGGATGTACTGCAGCGTGTGGAGGGGTTGGTCCAGGATGTCTCCCAGGGTCGAGTTCGTCACTGTCCCCAGGACCTTCAGTGTCAGGGCCAGCTCAGCCTCCAAGGCCACAGGGCGCTCCCACACCTGCAGCTGCCTCAGGTCCCGGGGCCTGAGGAGTGAGCGGGAGCTGCAGTGCCAGTTCTTGAGCTGGAGGGACTCTTCCAGGGCATCCTTGGCCCTCTTGAAGGCCTTCATCTCTTGCGGGGACAGAGACTTGAACTGGTCCATGTGGCAGCCCCTGGCACCCAGGTTGTTCCTGGGGCCGTAGGGGCAGGAACTGCTCCTGTCCTGGTCAGCACTGCGGCCATCAGCATCAGCACCAGCATGCACCACACAGCCCAGTCAGGCTTCATCCTGGTCTCTGGCCTCTGCTCTCTGGTCTCTGTCAGCAGATGGGCGTCCAAGTGTCCACAGAGAGGCTGTCACCTGGGTGTCACCAGCCTTGTTTGGTGTCTCTGGTCTCAGTCTCCTCTTCTGTGTCTCAGGCTGCTGTTCTGTCTGTATGTCTGAACTTGCAGCTCTGCTGACATGGAATGCCACACTGGGCTCCATGGTGCAGCTTTTAGCTTGGACAGAGGGGCAATCCCAGCTGATGTAGGAAAAGTGAAAACACACCTGCCACTAGGGGAGGCCCCAGGCTGGGAAAGGCCTGTGCAGGGCCGGGCCTGGAGCCAGTTGAGCAGCTAAAGCGAAAGAGAAACTGATACAGACTCTGATTCACCTGCAGAAGGTGAGGTCATGCCAGGATTCGCAGATAAGGGCAGCCCCAGCCCCATAGAGGGAGGACACAGAGCCCTGCTGGGTAGGGGACATAGAGACCTGCCTTTGTGTGGGATACCCCAGGGCAGGGAGAGGAGGAGAAAGGCACCTCTAGGGAGGTTGCCACAAAGAACCTGGAACCTCCAAGAGGGAGGCTGTCAGGGGAGGGGAGAAGAGGAAGGCAGAAGGCTGCTGGGGGTGGGAGAGAGTCAGATAGGCAGAGTAGCCTGGAATGAAGAGAGGAGACCAGCTCTTCCTCTCTTCCCCACTCAGCAGGAAGAGAAAAAGAAGGGGAGGCGGGCAACTTGACAAACATCTTTAATTTTCCAGATGCAGGAAAAAGAGGCTCTGCTGAGAATTGAGGTGTAAGCCCAGGACTTCCAGGGATCATGCCCAGAGGGTGAAATGCATTCATTCATTCATCAAGTATAACTCACCTCTCCACGCCTGCCTACTATGCATTAGGCACTGCTCAACATGCCAGGACTAGCATTTAAAACAAATCCCATTAAACAAAACTTGTTAGATATTTTTTAAAAAATTGACTTCAGAGAGGAAGGGAGAGAGAGAGTGCCATCAATGATGAGAGAGAATCATTGATTGGCTGAGTCCTGCATGCCATCTACTGGTTATCCAGCCTGCAACCTGGACATGTGTCCTTGAGCAGAATCATATCTGGGAACCTTCAGTCTGCAGACTAAATCCTATAGGACAGAACTTTTTTCTTTTTAACATTTTTAAAATTATTTAAAAACAATAATCTCTATTGTTGAGAGTATTAGTGATGTCACTTTCCTTCTGCTTCTGTAACCCTCCCATTACCCAGTTCCTTATTAATTTGTGAGATTAATTAGTAAATATCTAGAGTGCTGTTGAGGTAATGAAGCATAGGCCAGATGAATTTCCCTGAAGAGCGGAAGTCTAGACTATACAGGTCAAGGGTTATGAATATAGGAACTGATAAGATAACTCAGACCCAGATACACTTCTTATTAATTCTTATAATTATGGAAGGTAATTTCTATAATCTACATAGATATATACTGTTATCACCATATATATGATTATATATATATAATTATATATATATAAAACACACACACACACACACACACACACACATATATATATATATATATATATATATATATATATATATATATATATATATATTATTGGACAGAGGGGCAATGCAACTGATGTAGGAAAAGTGAAAACACACCTGCCTCTAGGGGAGGCCCCAGGCTTGGAAAGGCCAGCCTGTGCAGGGCGGGGCCTGGGGCCAATTGAGCAGCTAAAGCAAAAGATGTAATATACATATATATATATATCAATATATACACACACACACACACATATTAACAAGCGTTTACTTTTTATCATCATTCTTTCTAGGTTACCTGGGTATGCTTTGCCTTTGAGTTCACTGGAACTTTAAAGTAAGCAGGAGTTACACTGTGTATTGTTGCTGATCTGATTCTTGTGGGGTTTTTAAGTGATTTTTAAAAGAACAGTGAGCAAAGGTGAAAGGATTAAGCAAAATAAAGAAAGGAAATTAAATAAAAGAAAATCGCATTAATAGACTGAAAGATACATAAAAGAAATATGAGTTAAATAAACCTACCTATAAATAAAAATAATCTCAATGAAAAATATAATTTTTTTTGTCTATAGGATTTAAATAAGTTTTTCTTATTTCTTTTTTGTTAATCCTCACAAGAAGACATTTCCCCCATTGATATTTAGAGAAAGTGGAAGTGAGGGGTGGGATGGAGGGAAAGAGAGAGAGAGAGAGAGAGAGAGAGACAGAGAGAGAGAGAGAGAGAGAGAGAGAGAGAGAGAGAGAGAGAGAGAGAGAGAGAGAAAGAGAGAAACATCATTGGGAAAGATATCCATCCATTGGTTTCCTTCTGCATGTACCCCAACTTGGGCCATGATTGAATATGCAACCCAGGTATGTGCCCTTGACCTAGAATCAGATTGGTGTCCCTTTGGTGTGTGGATCCACACTCTAACCATTGAGTGACACTGGCCAGAGCTGGAGAATAAACTAACTCTACAGAGGCATTAACTTTTACTTTACATGAACAACTAAATAATCACCAATATAAAATAAAATTAACCTTGAAATTCAGAAAAAAACACAAAGGTATACAATTTGCTTTTCTAGAAAAATTCATTTCTGATAAAAACAAAATGTAGACTGTCACTACGGGAAAACAAAGAAACTGTAGTAAGTTTGTATGAATAAAGGGCGTAGTAGAACCAAGTGATGGACAGCTAAGATGCCCTTTTACACTAAGAGGATCATTATGGGATGCTTTTGCAGGTTTTAATCCAGCCCCTCAGCAGTTCCAAGGAAACAATAATGATGAAAGGGGCCATGGAGAGTGTCTGATTGCTGGTTAGTCCCTATCCTGGAAATCGGGCCTAAACCGGCAATAGGACATCCCTCTCACACACCAGCACTGCAGGCTCCTAACTGCTCAACTGCCTGGATGTCTGATTGTCCCTAACTGCCACCCTGCCAACCAGGTTGCCCCTAACTGCCCCCTCCTGCTGGCCTGGTCAGCCTTCACTGTCTCCCAGTCTGCCTCTCTGGTTGCCCCTTACTTTGCACCTTGCTGGTCTGATTGACCCCAACTGCCCCCTGCCAGCCTGGTCGCCCTATGCAGTCTGCTGTTCAGTCATTTGGTCATCCCTCACCAACCCCCCTGCCAGCCTTGTTGCCCCATACAGTCTTCTTTGTGATTATTAACTGTTATTGTAATGGTGTCCCAGACAATTTGCATATTCCTATATTATTGGTATAGATCCTATGTGTTTGGGCCTTTTCCCCCCTGTTTCTGATAGTAAAGTGCATATTCCTAATAAAAAAAACTGTGGATAATAAAAGCTGAAAGGCTTTTAAAGCAAAAGAGACCACCACACAACAGGAGACCCTGTAACAGGGCAGATGAGAGGCACTCATCTCTTTGAGAACTAGCCAATGCTCTCGAATGTCATTACTGGAACACTTTTACTCTTCTAAGCAATTCCTTGAGTCAGATGAGGACCCATCGAAAGCAGACATTCTATAGCTATCACAAACGTGCTGAAGAATTGAAAGGCGTAATCCATAAATTAGAGGTATTGCATCAAAATGTGAATATTATTCTTCTATGGAAAGCTTACTATGATCATATATTGGTTAATTATGTGGATTTTGTGATCAAAGAAAACATGATAATTTCAAAAGAAACATCAAAAGTGCTTTATTCAAAGTAATGTCCATTGCTAGCTACACATTTCCCCATCTTTCAGGTAATTTGTGAGTACCATCCCAATAGAACGTTTCTTGTTTAAGGCAAACCATGCAGAGACCCAATTTTCCACTTTTTCGTGTGTTTTGAAGGGCTGCACAGAAAGTGAGTGTGCCATCAATGGGAACAAGTGGTAATGTGAAGAAGCATGGTCTGGTGAATACAGCAAGTGAGTTAATACTTCCCACGAAGATATTTTTACATCTCTTTGACTGGTTTTGAAGTGTGTGATGGTGCATTTACATGAAGCATAATTATTTTGCCATATCTTCTATTGTACTTTGGTCGTTTCACAATCAAAGCATGTGTCAAAAACCTGGATTTAGAATCTCATAATTCTCCACACCTTCCTGATCCCACCAAAGGCAGATCACTTTCTTCTTTCGAAAGCAAGTTGGCCTTGTAGTCGATGTTGAAGGTTGCCCTCGATGAACCCATGATTTTGTGCATTTGTGATTCTCAAAATAAATCCACTTGTCATCACCCACCAGTCACAATTTGATGCAAAAAAGACTTTCTTTAGTGCAGTTGTAGCAACATTTTGCTGATACTTTTCAGGTTTCCATTTGTCTTTCTTTCATTGCAACACTGATGGGATTTTCATGTAAAAGGGAACTAGATATTTTGAATGAAAACTGAGAGAATCAACTTATTTCCTTTTGGCTTAGTCTGTGGAGTAACTATCTTTTCTTTGCTTTCTTTCTTTTTTTTTCTTTTAATATACTATTGATTTTTTACAGAGAGGAAGGAAAAGGGATAGAGATTCAGAAACATCGACAGAAGAGAAACATCGATCAGTTGCCTCCTGCACACACCCCTAATGGGGATGTGCCCGCAACCACGGTACATGCCCTTGACCGGAATCGAACCTGGGACCTTTCAGACCACAGGCCTACGCTGTATCCACCAAGCAAAACCAGCTTGGGCTGGATCAACTGTCTTTGACTTGCCTTTGAAATCCAAGGAACTATGTTGAAAAACATGAATGAAGCAGACTAGAATCCAACCCAGCCTGGAGGATTTCACTTCCTGATTCCTTTCCCTTTCTAAATCTTCTCTGTATTTGGTTCCTTGGGACCTAGAAACCCCATTTATGCTAACTGCAGTAGTTTTCTGTTACTTTCTACTGAAGAGTTAGAAAAACGGAGACTTTTGGAATCATGTACAGCATTTTCTCTTTGTTTAAAATAATGGAAAAGAATTGCTGCCATGTTAATATATAGACTGAGCTCTCAAGCATTAACATTTTAGGCCCTCCCTTCTCTCGAGTCCACAAACTTATTCTTCAATGCAATGGTATTTGAACCATTAATTTTTTTAAAAAATATTCCTTGAATAATGTGCTATTTTGGGCTTTGTTAAAAAAAACTTTGAAGAATTTTTTGAATACCCGCTGACTAAAAATTATATCACATAAATATAGCCTTTTTTATATAAAATATGAGAATATAAGGCAAGATATACACATATAAAATAGAATATTTCACCTTCATGGCCAGTGAACAACTCTAGTCCTCATTTGATTGTAATAATTGGGTTATTTCATAGATTATTCCATGTAAGTAAAACCTTCCAACTAATTGAAGCATACAACTAAGTGGCCATTTTAAAAGGTTTGTACTTTGAAAGAATATTGTCTTAAATTTATTATGTACCACCTCTCTTTCTTTGAAAAATTATCTATTCTCATAATAAAGGCAATACATTCGCTGAAGAACAACTGTAAAATAAAAATAAATATTAAGAAGAAAGTTAAAATCATATAGATCAATGGAACAGTATAGAGAACCCAGATATCAACCCAAGTCATTATGGTCAATTAATATTTGACAAAGGAGGCACAAATATACAATGGAATCAAGACAGTCTCTTCAATAAATGGTGTTGGGAAAATTGGACAGATACATGCAAAAGAATGAAACTAGATCACCAACTTACACCATACACAAAAATAAACTCCAAATGGATACAGGACTTAAACATAAGACGGGAAACCATAAAAATACTAGACGCATCCAAAGGAAGCAAAATCTCAGAAATATGCCAAAAGAACTTCTTCACTGATACTGCCCCTAGGGCAATGGAAGCTAAAGAGAAAATAAACAAAAGGGATTACATCAAAATAAAAAGCTTCTGTAAAGCAAAAGAAACCATCAACAAAACAACAAGAAAGTCCACTGTATGGGAGAACATTTTTGCAAATGTTATCACTGATAAATGTTTAATCTCCAACATCTATAGACAGCTTATACAACTAAATAAAAGGAAAAGGAATGATCCAATTAAAAAATGGGCAATGTATGGACCTAAATAGAATATTTTCAAAAGACAGAAGGAAGGCCAAGTGGCATATGAAAACATGCTCAAAGTCACCAATTATCTGAGAGATGCAAATCAAAACAACAATGTGGTACCATCTCACACCTGTCAGAATGGCCAACATCAACAAATCAACAAACGAGAAGTGTTAGCGAGGATGGGGAGAAAAAGGAACCCTTGTGCACTGCTGGTGGGAATGCAGACTGGTGCAACCACTGTGGAGAACAGTATGGAGTTTCCTCAAAAAACTGAAAATGGAACTCCCATTTGAGCCAGTAATACCACTCCTAGGATTATATTCAAAGAAACTAGAAACATCAATCAGAAAGGATATATGCACCCCTATATTCATAACATAACAACCAACAATAGCTAGGATTTGGAAACAGCCTAGGTGCCCCTCAGCAGATGATTGAATAAAAAAACCATGGTATATCTGCACAATGGAATACTATGCTGCCATAAAAAAAGAAGTAATTCTCATCATTTGTAGCAACCTAAGATGGAATTGCAGAACATCATGGTGAGTGAAATAAGCCAGTCAATGAAAGAGAAATACCACATGACCTCACTGATTTATGGATAATAAAGAACATTATAAACTGATGAACCAAAAGATAGATACAGAGACAGTAAAGCAACTAGCAGGCTGTCAAATAAAAGAGGGGTGGGGAGGGAGATTTGAGGGAGATAAGAGATCATCAGAAGGTCTTGTATATATGCATATAAGTACAACCAATGGTCACAACTCTGGGGATAGTGGGTATGTATGGGACTGGGGGTCAATGGTAAAATATGTACACAGATAATAATTTAATAAAAAAATAAAATAAAAAAATAAAAATAAAAAAATAATAAAGTTAAAATCACCTATAATTTTAATTCCAATAGCAAACACCTTTAATGCAGTTAAGGACATGGTTTTTATGTATAACACTAGAGGCTCGATGTATGAAAATTCATGCACTGTAGTGGGGGTCCCTAAGCCAGTTTTCCACCCTCTCACAGTCCATAGCTCTCAAGGTTCTGAGTTTTTTCATTCTTTTTTCTTTTTTTAAAAATATATATATTTTTAATTTCAAAGAGGAAAAAAGAAGAAGAGAGTCACAGAAACCACAATGATGAGAGAGAATCATTGATGGCTGCCTCCTGCATGCTCCCTACAGGGTTTTGCTTGCAACCCAGGCATATGCCCTTTGACCAGAATGGAACCCAGGGCCCTTCAATCCACAAGCTGATGCTCTCTCCTCTGAGACAAATCAGCTAGGGCAAGGTTCTGGGTTTTCAAAAAAATCATTTATACTTTTCAAAACCGAAGACATTTTATGTAGCCGTCTGGTGTCAGAGAGAGTGTGAGGTGTACATGTTGACATCAGAGGTGTATATTTTGTTGAGTATCACTATGTGCCTGGCATTCTGCTAAACAGTTTACATGAATTATCTCACTGAATTACCATAAAATTCTTCTGAATCCCAGGTTTGTGGTAAACCTCAAATTCAGATACATACTATCTGGATTATAAAAATATCTCTCTTTACCACTTACCTGTTATCTACTCATATATATGTATATACACATATACATATATACTTATATACATATACATAACAGTGGCCTGGTGCACAAAATTTGTGCATGGGGCTGATGTGCCTCAACCCAGCTTACACTCTCTCTAATATGGGATCCTTCAGGGACAGTCGGACATCCATATCCCAAGCTGGTACTGCTGGCTTCTATCTGTTCACCTGCCTGCCTGCCTGATTGCCCCTAACCACTCTGCCTGCTGGCCTGCTCTCCATCAATTGCCCACCCTGCTTGCCTTCTTGCCCCCAACTGCCCTCCCTTGCTGGCCTGATCGCCCCTAATTGTCCCCAGCAGCCTTCTCACCCCTAAATTTCCCCTTCAGCTGACCTGATAACTTCCCAAACATCCCCATTGTCTGCCTGCTCACCCCTAATTGTCCCTCTCCCCCCCTCCCGCTGGCCTGTTCTCCCCCAACTGCCCACCCAATTGGACTATGCCCATTCACAGAATCATGAACTGTGCTTCTAGTATTCATATATATACATACTTAGTGTATATACACATATATCACAAGAATATATTGGATTTCCCATTTAGTTTTCTTTATTAATATCAAGATAAGTTGATAAATACTTATTTTATTGTATTCATTATTTATTATATTTGCAAAATTTTTACAAAAGTAAAAAAAATAAATATTTTGTCGGGTCTGAGTTTGACAAGTCACACACATAAATATATAAATATATAAATACTGGTTGGGTGACAATAAATTAAAAACTGGAGCATGCATAAATAAAATCCATGATGAGGGCATAGGTGGCTGCCAGGTCTCAAGGTCAGGCACACAGGTCTCCTGCAGCGACACATTTCAGGTCCTGGGTGAGGAGGCGGAAGAGGTTGGATGTGACAAAGGCTTCAAGGCAGTCCTGGGATTCCTTCTGCTCTGCCTCCCGCAGGCGATGCAGCCACTGGTGGAGGTGGCCCCGGGCCCTGGGGCCTGCTGGGGCCTGAGCTGGGACACAGGCCTGAAGCTGGGAGTGGATGTACTGCAGCGTGTGGAGGGGCTGGTCCAGGATGTCTCCCAGGGTAGAGTTCGTCACTGTCCCCAGGACCTTCAGTGTCAGGGCCAGCTCAGCCTCCAAGGCCACAGGGCGCTCCCACACCTGCAGCTGCCTCAGGTCCCGGGACCTGAGGAGTGAGCGGGAGCTGCAGTGCCAGTTCTTGAGCTGGAGGGACTCTTCCAGGGCGTCCTTGGCCCTCTTGAAGGCCTTCATCTCTTGCGGGGACAGAGACTTGAACTGGTCCATGTGGCAGCCCCTGGCACCCAGGTGGTTCCTGGGGGGCGGAGGGGCAGGAACTGCTCCTGTCCTGCTCAGCACCGCGGCCATCAGCATCAGCACCAGCGTGCACCACACAGCCCAGTCAGGCTTCATCCTGGTCTCTGGCCTCTGCTCTCTGGTCTCTGTCAGCAGATGGGCATCCACGTGTCCATGCAGAGGTTGTCACCTGGTGTCACCAGCCTTGTTTGGTGTCTCTGGTCTCAGTCTCTTCTTCTGTGTCTCAGCCTGCTGTTCTGTCTGTATGTCTGAACTTGCAGCTCTGCTGACATGGAATGCCACACTGGGCTCCATGGTGCAGCTTTTAGCTTGGCCAGAGGGGCAATCCCAGCTGATGTAGGAAAAGTGAAAATGCACCTGCCACTAGGGGAGGCCCCAGATTGGGAAAGGCCAGCCTTTGCAGGGCGGGGCCTGGAGCCAGTTGAGCAGCTAAAGCTAAAGAGAAACTGATACAGACTCTGATTCACCTTCAGTAGGTGAGGTCATAAGAGAAAGATTCCTCTTATGGAATCTTATGCATTCTTTCCTTCCTTCCTTCCTTCCTTCCTTCCTTCCTTCCTTCCTTCCTTCCTTCCTTCCTTCCTTCCATTCTTTTATCTTTCTTTCTTTTCTTTAAATTGATTTCAGAGAGGAAGGGAGCGGAGAGAAACATCAATGATGAGAGAGAATCATTGGCTGCCTCTTGCATGCCCCCTACTTGGGATTGGGCCCACAACCTGGGCATAAGTGCTTGACCAGGATTGAACCTGAGACCCTTCAGTCCACAGGCAGAGGCTAGGACAGAGCCTTTTTTATTAAAAAAAAAAATTCTTTGTTATTTTAAAAAAATCTTTATTGTTTAGAATATTATTGATAGTCCCCTTTCCTCCTCCCTCTCCCATTACCCTCTCTCTACCCAGTTCCCACCCAGACTTTCACTATCTATTGTCTGTGTCCATAAGTAATATATATTTGCATATAAGATCTTTGGTAAACCTATTCCTATACTCCACACTCCATCCTTCTGAGATTCCTCAATCTGTTACATATTTCTATGTCTTTTATTCTATTTTATTCATTAGATTTCTTATTCATTTACTTTGCTTTTTAGATTCAATTATTGATACATATGTATTTATTGCCATTTTATTGTTCATACTTTTGGTTTTCTTCTTCCTCTTCTTAAAGAATACCTTTCAGCTGAAACCGGTTTAGCTCAGTGGATAGAACTTCAGCCTGTGGACTGAAAGGTCCCAGGTTTGATTCCAGTCAAGGGCATGTACCTTGGTTGTGGGCACATCCCCAATAGGGGTGTGCAAGAGGCAGCTGATTGATGTTTCTCCCTCATCGATGTTTCTAACTCTCTATCCCTCTCTCTTCCTCTCCGTAAAAAATCAATTATATATATAGTTTAAAAAAGAAAACCTTTCAACATTTAATGTAATACTGGTTTCATCGTAATGAACTCCTTTAGCCTTCTCTTGTCTGGGAAGCTGTTTTTCTGACCTACAATTCTAAATGATACCTTTGCTGAGTGGAGTAATCTTGATTACTATTCATTACCTTGCTATTCATTACCTTGAATATTTCTTGCCATTCCCTTGTGGCTTGCATAGTTTCCATTAATAAATCAGCCGACAGTTGTATGGGTGTTCCCTTGTATCAGTAGATAACTGCTTTTAAGATTCTCTTTGTTTTTCACACTTAACATTTTATTTTATTTTATTTATTTTTTTAAATATATATTTTATTGATTTTTCACAGAGAGGAAGCGAGAGGGATAGTTAGAAAACATTGATGAGATAGAATCATGGACCAGCTGCCTCCTGCACAACCCCTACTGGGGATGTGCCCACAACCAATATACATGCCCTTGACCGGAATCGAACCTGGGACCTCTCAGTCCTCAGACCAATGCTCTATTCACTGAGCCAAACCGATTTTGGCACACTCAGCATTTTAATTATGATGTGTCTTGGTGTGGTCCTCTTTAGGTTCCTTTTATTTGGGAGTCTCTGCATTCCCTGGACTTGTAAAACTATTTCTTCCACCAAGTATGGGTAATTTCTGTAATTATTTCTTCAAATAGGTTTTCAATATCTTGCCCTCTCTCTTCTTCTTCTGGAACACCCATAATGTGAATGTGGTATGCTTGAAGTTATCCTAAAGGCTTTTTACAGAAGCTCATATTTTTGGAATCATTTTTTTCTCTTCTAATTGGATTTTTTTTTTTTTTTTTTGCTTCCAAATCATTGATTTGATTCTTGGGATGCTCTACTCTGCTGTTGAATCAGTGTAAGTTATTCTTTATTTCAGTTAGTGTATGCTTAATTTTTGACTGGTCCTTTTTCATGTCTTTAAAAATTATCATTAAGATCCTTGAAAGTTTTACAAAGTCCCTTGAAACTTTCATTAAGATCCTTGAGCAACATTATAATCGTTGTTATTATTTTTGTTTGCTTGATTCCATTTCATTTATTTCTGACATGTTTCTTTGTCTCTGCATTTTGGCTGCTTCTCTGTGTTTGTTTCTATGTATTAGGTAGAAGTGCTATGTTTCCTTGAATTTGTAGAGTGGCCTTGTGTAGTAGGTGTCCTGTAGGGCCCAGTGGCTCAGCCTCCCCAGTCACTTGATCTGGGAAGTCTATGTATACCACTGTGTGGTTTATGTGCACAGTCTTGTAGTTGAGCCTTGATTGCTATTGACATAACTTTCAGGCCAATTGGCTGTAAGACCCAGCTTTAACTACAGTGGGAGAGCTGCTGTGCAGGAGATACCCATATGGAGCAGAACTTGCTTCAGTGGGGCTTTATTTCTCACTGAGTTTGTCCCTTGAGTGTGTCACTTATGGATGTGTAGAGTTATAATCTATTATGGTTTGAAGCTGTCCTCCAGGTGCACTGTATCTGGGGCTGTTGGGAGGTGCAAAGTCAGTTATTGCCTGGGGCTGCCTGGCAGGAGCTACAGAGAGATATCTGAAGATGAATGTTATTTATATTGGGCTTGGAACTGCTCAAGCGAGGACCAACTGTGAGGAAAGCCAGGCTGGTGCTGAGTCTTGGGCTTCTCATTGATAGGTTTGGAGTATGATGAAGCCAGTTTCTACTTTTTTGAGATACTTTGGGAAAGTCTGAAGCCTGAGCCAGAGCAGGCCATTCAGGCCGAACAGCTGGGCCAGGGCTGCAAATAGAGTGGGGCAGAGTCTCAGGGAATCACCAGGGTGGAGCAAACAATGTGGGCCAGGCTGATGGAAATTCAGATATGGTTGCTAGTCAGCTCTGTGATGGGGAGGTCCCAGCACAGGAACAATGACCCATGTGAGCATCTCCATCTGGAAGAAAGCCACCCCCGAGTTCCAGCCCTGACACATGACAATCCAGATCCTCCCATATGTCCCTGGATACACAAAAGCCACCATCTGGTGGTATATCTCAGAGGAAGTGGGACCACATAAGTTTTTGCACTAGCCTTTTAAGGGGAACTTCCTAGGACTCCAGCAACCCCTGTGTTACTCAACCACAATCCCCATTGATTTTTATAGCCCTGAGTTATGGGGACTTCTCTTCCCAGCTCTGGAACCCTGGGCTGAGGGTCTAGTGTGGGGCTGGGACCCCTTGCTTCTCAGGGGAGGTCTCTGCAGTGGAGATAACCCTCCAGATTTAAAAAGATGCTACACATGGGTGTTGGATCAGCCTGTTCCATATCTCTACCCATCCTACGAGTCTTGATGTACTTTCTTCTTTACTTATCTAGTTATAGGCCATCCAATGAGCCAAATTTTGGGTGGTTCTTTATGATAGTTTTTATGTATTTTAGTTGTAAATTTAATGTGGTTGTGAGAGGTGTATAGTATCAGTGTTTATTTCTGATACTATAGGCTCAGCGCATGAAGTTCATGCACAGGAAGAGTCCCTAGGCTTGGCTGGAAATCGGGGCCAACAGGGCCTTCCAGCTAGGGCCTTCTTTCCACAGCTGCCCCCTTCCTTTGTTCCGCGTCACCCACCCTGGTAGTCAGTGCATGTCATAGCAAGTGATGAAGCTCCTGGTCTCCCAGTCGAACTGCAGAGGGAACACTTTGCACATTAGCCTTTTGTATATATATAGATAGTCTTAATATATGAATCATTCCTCATAGCAAGTATGTGGATACAATATGATTTTTTAAATCCTGGTATTGCATAGCTAAACGATATGTGTTTTTTAGCTGTTATAAAAATGAATTTTTTCCCTCTTTATTTATTTTATATCATCATTTACCTCCCCCCATCCCTCTTCCACCTGCATCCAACCCCACAATAACCACACTATTGTGATTCAGTGAGCACATTTTATTGCCAGACTACATAAGTCTTAGATTTCTGACTCACTCTTCATATGATTTGGGACAACTTTCTTAGCTTTTATTAAACTGTTTTTTTATCTTTAAAATAAGGAAAAAGAATAATTTTATGATAGAATTGTTAGATACTATTCATAAGATGCTAACTTGATCTGTGCTGATTCAAGAAATAATTCTCCTTTTTCTTACTAAATAATTATAAACATCTTATTTCTATCACATTTTTATATTAGCCTTCATGCAAATTTTAGATTATTCTGAAATTTAGAAAATTCTGAAAAGTGGAAGTTCTCAGTATAGAATCTTTATTTCCAAAACTAGAGGCCGATGTATAAAATTCATGCATGGTTGGGGAAAAGGAAGGAGTGCACCTCAGCCCAGCCTGCACCTTCTTCAATCTGGGACCCCTCGGTGGGATTGGGCCTAAAGGGGCAGTCAGAATTCCCTCTCATAATTCAGGACAACTGACTCCCAAACGTTCACCTGATTGACCCTAAACATTTCTGCCTGCCAGCCTGATCAACCCCTAACCACTCCCCTGCCAGCCTGATCAATGCCAAACTTCTCCCCTGCCAGCCAGATTACCCCTAACAGCCCTCCCATGCCAGCCTGGTCACCCCTAACTACCCTCTCTTGCCAGCCTGATCACCCACAAGTGCCCTCCTCTACTGGCCCAGTAACCCCCAACTTCCTCCCCGGCAGGCCTGTCCCCCCCCCCAACTGTCCTCCCCTACAGGCCTGGGTCTCTCCCAACTTCCCTCCCCTGATGACCATCTTGTGGTGGCCATCTTGTGTCCTCATGGGAGCAGCCATCTTTGACCACATGGGGGCAGCCATCTTGTGTGGAGTGATGGTCAATTTGCATATTACTCCTTCATTAGATAGGATTTCTAAATGTAGTTTTGTACAACAGAACTTGTGCAAATTAATATTATTATGAAAAATGGTTAAGAAGGCTTATTTCCTATTAATGTAGATATTGTTATTAGCAAAGATATTTTCTAATTTGATATGTGTAGTATTTCATTTTATTGGTTTCTTAATCTTTTTTTACTATTGCTCAATCTTTATTATTTTTTTTTACTATGGCTATTTTTCTTTTGTATTTATCTCTTATTTCTCACTTCGCTCTACTTTCTTGAGAATGCTTATTTTTTCTTTGTTTCAAAATTTTTACACATGTTTCTCTTCCACCTTCCTCCCACTTTTTCCTTGAGCATCGTACTCATCACTTAAATCATGGTACTCACAGCACTGCCTCAGAAAAGACTGTCTTTAACTTCTAAACTAGGGCATATCTTCCCATAAATGCATGTACTTTAATGATAGTGCAATTTCAATAGTAAAGACAGAGAAAGGCACATTTAAAGTATAGTCAATATTCTAATAAAAATGGATGAAAGAAACAAATAGTAGAGGGAGATAAAGGAAAGAATGTGCATCTTTTGGGCAATAAACAGGTAAGTGAAAATTCCCTGTAACTTTACTATTAATCATGTATATTATTTTCTGCCCTTTTCTGCATGTTTGACTATGATGTTTGTTTGTTTTTAAGCTTGAGTTGAAAGCTCAACTTATTTGTGTTTTGTTTCCTTGTTTTATAATAAATATCTTCAAAGCTATAAAATTCCCTCTCCAACCAACTTTAGTTACATTCCACATCTTTTTGAAATTTTTATTTTGTAATAATTTTAACTTCTAGAAATGTTTGAGAATAAAAATAATACAAGAAAAAACCATAAACCCTTTATTAAAATTAGCATAATGTTAACATTTTACAGATACAAATACATAATTACATAAATCTTTCTATCTATCTATCTATCTATTTATCTATCTATCTATCTCTAGCATCATCTAAAATATTTATAGTGTATCTTCCACAGGCAAAACACAATGCGTAAATAATAATCCTTTAGCACAATGCATAAATAATAATCCTTTATTCCTAATTATTTTATTGCCTACCTCCCAAGAATTACCAAAATAACATATATAAGTTGGTTTATTTACAAATGTTAATTATACCTGCTTAGAGGAACTTGTTGGAAAAAAAAAAGTGACTGAAGCTTTAGCATGAACTCATGCAGAGATAGGGATTTCTGATTCATTCTGTTCAAAATTATAGTTAGTACAATGGCAAAAATAGCATTGGCTCCTGCGAGAAGGTTGAGAGAGCAGAGGTGAGTAATGAGAATACTATATTTAGGAGCAGGTCTATAAGGCTAAGACTATGAAGTATTGATGAGCATGGGAGCACAGTGTTTCCAAAAGGAACACAAAATAGTTTCAGAAACCAGAGAGAAATTTAAAAGCATAAAGAATACGAAGCATTCAAGAGTGTGAAATATCAAGAACATCTTTGGATTTGGAGAGCCAAAGGCTAATTTTTAAAGAGGTTAAATTCTGTAGAGAGGGGTAGATAGAACCGAAAATACAGAGGATGAAAGAGTAAAGATACAGGAAGAGCTTTGTGGATTATGTTTCAATGACTGTGTGCTGATGAGAGACAGCATAATGGCTCAGGTGAATTCAGATTATAAAGGGTGCTTCAGTGTTTGATCATAGTTTGGGAAATTTTCAGTCCTGTGTATAGAAAGAGGAGGGGGAGAAACTGAAGGTTGAAGAGGAAGTTTAGATAATTGAAGAGAAAGATCTTTGAGGTTGAAAGAAAACATGGGCTCATTTGGTAGGTTATTGAAGGCGATGACTATTTCCTAAAGCAGAAAGCACACAGGAGGAAATGGACGAGTATACAGAGCACTTTGATTTTGATAAAAATTGAGAAAGCTCATGTTAAACGGTCTCAGTAAAAGTACTCCTATCTCCAGAAAATTAAAAGAGTAGAGAAAGTCCAGCTTTATAGTTGGGAAAAATAAAAGATAAAATATTTGGAATAAGAGCACTGGGAAAACGAATAGGATTTTAACTAGAGATAAGTAGAAATGAGGGCCTGGGTCAGTTTGTAATGGAAGAAAAGTATCCTACTGTATGTCTTTCTCCAAGACTACTTGGCAGCCAGGAAACAGAAAAAAGAAATTGGATGATTCGGTTTATTTAAAAAGTTAAATCAGAGGCTATTCTTAAACCATGTATTAACATATTTAAAGTTTGGGTAATTGGGGAAGGGGCTAATAAATGTGAACAAGTATCTAATCAATTTAACTTCTACAAATATATTTATCTAGACAAACTAAGAGATAAAATAGGTAAAAATTGGCAAAAATATACCATCAAGAGTGGAAAAAATATTGTTCAAATTGTTGTTTCATATATTAAATAAAAGCCATTAGAAGAAATTTTTTCTTCATAAAATTGCAAAATTTTTCAGAACTAAGTAACCAAATCAGAAGACTCACTCACAACAGGCACTGCATGTGTTAGTCCATGACATAACATATAAATACTACATTTGTAAAGGTTACTAGCAAACTCTGTACAGAACAGTTTAGTTTTATTGTTTCAATAGCTTTGCATTGTGTAAAACCTGTCATGAAGTTATTGAAACTCTTAGAATTATATACTGAACTAGAGGCCTGGTGCACAAATTCATGCATGGTTGGGGTCCCTCAGGCTGGCCAGTGATCAGGGGCTGATCGGGGCCAGCCAGCTGGGGACAAAGACTGTGGGAGGTTGGCCAGCCACAGAAGATTGGCTATGGGAGCGCACTGATCACCAAGAGGCAGCTCCTGCATTGAGCGTCTGACCCCTGGTGGTCAGTGTGCATCATAGCTACCGGCTGGTTATCCAGTTTTCAGGTTGTAACGGTGCTTAGGCTTTTATATATATATACACACACACACACACACACACACACACACACACACACACACTGTATTTTTCGGACCATAAGACACACCGGACCATAAGACGCACCAGTTTTTAGAGAAGGGAAATGAAGAAAAAAAGATTCTGAAACAAATAGTGTCCTAAAATATTTTATGTGCATTAAAACCCAACATCACAGTCATAAACACATGTAATCAACCCTGTAAAGTAAACAGCAGCATTTAGAACCATTTTAGAGCTGGGCAAGCAAACAGAGACCACACAGAGCTGGGCAAGTAAAAAAACTTTTTTTTAAAAGTATATGTGTAGGCTATATTTGGACCATAAGATGCAGGGACTTTTTCCCCCCACTTCTGGGGGCAAAAAAGTGCGTCTTATGGTCCGAAAAATATGGTATATATAGATGATATTTTCGCAAGCTGTTTTTAGTACAGAAAATAATTACTAAATGAAACTCCAACTATCTATGTAATGGATAGTCCACCAACCTCCCCATTAAGTGGCATTACATTATAATAGTTCATAGAAGTTATTAGAATTCTACACAATATGTAACTGGTGTATTAATTCAAAAAGTGAATCCAAACAGGTCAATGACATAATGTAGAATCAATTCTTTTGTATACTTTACTGACAAACTCTCTAGAATAGTCTGGAATACAAGCAAGATGTCATCATATATGAAACTCTTGCATCAGGATGTTTGACGCATTATAAAACTATAGCAAACTATAGCACTTGGTCATCCATATTCCATAATATGTATTATGCAAATACATCAAATAGCAATAAAAATGATGTATTATGACATAAAGAATATTTCTATATTGATATTTTTACTAGTATCTTTAACACAAATTGAAATACATAGTAGATGTGAAATCCATGAGTTAAAGTAAACAGTAGTTTATATATTGTTTTTGTTACTTTCAAGTTAAAATGGGTGAGGCGGGTGTGGATCTTTAAAATAAGATCTGGCCTCAAATCCCAAATGACAAACTTTGGTTAAAGTCAGCCTACTCTGATGATTCATGAGCTTGACACCTCCTTGGCATTTATGTATATAGGTTTAACTATGCTTTTTTTCTCTTGTTTATGTGTCACATTGTAATTTTTTTGGCTGCTTTTTTTCTTGGATGCCAAATCTCACCACCTCCAGTTCATTCTCCATTCTACTTTAGCATATATTTCTAAAGCATAAACTTGTATCATATCAGTATGCTATTTTAAAATAACGATTGGCATCTTGTTACCTAGAGAACAGAATCCAAATTCTTAGGTGGGGCTTACGTAATCCAACATTATCTGTCTCATCTGTTCTAAAAAACTCATCAGACAGTCCCAATCCCTCTATTCTTGAGCCATAGTGAGTTACTTACCATTTGAATGACATATACACTTGTTTACACTGCTTCCTTCAAAACAATGCCCTCCTCCCCCTACTTCATCTCAAAATCTCTTAACCATTTTTTTTAAAGATCTACTCAGCACAAATGTTTTCCTTTCTGAAGCCCCCCACAACTGTCTAAGAAAAATGACCTGCCCTCTGGGTACCTCTGCAATCTTGTATGTGCCTCAGAGCTGGGCTTCACTGTATAATGGTTATTAGCATAGGCACCATTATACATTGTGTTTCATCTACATTTACCAACATGTCATTTCATTTCACCTCCCTGCCATTTCCTCTCATCTAATAGTATCCAAACACTTATTATATGTCAGTTACTGCTTGAGGTCTGAGGAGGCAGAGTTAGACCCAGTTCTTATCCACTTGCTCATAGTTCCCTTACTAGATGTAAGCTTCTCAGGGTATGGAGCGCCTATATTCCAGAGAATGTGAACAGCTAGCCATTTATGTTGAGACTTACCTTCCCACCTCTTCCCCTTTACCCATCCAATCTCTTCCTGGAATGTCTTCCCTCTCCGCTTGTTGAAAGCCTCCTCCTTGTGATCCAGTCATAGTCCTAAATCTGATATGCGATCTTTTTTCTTTAAATCTCCCAATCAATTTTCTTTGTAATTTTTCTTATGTTACTTACATAGTATACTTTCTTTACAATGATTTGTGTTCTGTTTTATCTTGATTACCAAAATTTATAGTTTATGAGTATATTCACTTACTACGCACATGTAACTGATCATCCCAACACTTAATTTAGTTTAACTCAACTCATATAAGGGAGGCTCCATGCACCAAAGCATCATTTGTTATGGCCATTTAAGCAGCTATTCTTAGAAAGTACCAGATGGGGCCTTCTTCTTATATATTAAAAAATAAATAAATAACTATATATACAATATATGATTGATTTCAGAGAGAGGAAGGGGGAGGGAGAGAGGAAATAGAAACATCAATGATAAAAGAATCATCAACCAGTTGTCTCCCCACATGATCCCCACCAGGGATTGAGCCCATAATCCAGGCATGTGTCCTGATCTGCAATCCAACCGTGACCTGGTTCATGGGTTGACACTCAACATTGAGCCATACCAATTGGGCAGTTTATTTCTTTTGTTTCTTTTTTTGCTTTTTTTTTTTTTTAACATTAAAACTTAAGCCACACTTTGACTTCCTAAAATTGAAATATGTAGGTTCTGATGGTTACTTACTTGGTATTCAAGTGGTCACTCCTCAATGTAATTGTCTGATTTCATCACTCTATCATCTTCAGTTTGAAAACCAATTTTCAATGTGTAAAGCCTGCTAATGCTACTATTTGATGCCAATATCATCTTTTATCCATCCACAGATGATGTTTTTAGAACACAACTTTGTTTTTCTTCAATAAAAATGCATTTAGAAGAAAATTGGCACATGCATATGTTTGACTTTCAGTATTAAATTTGGCATTACCTCCTGGGGCTGGCAGTTCCCACTAAGCTAGCCTTGTCACCCTCCATTAAGTGCTCTGGTGGAACAGCCAATGCCTGTGGCCACACAAAAGACCACACATAGCAGCTGCAGGACTCAGATGCCCTTGCTGAAGTAAATTTCTAAAGCTGAGATATTTGGATCTGTGACTGGCTCTTTTATGAGTCTTTCAGGGTGGGTTTTCCTGGTGCTGCATAGTAATATATATTAAATGTACAGCACATGCTTATTTCGTATTCTTCTTTGGCGATCCCTGATTCACATTAATGATGTCACAGTATAGTGGTTAAAAACACAGATTTTGAAGTCAGACTGTCTTGATTTGAAGCCTAGATCTGATTGTTATTTGTGGTATGACCTTGTACAAGTTATTTAACTTTGAGAGGCCTCCATTTCCTCATCTGTAAATGGAACTAATAATATCACCTACTTCAGAATGCTGTCAGACAAAATGACTTTATATATGTAAACATTTTAGAACCATACCTGCACCTGGTAAGCACTTGATCTTATTATCAAATTGAAAATTCTTGAAAAATCTCAGATACAACTTGAAAAGCAACTTTTTCATAACATCTATGATCAGCCGCTTTCCTTGTTCATACTAGTAGTTTTCTTTTTTATTTGCATTTTTGTGGTATATGCTACTTATATTATTAAAAAACACAAACCAACAACAATGCATCTGAGTCATCAAAACCATGTTGGATGTATGCCTGACCCTGGTAAATTAGAACAGAACATATTAGAATTTCTTCTCCATTTTCGAATATTTTAAGAACACACTCGAGCATGTATTTATGTAGTCAGAAATTGTTAAGTGTTAAAATTATTTTTTTTCTAGTTCAAGAATAAACACTAGATAAATGGCAGGAATGCCAGAATCTTCCTGAATTCCATATGTGTCATGTGATAAGCACTCCCAGTCATTTCTTCCTGGGCCGCAGGAACTCCAGCCTACCACAGTCTCCTGTGATAGACTATTGTGCATGCTTCAGTCCTTTATTTCTTTCATCATCATTTTTGCCAATTTTTCAATTCATTTATGAAACTTCAGCTACCAATGTATGATGCATCTTCTCTGTTCCAGGTACAATTCTAGTCCGTGGGTAGGGCAGTGAATAAGTAAATAAAATGCCCATTGTAATGAAGCCTATGTTAGGTAAGTAAATATATGTACAATGTATAGAATGTGGGGCAGTGAAATATTCTAGAGGGAAAAAAATAAAACCAGAAAGGAGACCGGGGAATGCTCGGGTTAAGAATGGAGGTTGTGCCCTGACCAGTTTGGCTCAGTGGATGGAGCATTAGCCTGTAGACTCAAAGGTCCCAGGTTTGATTCCAGCCAAGGGCACATGCCTGGGTTGCGGGCTCGATCCCCATTGTGGGGTGTGCAGAGGCAGCCGATCAATGATTCTCTCTCATCATTGATGTTTCTATCTCTCTCTTCCTCTTCCTTCCTCTCTGAAATCAATAAATATATATTTTTAAAAATTTAAAAAAGAATGGAGCTTGTCAGAGAGGGTCTCACTGAAAGGTGACAATAAGCAAAGACAACAATAGGAGAAGGAGTGGAGGGAGTGAGGTCGTCTTATATCTGCATGGCGCATTCCAGGCAGGGCAAAGAGCATGATAGAATGTGCCTGGCATGATTTCATAAGAACTTTGCCTTTACGTTGAGTGAGCAGGAAGCCCTTGGGTAGCTTTTGGAAGGGGATGTTATAGAAAGCTCACTCTGACGCTTGTGAAGAAAGGATACATACTGGTGCAAGGGCAGAAGCAGAGAAATTAGCCAAGAGGCTTTGGTGACAATCCAGCTTAAAGATGATGGTGCCTCTGCTTTGGTCTAATTTTTATCTGAGCTAGTAAATATGTATGTCATCAAACAAAACTAAGCCATATGTGCAAACCCAATTAGGATTTGGGAATAAGTCTAAATTCATCCTAAAATTAAAAGTATTTTTAGATCACAATCGTTCCAAGTTTAATTTACAAAGTCCATATCTACTACTTAGTTAACATAAAATATAAGGCAGCATGAAGACAGGTTAAAAAAAATAACACCCTACAGATGACTTGAGATAAGTGAGAACTCTTAATTTGTAGTCTCACTTTAACTACCATGTATACATAAAAAGAAACATTTTCTAAATGCTTGCATACCTTTGGGAAATAGTTCCTTGCCACCGCCCTTCCCTTCATCCCCGTGACACACACACACACACAATGGACATATTTTTTTTTCTTTTTCATAAAGGCAATCAATTGGCATTAAGCATATTCTCTAGTTTGATACTGTGCATTAGAGATTTTGATCAGGCCTTGATTCCAGGGTATCCTCTTTAATTAGAAAGGCTTAAGTTCTATGTATTATAATTGAAAGGAATGTTTCATTATTATTGTGGAAGGTAGGAAAATAAGAACTTGTTAGGCCAGTAATGTGTCAGGTACAAACACCTGTGTTCATGATATTATGGATTTATAATACTACTAGAGGCCTGGCTCATGAAAATTTATGCAATGGAGGGGGGGTCTCTTAGGCCCATCTGTCTCCTCTCAGCATCAGGGAAGCCTTCAGGAGAAGGTGACACCCCCATCATACCTCTGCTGCTGCCACTGCCAGTAGAGCAAGCCTCAGCCAGTCCTGGTTACCTGAGCCTCGGGCCAGCCCTGGGCAGCTGGGGGGTTGAGGGGACTGGGGGAATTTGAAGGCAGGCATGCAGAGCAGCCAGATCTGCTTCAGGGTGGGCCCAGTCATGCCATGTGCCTGCTCCCTGGCGGGGCTGAAAGACTGGGTGCCACCATCTTGTGGCTGTGGATATCACTATATTTGAGGGCATGGCATTCAATTAGCATAATCCCTCCTTATTGGCTGTGGGCGCTGCCATCTTTGAGGGTGTAGCAGTCAATTAGCATATTTCCTCCTTATTGGCTGTGGGAGCCACCATCTTTGTGATGGCATGAGGGTCAATTAGCATATTCCCTTTTTATTAGATAGGATTTCCACGGTACTCATATTCACACTCTTCCATAGATCCTAAAATAAGCTTTACAAATATTTATTGAGTTACTTTTATGAATAATTTAAAAAAGATATTTGTATTACGAAAAAATTTAGATTACTTAGCAATGACAGCATACATAGAACAAGAACAAATTTAAGCATCTTTTTTACATAAGATGATTCTGTTGAGGTAGTCAATTTTCAATGAAGGTTCTAAGTCGGTTTGGCAAGCTTCTGTAATGGATCAGTAAATATTTTAGCCTTTTCAGGCCATACAGTCTCCTTGCAACTACTCAACTTTGCCATTGTAGTCTGACAGTAACCAAAGATGATACATAAATGAGTGCAGTTGTATCCCTATAAAATTTTATTTTCAACAACAACAATAATCCTCAATAATAAAAGCATAATAAGCAAATCAACCCAACAACAGAACGACCAGTTGCTATGATGAGCACTGACCAACAGGGGGTAGACACTCAATGCATGAGCTGCCCCCTAGTGGTTAGTGCACTCCCACAGGGGGAGTGCAGCTCAGCCAGAAGCTGGGCTCATGGCTGGTGAGCACAGTTGCAGTGGTGGGAGCCTCTCCTGCCTCTGATGCAAGCAGGTGGTAAGGAGCGAGGGGTCCCGCACAGTGAGACCCAGCAGGTGGACATCCCCTGAGGGGTCCCGGACTGCAAGAGGGCATAGGGCATAGGCTGGGATGAGGGCTCCCTCCCCCAGTGCACAAATCTTGTGCACTGGGCCTCTAGTAATAATAATAATAATAAATTGGTCATATTTGGTTCAACAGCTGTGGTTTGCTAACTTGTTCAAGAGGTTAGAGTGGAAAGCTTAGACCTATGAAAATTCATGGTAACTAGTAAATTTTAGTTATTGTTAGTACCTATAGGCACAATTCTCTGATATGGTCCTATCTATGTTCTTCAAAATCATTGTCCCACGTTTATCTTCATCAAGCAGGTCATTTTCTCATCAGTGGCTTCTTTAGCAATGTGCTGGCCACAGTGCTTGTTCACACTCACTCTGATTTGTCTAATGTACATGACTTATCAGTACTTTACTCTTTCTCCAGTGGTTGATTGATACAATTCTTTTTTTAAACTACATGTAACTCTTTTTAAATTTCTAAATTATAGTTGATGTATGATATTATAAAAGTTTCAGGAATACAATCTCATGATTAGACATTTATGTGACTTACATATTGATCACACCAATAAGTCTAGTACCCATGTGCACAATATATATTATATACAGTTAATTACTTATAATATAGTCTTCATTTCAATTGGTTCTTTATTATGGTTTTCATGTCCTTTTTCATGCTTTTGGAGTTCTTACTAAGTTCCTTGAGCATACTCATGACCATTGTTTTGAACTCTGTTATCTGGAAGCTTTGCCTGCTTTCATTTCGTTTAGTTATTTTTCTGGAGATTTCTCCTGTTCTTTCATTGGGGACCAATTTTGTTGTCTTCTCATTTTGGTTGCTTCTCTGTGTTTGCCTCTATGTACAGCTGCTGAATCTCCCAGTCTTGATAGAGTTGCCTTATTAGGGCCCAATGACACAGCTTCCCAGGTCCCCTGAGGTGGGCACTCCAGGTGTGTTCCCTCTCTCCAGTTGGACTGTTTCTACCCTCCTGATGTAATGAGCCTTGATTGCTGTTGGCTTGTCACTGGGATGGATTGACCCCTAGTCCTATTGGCTATGAGAACCAACTGCAACCCAGTGAAAGAGCTACTTTTGAGAGACCAACCCTATGGAGCACGACTGGATTCAGTAAGACTTTGGCGCCGGCTGAATTTGTCCTTTGAGCGCAATGTTCATAGAAGTACAATAGTTGGGTTGTAATACAGAATTGTCTGAAATTCTTTACCAGGTGCACTGCCTCTGGAGCCTCACACGAGGTGTAAGCCAAGGTCAGCTGCCACCTGTGTTCTGCTCTGGGCTACTCAGCATGAGCTACAAAGCAATCTGCAGAAGATTGCTTCTTGTGCTGGGCTTGGAAGTGCCCAGGCGAGGCCAAGCTCCCAACCAAAGCTGGCTGCCACTCATGCCAGGCTTGGGGCAAGAGGTATGAAAAACCAGAATGCTAGATGCTACTTGTTTGGGACATTTTTTTTTTTTTTTAAAGAAGTATACTTCTGCTTTTTAAAAAATCTTTACCTGCAGATATCTATCTTCCTTCCTTCCTTCCTTCCTTCCTTCCTTCCTTCCTTCCTTCCTTTTTTCTTCCTTCCTTCCTTTCTTCTTTCTTTCCCTCATCTTAGAGTCAGAGAATTTTAGTTCCTCCCGGTATGTCTCAGTGCCGTTAGAGCCACTGTCCCAGTGCTGGAGCTTGGAACCAGTGAGTCTGGATAAGTCTGTGTGTGGACCCTTTAAGAGGAATGTCTGGGTCCTTAGCAGCCCTCTGTTTCCCTTAGCCACAATCCACGCTGATTTTTACTATGTAGCCAAAGTTCTTGGGACTTCTCTTCTTGGCACTAGAGCCCTGGGCTGGGGGGAGCGGAGGCTGTTGTGGGTTCAGGACCCCTCATTTCTCAGGGAGGACCTCCCCAGCTGAGATATACCTCCTGGTTTTTAACTGCCTCATGCATATTGGACTCGACAGTTTCAGCTCCTCCTACCAGTGTGGAGGGGGCTTCTTTGTATCCTTACTTATAAGACATCTCTTCAGGCAGATCTCAGGCGGCCCTGAATGGTGGTGGTTCAGTTCTGTAGTTTGGCTGTGATTTTGATATGATTATGAGAGGATGTGAGTACTGCATTTAACACTGCCATCTCCACCAGAAGCCTGCAGGAATTCTATCATTGTAATTTCTTAAGCCACTACTTTATGTCTTTTTAGTTTAAACATTTGTGCACAAAATTACAGTGCTCAATAGGAGTATTTCTCTCTGTCAGATCAGAAAAACCTTGACTATTCCATGATCTGTTCCACTTTGCACCCCATGTGAATCTATAGAGGTTAGTGGCACCATGGCCTTTGCTAAGAAGGGATGCTTTTAGAATCCTCTTTTCAAGGCTCTACTTTATGGTCATTTCCCTCAAAGGGCAGATTTTAGACTCTTTACAGTAACAGAGGACACCTTTGGTTATACACTCCTGGGGGCTGAACTCCTTGGCTATGTAATATCTGGCTTGTCTGTAATAGGTCTCTTGGATCTTGTAAGGATAAATCTACATTTGTTTCATATTTTTAGACAAGAAACAATAATTTCCAGTCCAGATACAACTAAGAAGACCTTTTTAAGAAATTAAAATTTCCCTTCTTTGTCTTTCCACCCTCCTGTTCTTCTTTTGAAAATAACCTGATTTTTCCTGATTACAATAAAGTAAAGGCAACATATATGAAGCACACAACTCCCCTCAAACTTGTCATTCTAGCTAAACAGCCTTTTTGGCCACTTAGAGCCTGCTAACTCCTTGCTACACCGTCTGCGTAAACCAATGCAGATACTGAAGGGTGGATTGGGCGGGTGGGGGGGGGGGAGAAGCTCTTTTTTATATAAATTTATTTTATAGGGTATTTTTAGGCTTCTAGACACGAGGAGGCTATGATTCTATAGACTATTTATTTCCTTAATATTTTGGTGACAACTTAGAAAATGTAACATAAATAATATAAAATTCACAACATGAAGTACCTGAAATGCTTCAAATAAGATACATAAGGTAAAAATGTACATCATTAAGTTTTATGTGAAAAGACAGAGAAAAAGTAATTTTTTTCAGGACTTATCAGTGACAAAATGCAAGTTTTAATTTTACATTCTACTTATTGTCTATTTCTGAATTGGCTTTTTAAGCTTGTATTTGGGCATATTTTAAGATACTTATAAGTAAAATAAGTTTTAATGTGAGTCATAGTTTAGAATTGATAGAAGTGCACCTTTTAAATATAATTTCCTAAAATTCATATTGAAAGAGCTAAGTGATTGCCAATGAAGAGAGAAAGAGAGGGAGGGAAGGAGGGAGGGAGGGGATGGGGGAGAAAGAGAGAGAGAGAGAGAGAGAGAGAGAGAGAGAGAGAGAGAGAGAGAGAGAGAGAGAGAGAAAGAGAAAGAGAGAAGGGAGCACTCATGAAATTATCCCATGACATGGAATGTGACAAATTCAGGTTTGTATTTAAGAGGCAAAGTGGCTGAGGACAGAACCCAAAGGGAATGCCAGCATTTTAAGAGCAATTGGAGGAAGAAAAGTCTATGAAGGAGGGGGGTGGGGGGGGGGAAGAATAAGAAATCACAAATTCATACTTGTTTATTTCTTCATGAATTTAACATTTAAACTCAGAAATGTGCATGTATTACAAAAATGTGGTTCTCATTATATAAATATTAACCAAAAACCTTTGATTCATGATTAATAATTTTAAAATGATAAATATTTATTGGAGTTTGAACATAGAACATTATGACTAAAGCACAAATAGCGATGATAATTAAAATGATAAAAACAGGATAATAACTGTAATTTACATAGTTTATTATACACCAGGAACTTTAAAAGCACTTTACATATAAATCATCATGACCTGGTAGATTTGACTAGTAATGCTACTTTTCAGAGTAGAAAACTGAGCTCAAGCAATGTCAGGGAACTTAGTTAAGGTCAAACATGCAGTGAGCGTTGCAGGTGGGTTTGCACCCAGCCATTTAACCTGTGACTGCCCGCCACTCACCACCTCCGGGCCATAGCACTGACGGGAGGCTGGAACTCTTTCTGTTTGGACAAGCAAATGATTGCCCAGGCTCTCCCAGCCCCAACTGTAAGGAATTTACACCTAGTGCCAGATTATTATGATCTCTGAACGCATAATAATCTGGCCACTGAGTGTATATCCTATACAATAAAAGGCTAATATGCAAATTGTCTCCTCAACCAGGAGTTCAACCAGCAGGCAGGCTGGCCAGACCCCAACCATGCACTAATTCATGATGCACCAGGCCACTCACACACTGAGTGGCCAGATTATTATACACTCAGAAATCATAATAATCTGGCCACTCAGTGTATATCTGAGAACTCTTTCCCCTTACATCAAATAAAAACTAATGCTTTTCTTTCCCTAACCTTGATGTCATGTGTGTTGTAAGATGGTGAATAAATTATAAAACACGCCAGTTGAGTAAACTTTACCTCTGTCATGAGTTTTGCCTTGTAAAGATTTCAACCTTAATTGTGCATTGTCATTAAACACTCACTTGTCCCACTTTTATAATAGAAGGAAAATTCACTGAGACAATCTAAGTTATCTTTCAGTGGTATGTTCATCAGAGCTCTAAAAGAAAGACTTTCCTCCAGAGCTTCAGATAAGCAACACTTAAGTTAAGAACTTGTCAGGAATTCCCAAGTCATGTGGTTTGGAAACTTACTGCTTTACAAAGGGGTGGGTCCCTGAGAAGATGAAACCTCTGAGAAAGCTTCTACCATTTTGTCCTTTTTGGGTAAGAAAATTGCTAAAACATAACAGCCACACTCCTTCTACCTAACCATTCTCAAGGAACATGTACCATGCACCCCATCGGTCCTCAGACATGGCTGAGTAATTCCTCTGACAGGTCAGCGTCTTTTCTGGGCTCTATCACAACTATTTCTAATACAAATCTAATGGTTCTCCCCAAAGCATTAAAATGGCCACCATGGTGGAGTGTGGGGAGGAGGGAATCGGAACTCAGTTGGATTCCCTTACACTATTTTTAACTTGTTTGTCTGAATTTCCTTGTGGCAGGGCACAGGCACCTTTCCAGAGAGTAGGGCCTCCAAAGGTCTTATGTAGATCTGCTCTTATCTTTTATTCAGAGACTGAACACAAACAGTGAGGAGGAAATGGGAAAGGGAGAATATCCATACAGATTGGAGCATAGTAACCTCCATCTTGTATAAAAACAAAACAAACAAAAAACCAAACCCAAACCTGTTGTTTGAAACTCTCTGCTATTGTTGGATAGTCCTTAGTCATTATAAACTCTGCCACTTTAAGATAGTCTGTTATTCTGTAAAATGATTTTGTTTTTGTTTTTTAGTTCAAATAATAGAAAAAGTAAAACTTAACTGCCTGACCTTGCAAGCTAGCCATCTAATGTAATAGACTAAAATAGACTAATACTGATAATAATCCCAAATCCTAACTCATTATGTACTCAAGGTTACAGACTAACTGCAACAATAACGTACACAGCAGTCTTTGTGAAACCTGCAAACAAGGACAGTTAAGACACTTCCTCCATGTTGGGGCTCAGAGATTTGGAAAAAGACACCTCTCTCTGGGCTGTGCTCACTAAATGACTCCTAATTAACTGGCTCAGTAAGGCATCTTATAGCTCATTCGATGATTTGTGATACAGCAAGGTAATCTGTCAGTCCGTCACCTGTGTGCATCTCGTGCCTGTACATGTCAACTAAAGTAACCCAGCACAGACATGCATGGAGAACTGCGGGCTGCTTTTCTCTGCCGTCACCCAGGCTTCCGAAACCTTCCAAAGGAAGATTGGGACGGAAAACTGTTGGCAGCAAGAAAGCCCCTGCGGGCTTCTGTGCTCCACGTCCAGGAGGCCTCCAATGGTCAGCCCCCTGCTTATGTGCCTGCTCCTTGCTCTGCAGTCTTCTTTGACTGCCCTCGTTTTAGCTCCACAGCATTGTTCTTTGCTAACCCCTCGCCTGGCAGTCCTGTTCTGATGTATTCTCCTTGTGAGATGTTCTCACTCCTTCACCAGAGGATGATGATTTCCAGTAGCTGACCTCACACCCTTTATTCTGTAACCAGGGGAAGTGGGTGGCGGCAGACAGACGTGCACTCCCCATCACCTCTTCTTGCCCTCCGGTGCTTCTTCATCCTTCCCACTCACCCTTAGCCCTGTCCACAGCAGTAAAGCCTGCAGAACCTGGGTAACCAAGGCAGGGGTGGCATTACAGAGACACCAATGCAGAGGTGAGGAAGGAAGCAGGAGCTGCCTTGCCTGTATCTGATTGCTGCTGCTACTACCTCGGCTACAAGGAAGGATCTCCACAGAAAAGCTCCTTGTCATTTTTATTCCTGCATTGCTCTTTGCTCTCCCATGGCCTGGTTCCAGCAGGAAGTCAGCGACACAGGCTTGAAAGATATCGTTACGTGTGGTCGTGTGGTCCTACTGGTTGAATGTGTTATGCTCACACTGGCTAGCTGACAAGTAAATATTTGGTGTTGTCAGTCTGCCCAATGAAGGTAGTAAAAGTCAGTAAGCAGGTGTATTTGAATGAGCTATAATAAATAGTCTAGCCAAAACTGGTTTGGCTCAGTGGATAGAGCGTCAGTGGTAGACTGAAAGGTCCCAAGTTCAATTTTGGTCAAGGGCATGTACCATGGTTGCGAGCATATCCCCATTGGGGGGTGTGCAGGAGGCAGCTGATCAATGTTTCTCTCTCATCTGATGTTTCTAACTATCTTTCTCCCTTCCTCTCTGTAAAAAAAAAATAATAATAAAAAAAAAAAATCAATAAAATATATATTTTTAAAAATAGTCTAAATCCTAATGTTCAATATAAGCACGGATAATTGCCTAAGGGTCATCATGGAGGTTTACAAAAAGGAAACTCATTTTCATCTTGGTGAGGGTTTTAGACTTAAATACTTTTTTCAAGTTTAGGAGATAAGTTGAAAATGGGGCTTAACACTATCAAGAGTGAAAGATACATTATACATCCCCTCTTGTATGAAATTTGAAAGATTACTTCTCCAGAATTTGTGTGCCAATTAACTCTGCTTTGCTATTGTTTTCAACTTTGTTTTTAATTATAAAAAATGGGCCAGAAGCATTTTAACTGCCACAACTAATGGTACATATGTGTTGGCAGAGTATTAGCATGTGTAGTGATGAGGAACTGGGATGGGGAGACAGAAGAAAAACATGATGCTTGTAATCAGCGCTGTAAACACCCAGTGTTCCTCTGAGTGGCTCCCTGTCCAGCTGACAGGTGTACCCCTGATCCTCCCCGTCCCACCACTCCCTGGAAGGGGTTTCAAAGAAGAAGCAGATACCAGTAATTTTACTTTGGTGTGAATAGAAGTCAGTATGCTTTATATCCCTGAGAGCAGTGGTTGTCAACCTTCTTAATGCCGCAACCCTTTAATACAGTTCCTCATGTTGTGGTGACCCCAATCATAAAGTTATTTTTGTTGCTACTTCATAACTGTAATTTTGCTACTGTTATAAGTCATAATGTAAATACCTGTATTTTCTGATGGTCTTAGGTGACCCTGCTAGCGGTTCTCAACTTGTGGGTCGTAACCTACAGGCTGAGAACCGCTGTTGTAGAGAACATTGCAAATGTGAACATTGCAAATGCTGAGAACATTGCAAACGTGAAACAGTCCAATCTAGCATGTCAGACACAGATTCCACTGTAAGAAACGTACAAATGAACAAAACAAAACATCTGAGAATCACATAAGTCAGTGTGGTGTCTGTCAGCAGTGTCTCCTCAGAGGGACCCTCGGGGTCGTTGGCAGAAATTCCTTCACCTGGGAACCCACAGAAAGACTGCTCAGGGCTAAAGAAAGCTCTGGAGATGTTCCCCAAATGAGTGCGTGACATTATGGACCCCGATTTCTTTAATAGAGGGGACGTCTTAGACCTTACCGCACAGCCTCTATTATGATGCATTTACATCATCCTATATAATAGAAGCCTAATTTGCTAAGTGTCCTGTCGTCTTATCAGCCATTCAAACAATCAAAGCATAATATGCTAATGATATGCTAAGGCTGCTCAACTGCTTGCTATGACATGCACTGACCACAAGGGAGCAGGCACTCTGACTGTTAGGTTAGCTTGCTGCTTGGGTGAGCCGATTGGGACAGAATGAAATGTCCTAGAACCTTCCCTCGATCCCTCCCCAGCTGGCCTATCTCCCGCATCCCTCGTGCACCAGTAGGTTCTCTAGGCCTGGCCTGCACCATCTCGCAATCTGAGACCCCATGGGGAATGTAGGAGAGCCGGGTTTGGCCCGACAGCTAAACAACCTGTCACTATGACATGCACTGATCACCAGAGGACAGATGCTCAACACAGGAACTGCCCCCTGGTGGTCAGTGCGCTCCTGCAGGGGAAGCATTGTTCAGCCAGAAGCTGGGCTCATGGCTGGTGAGTGCAGCAGCAGTAGTGAGAGCCTCTCCTGCCTCTGCAGCAATGCTAAGGATGTTCAACTGATGGCTTTGGCCCATTCCCCATCGGGGGCAGGGGGGTCTAGCCATCAGTGGGACATTCCCTGAGGGCTCCCATACTGTGAGAGGGTGCAGGCCGGGCTGAGGGCCCCCCTCAGTGCACAAATTTCGTGCACCAGACCTCTAGTAATAAAACAAAATAGAGAGAGAGAGAGAGAGAGAGAGAGAGAGAGAGAGAGAGAGAGAGAAGCAACAACAACAACAAAAACAGATAGAAGGAAACAAGCCAAATAAGGCAGTTTGGCAGTTTTTTTCTCTATTCTTGGCCAAATGAATCTCTCATAAAACAACAAATATTATGTATAATATTACTAAGATATTGGATATGAGATATTTAGCAATCCATGAAATAACACCACTAGCCTAGAAAGCACTAATTTGAGTAACATCTTGAGCATTAAACATTAAAGAGAACCAGGATGATATAAAACAAGGTCAGTGTCAGACATAGGATGTGTTATTCTGGATGTGAGATTGAAATTGCTGGCAATCATAACAGTTTTGAAAACCTGACAGTGGTCATCAGAATTTTTGAAATGTTAGGTTTGTATCTCCTCATCTCTTCCTTAATCATAAATTCACCTTGTTACCTGTGGTGTTAGGGATGGCCATAAACATATCATAAATAGTTAAAAATCTGGGCAATGGACACAGGTAATAATACATTTCTTTAAAAATATATATTTCAATGGGAAAATAACCTCTTTTTCACTAAATAATGACAACACATTAATTAAATTTCAAAAAGAAATTCATGGTTTTATGTTACCAAAAATATTATTTAAAAATTTCTTGAATTATGTCTAAAACAAGAATGCTATTTTTTTTAACCTGTTTCATATATTCCCATGATAATAAAAATGCATTCAATTAAAGTACCATCTTCTTAGGAGAATTTTAAATATTAACTATTCTATAAACAATTTGATCCATTAAAATATTGTACCATGAGGGGTTACTGAAGAACTAAAATTGTTTAATACCTATTATCAAGAATTTCACTTGGTTAATTTATTAGTTCATTCCATACTTAGGTATAAATGTTAGAAGAAAAAGGAGTTACTGAAGAAGAACTTATCTTTCTGGGGAATAAAAGACATGTACACAATGCAATACAAAAATTACTATAAAAAAGATTATACACAGGCATTCCCAAAGTTCTTTTCTTATATAGCAAAATATGAGTCAAGAAGAGATTTGGAAAATTCCCCCAAAGTGAAATATGGTAGTATTTCCAATGAGTTCAGTCATTAGATATTTGGTGTTGTCCAAATACAGCAAACATTGGGCAAATGTGGCCACTTAGGTTAATCAAATAACATGAAATAAAACTTAAATTCTTCAGTTGCATAAACCATGTTTCAAACATTTTATAGTCAATATTTATCAACTCAGAATTTTATCAAAGTTTGTTTTTAGTTTCTATTTGCAATGGAAACTAAAGAGAAAATAAACAAATGGGATTACATCAAAATAAAAAGCTTCTGTATAGCAAAGAAACCATCAACAAGAGAGCCCGCTGCATGTGAGAACATATTTGCCAATGTTATCACTGATAAGGGTTTAATCTCTAACATTTACAGGGAACTCATAAAACTTAACAAAATGAAGATAAACAACCAAATAAAAAATAGGCAACAGACCTAAATAGATACTTTTCAAAAGAGGACTTAAGGAAGGCCAAGAGACATATGAAAACATGCTCAAAGTCACTAATCATCTGAGAGATTCAAATAAAAATGACAATGAGGTACTATCTCACACCTGTCAGAATGGCTATCATCAAAAACCCAACCAATTGACAAGTGCTGGCAAGGATGCAGAAAAAAGGAACCCTCATGTACTGCTAGTGGGAATACAGACTGGTGCAGCCACTGTGGAAGACAGTATGGAGTTTCCTCAAAAAACTAAAGATGGAACTTCCATTTGACCCAGTAATACCACTTCTAGGAATATATCCCAAGAAATCAGAAGCACCAGTCAGAAAGGATATATGAACCCCCATGTTCATAGCAGCACAATTTACAATAGCTAAGATTTGGAAACAGCCTAAGTGCCCATCAGCAGATGAGTGGATTACATAGTGGTACATCTACACAATGGAATACTACACTTTGGTAAAAAAAAAAAAAAAGAAGGAATTCTTACCATTTGCAACAGCATGGTTGCAACTGGAGAGCATTATGCTAAGCAAAATAAGCCAGTCAGAGAAAGATGAATATCACATGATCTCACTCATTTGTGGAAGATAATGAACAACATGAACTGATGAAGAAAAACAGAACCTGAGTCACTGAAGCATCGCATAGACTGTCCAACCTATGAGGGAAGCAGGGGTTGGGGAGGGAAAAGTGAGGGTAAGAGATTAACCAAAGGACTTGTATATATGCATATGAGCATAACCAAGGGACACAGACAGCAGGGGGGTGAGAGAATGTGATAGGGGTGTGGGTGGCTGAGGAGAAGTCAATAGGGGAAAAAGGAAACTTAAGTAATACATTTAACAATAAACTTAAATTAAAAAAAATAATTGGCACAAAATATTAGAATTTCTTTACTGACAAGAGAAAGCTTCCACAGAATAGTACGCATAAACATGTGACATAATCAGAAGCATGTCTACTGATAGTCCTATGACAAATGCTGTCTGCATACATGTAACTTATTTTTACTGCAGAGCAGATGATTTTCCTGGTCACCCTTCTAACTTTTATTTAAAAAAATGTAGGATTTATTTAGAGTCTAAAATGTAAGATAAAAACCATTGATTAAATTTAGTTTTACTTTTCAACCTTCAGTAATTTGCAAACTTTTGTCCTGAATCAAGTTTTCAACTTTTCTCATCAGCATGCCAATTATTTTAAATTGTTTTCACATATTCTATATTTTAAGCATCTTTAAAAGTATGACCGCATCTGCTGTAACAAATATATCATAAAACATGCTTAAAAATATTGAGATAAATGGAAATAGCAATGGGCAAGGCAGATCAATAACTATATTGAAAAAATAGAACATGATTGTTTTCCTTAGTATGGCACTTTACCTTGATTTGCCTGATAGGCAAGGATGGAAGGGAGCTAGCTAGGTGTATAATTACCAGAGTATCTTAATAAAAGGATGACTCTGATTATTGGAATTAAAAAAAATTCTCCCCTTTTTTTTCCTTTCTTCCCACTTCCTTTTATTTCCCCGCTCTCACCTTCCCTTCCTCCCTCCCTCCCTTCCTTCCTCCCTCCGTTTTTTCCTTCCTTTCAATGTGGAGAAAAATATAAGAAGGATAACATAGCTCCGCAATAGCAGACCAGGACTAGAACACTGGACTTATAACATAGGAAATAAAATATCATTATTTTTTAAATGTAATTCAGCATGAAAACACGACTTTAATTTATGACGGTGACGCTCTTGTATATTAAGAGTTCATTTACATCACTACATTAATTAAGATTTCAGGAATAACAAGTGGGTCAATGAAATAACTAATTCCAAAGTAAGGATTTATGATTCATCAGAATGTCATATTTCACAAAGGTTTGTGGAGAAATTTCGGATCCTAATTAAGGCGGTAACTTATAATGGGGAAAATGTTTAGATAAGCAGCTTATAGTAGCAGTAGGGGATTAAAATACCAAAACATTCCGTATTATCTTATTTTGTTACACTTGGTTTTGTGCATTAATTAGAAAATGCTCTGATCGTTAATATAGATGTGTATTCTTTTTTTTTCTTCATGATGTGAAAATATGGATTGCTTTTAGTGAACTATGTTTATGGTAGAAGCTAATCATTTGCTCATAACTGAGGCTCATACCTCTCTTGGTGATAGTGATGCATAATTCAGCATAGCATCTAAGTGGGAATAAATTGGGCTGAGATCCTGAACTTACAAAATGAGCACAACAATTTCCAAAGAGAACAATTACTCTTGCCCTTTGCAAGTACCCGATTAAGCCCCAGAATACTGGGAAGCATGGCGGGAAGAGGGCAGAGCGAGCATCTAAGCAACAAAATACGGCCCTTTCCCTGACACATTATTTTGCATTCAGACAATTACCGCTTGAAATAGAGGTGTCCCTTTTACATGTGGGCTGGGTTACTGTAATACAAAAGACTTGGTATCCCCCTGAAGCAACTATTGGAGACAACTAGGAAATTCTAGAGTGACCTGAATTTAGACGGTTTGGAGTAAAACAGTCAAACTCTAAGGAGATGACAATGAAAAAGTACCCTTGTGCAGCAAGCCAGTATGTGGTTAAAGGTTACAAGATGTCATATTAGAAGAAATAGTGCTTATTTCAATTAGCCAGATAAACAAACAAACAAATAAATAAATGTATATACTTATGAAAAAAGAAGAAATAGTGCTTTGCATTGATGGTCTTAAGCCTTGGAAGAATGACATTTTACCAAGAGAAAGAGTCTTGAACTAACCAATATGTACATCTGCCTGTACAAGAGCGATACCACAGGGGAGAGGTAATGCGAGGTGGCTGGAGGCTGAGCACCTCACTTGCGATGCAGGAGTGAGGGTCCTGGAAAGTATAAACTGGTGCAAAAGCAATGCATCACTTTTCATCCCTGTCTGGTGGGGCATCTGATGCACAGATGCCTACACCCTCTGCTGGTTACAGATTGGTCTACACGGGCAGAGGAAAAAAAAGGGAGACACGGGTCACTAGTGTTCCTATGAGGCCTAGGAGAGCAAGGTGCTATGAAATAAAGGAACTTGAGCCCAACGTGAGGAACTGAGCTGTGTCCTAACGAACCACAGGAAGGAACAGCCCATCCACGTCCTAGTACCTATTTCTTGACATTAGGATTCAATTTTTAAAAACATTTTAAATTTATTTTATTGAAGTGTATTTTTTTTTTGCATTTGACACTCATATTTTATAATTGATAAACTGACATCAACACATCATAATCACACAAAGTCCCTCTTACATCAGGGTTCACTCCTGCTGTTGTACATTCTGTGCTTTTGGACTAATGTATAACGACATGTGTCCACCATTACAGTATCACAGACAGCAGTTTCACAGCCCTAAAAACCCCTGTGCTCTCCTATTCACCCCTGCTTCCTCTTAACCCTGGAAACCACCGGCTGTTACTATCTCCATAACTTTGCCTTTCTTAGAATGGTGTATAGTAGGAATCATAGTTTGTAGCCTTTTCTCATTGATTTCTTTTGCTGAATACCATGCGTTTAAGGTTCCTCCATGCCCTTTTATTGCTTGGTAGCTCATTATTTGTTAGCTCTGAATAATAATCCATTGTCTGAACATACCCAAGTTTAATTAGCCATTCACCTACTGAAAGAAATTCTGGTTGCTTTGGATGGTTAGTTATTGGAAAATGATGTCATAAAATGTAGGTGGATTCCCATATTTCCAATTGTGAATTAGAGCATGCTCTACCCATGCAGCAAATATACTGATGGTGTAACTTTTCTGAGCTTGTCTTTACTGAGTAAAATTCCTTTACTGAGTTTTCACATCTGAAGTAGAAAATTATGATTTAAACCTTTGAAGGTAATTCTATCTTCAAGAGGTTTACCTAGCTTGTTTATGGCCTTTATGTCTATTGTTTTACTCATTTCACAGATGGAATTCTATTCAAGGATGTTCTTAAAACATTGCCTGTTTCAACTTTTATTCTCACTTCTTATCTTCTCACAAACTTTACACTTTAAGGAAAAAGGACCAATGACAAGACTCCACAGGTAGTCCCCTGAGGTTTATTTTGAAATACAACATGTTGCTATGATTCTAGTCACTAAATAAAAAACAAAGTTGAAAAAAAACAGGAACAGGAACTCCTTAAGTTATGTCTCTAGCTAAAAACAAATCAAAATACTTTGTACAAACATGTTTGGAGTGTGAATAATTTAATGGTAGTTATCCACCTTTTTCCTCCTACACATATAATACCATTTACTAATCGCTATAGCCTGGGAGCTAAAGGCAAAGTGGAAGCTATCGGCAAGCAGAGCCTTACTACCAGATCCACTGTCATTGTCATGATCCCCCCATTCCTCATGTAAAGTCTCATATTTCAAACTCAAAGCCATGGCTCAGTATGATACTATTTTAAGATGTCCCAAAATATCACATTATTTGCATTTGAGATAGAGGACTTATTTATTTCATGGTAACCTTAAATAAGACCTCAGAATTGTTAAAAACAATAATTTCTCTTAATTCCAACTATGTAACTAAGCATGGTTTGCTCATGAGTAACCTTGTGAATGTAAAGCTTATTGAATTAGAAAATTTCCCCCAGAGGCAAGGTAAAAATAGTGACAGTACACAATGACCATTTTCTAATTTCAGCCACATTAGGGATTAAAATATTTTGCAAAATCACACGCATATACAGGTCATTTCGGGTTGAAATTAGAGTTTTACACATGGACATATGGAATTGCGACTTACCCCTGTCTGTGTCGTACAGGAAGACAAAACAGTTCCATTCGTAGTGATCCAGCAGACTTAAGAGTGCTCCTCGCAAGGAAGGCCTCAGCTGCAACACAAACTGGCTCTCCCCCTCGGTAGGGAAGCTCGGTGTGATGAGGGAGATGTGTAAGGCGCTGCAGAAGGAGGTCAAGGTATGTACTGACCTCTTATCATAGAGTCCAAAAATGGCGAACACTCCTCTAGAATACTGGGAACAGACTGAAACAAAAGAAAAAAGGAATACAAACCATCAGTACATTCTAAAATTGTTAACGTGCACATCTACAGTCTAGGAAATGAAAAAGAAATCTCTGAATCACTGGTGTCTCAGGAATACAAGAAAAGGTTAAAAGTGAAGTGTGCCATCAATTGTACAATCAATTATTGAATTCTTGAACTTGTAGTCAAAGCCCTGCCTTGAGTGAGATAACTTAGGGCCATATGCTTCCTTTCTCAAGAAGCTGATTTAAATTAAAGGGAAGTTTAACTAAAATGACATAATATATGGCATTCCATGATAAGGTGGCACATCCTAAGTGAGAGACTCTAAGTGTGAAAAAAAAATCTAAATTTTTCTCCATATGTTTTTTTTTTACATGTGAAAAAAATATAATATCATACTTTGAAAATGTTTAAGTATATTTAGAGGAACATTTAAATAACCAGAGTGCCATCCATTGTAAGCCATATGCTTATCTTTTCTAGTTTGGACTGCATTTGTTACAAGGCCGAAATTATTACTTTTATTATTATTATTATTATTATTTATTTATTTTTTTTTTTTGCAGTGACATTTCTTATCGCAGCCTTAGAGTTTTCTTGAATCTTGTTTGAAAAAAAAATGCAGTTTGGAAAGTCACTATTAGGATATGTAAGATGCTTAGCAGAATTGTGGCAACTTGTGCAGCCTGTAGGTAAGCCACATGCAAAGACAGAAATTCCACACCCAGAAGAACCAAGTTCTCCGGAAAGAAGAGAACCCAAGGCAAGCAGGTGCCCAGGCTCACCCTGCCTATCTTTCCATCCCCCGAATAGGAAAAATTTATAAAGAGAAGAAAATTGTCCTCGAGATTCTTGCCCCATCATATTTTGATCACTCTTTCGACATGATTAATTTCTAGTTCAAATTTGGGTGACTTTTTCTAGTTTACATTATAAAGAATACAAAACTACATAAGGATACTCTTTTCCCACCTATAATAATAGAAGCATAATATGCTAATTAGACTGACATCCTTCTAAACATCCTTCCTTCTAGACAAAGCTGCAGCAGACGAGGGCCACAGCAGAGGCAGCAGAGGCCATCTGGCCTGGTGGTAGCAATGGGTGGTGGGGGCTGTGCCAAGGCCCTTGCACAAATTTTGTGCATAGGGCTTCTAGTTTATAAATAAATTGAGACTTTTTGAACTTCAAATTCTTTAATTTATCACATGGCTAAAGGTCCTGTTTCTCCTTGGTTTACAGCTAGTTTAAGAAGATGTTAGTTTTATAAAATTTTTCTGTTTCTTGATTTTGGTTACTGACTGTAATTGCTTAGCTCATTAAGAAATCCAGAGTATGGATACTCTTATTTTAGCAGTAGTTCATAGTGATACAAAGAAATTAGATTTTTCTTTGTTAAAGTAATAATAGGCTCTTTTTCCTACTAACATTTATATTTATATTCCACAATATCTAGGTTTTTGGAAATTATGAAGCATTATTAATTAAGTTAATAAAACATGGGGGTGTTTCTTTTGTTCTTGTTTATTGTATCTTTTGAAATTGAGAAAAGGGTTTAAGCAATGTAATCCTATCTAATAAAAGAGTAATATGCAAATTGATCATCATTTCAACACACAAGATGGCCATCCCAATGTGATCAAATATGGCTGCCCCCATGTGGATATAAGATGGTTGGCGGGGGCGGGAAGTTGTAGGTGATCAGGCCAGCAGGGAAGAGCAGTTGGGAGGGACCAGATCTGCAAGGGAGGGCAGTTGGGGGCAATCAGGCCTGCAGAAAGGACAGTTGGGGGAAGGGGGGTACAGGCCTGCAGGGATGGCAGTTAGGGACAAGCAGGCCAGCAGGGGAGAGCAGTTAGGGGTGACCAGGCAAGCAGGAGAGGGCTGCTAGGGGTGATTGAACCTGCAGGAAAAGGCAGTTGGGGGTAACCAAGCTAGCAGGGGAAGGCAGTTAGGGGCAATCAGGCTGGCAAGGTAGGGTAGTTAGGAATTATCAGGCCAGCAGGGGAGGGAAGTTGGGGATGACCACGCCTGCAGGGGTGACAAGGCTAGCAGGGGAGGGCAGATACAGTCAATCAGGCTGACAGGGGAGCAGTTAGGAGTTAATCAAGCTGGCAGGGGAGTGGTTAGGGGGTGATCAGGCTGGCAGGCAGAAGCAGTTAGAGGCCATCAGGCAGGCAGGCTGGCAGGAGAGCGGTTGGGAGCCAGCAGTCCTGGATTTTGAGAGGGATTGTAAAGGGTGCAGGCTGGGCTGAGGGACACACCCCCTATGCACAAATTTTGTGCACTGGGTCTCTAGTCTATAATAATAAAAGGGTAATATGCTAATTAGATTGGACGTATTCTGGATGTCATTCCTGATGAAGCCAAGGCTGGAGGGAAGCCAGCCAGGGTCATGGGTGCTGGTCCTGGGTACCAGAGGGAAGCTGGTGCTGACAGCCTAGGGCAGGAAGGCCTACTCTTGCATGAATTTCGTGCATTGGGGCTCTAGTTATAACATAAGAAGGTAACAATTACAGCAAATGAATGCTGTTGGTCTTCTTTAGATGATGTGCATGGAGAGATACCTAATATGTTCTATGCTCACCCAGGATCTAGGATTTGATCACTTGAATAGATTGACCAACCTGGAATGTTAGTTTTGGCAGAATGACTGACTGTCATTTTCTTGCAAAATACAGAAAACATTATTATGCCACATTTTGGGTTTCATCTGAATTTACTTTTATAACTTAAGTGACCTGATTAATCAAGCTGCTGGATCAGATCTTAACCTTGTGAATGTTTCATCAAGACTTGGGATGTATTTCTGTAAGTGCTGCACATTTTGCATAACCTGGAGATACTCCTTTGTGTTGTCATATTTTTTTTTTTGTTCTCTTAATTTTCATAGAAATTGAGGGTCCAGTTTCAATCTTTACATTGCAAATAATCTACTTCAATTAATTTTTATCTTATTGTACAGAAAAAAAATAAAGTTAAATAGATTTAAAAGTCATATCTAAGATGCTGACTTTCGATTTGGTGCTAAAACTACACACAGATTTTATTACATTTTCAAGAAAATGTAAACATGCAGGATTTACAAGTTATGTACTTAAAGTTATCCATGCATATAATGAGCAGTTACATAATCCCTTCTGTTTTGGGACTTACCTTTTACAAATTTAGGTTTCCAAACAGTAAGTTTTTAGGAACTCCACAAATTCTCTAAGGGGACTTGCATAGCTTTGCATGAGAACTGCTGGTGAGAAAGGCATGGATGGGCAAGCCCAGACCCCTTCCTCAGTACACCTCTCTCCGAAACACAATAGCCCTGCTGATTTTATGTATTTCAAATACTGAGCCAATATAAAATTTTATGTGCAAAAAATATTACACTTCAGAAAAAAGGTCAGAAACAATATATTCTGCACAAAATCCCTCTACTGTTTGTTCCTACTATATTGTTTTCAGATTTCATTATGACTTTCCACTACTTTGGTGCTTGCTATACTATTTAACTTATTTTAATTTATTGTGCTTGATACTGAACAAACTTAATGTTTTTGATATTTAAACATCTTCTATCTACCTTCATTCATGAGCATCATCATAAATATGTATCTCTTCTCCTTTTCATAGCCATCTGTTATTTTGCCTTTAATAAAGTAATTTTGAAACTGTACTAAATATGCAGGCCACTGCTTCACCCTGTGCCTTTTCCTTTCTCCTATATCTTCATCTTCCTTCTTCTCTAAATGCATTCCCAGAATGCTATCAAACAAGCTGAACTCCTTATTTTATGAAACATAGAACTTTTTTTAAAAAATATTTTATTGATTTTTTTACAGAGAGGAAGGGGGAGAGATACAGAGCTAGAAACGTCGATGAGAGAGAAACATCGACCAGCTGCCTCTTGCACACCCCCTACCTGGGATGTGCCCGCAACCAACGTACATGCCCTTGACCGGAATCGAACCTGGGACCCTTCAGTCTGCAGACCGATGCTCTACCGCTGAGCTAAACCAGTTTCGGCCATAGAACTTTCTTGGCCCTATGCTTCCTATGCCTTTTTACCCCTTTCTAGTCAGTAAAGGAGTCTTTTACTTACACTGTTTCACATTCATCTGGCTGCTCTACTTTCCAGCCACCAAAACCACGCTCATCCATTTTGCTCATGACCAATACAACATAAATCTTACATTTTAGCTCTTATCTTGCTGGAATCTTCTGCTGTCTTTGTCATTTTGGACATTCTCCCAGATGTTTCCTTCCCTTGCTTTCTTATCACCATGCTCTAGCCTGCGTTCACTCTCTCTAAATATTTCTTAGTGTCTTTGAATAGTTCTTTCCCCCTACTCCTTTAAAGATGGTAAGCCTTAAAACTCCACTCTTTACTTTCAATGCAATTCCACTGAAAATGGCCAACCCTGGGGCTTTAATTACCACCTCTGTAATCATGATTCACCAAGTTGTACTATTTCCTTCCAATCTTTCTCTGAACTCAGACCTATGCATCTAAGTTCATCACTTCCGTGCCACTGTGAATTTTCCATAATAGTATAGCTGTAGTCTCTCTCTCACACTGTTCCAGAACTTCAATACTTTCCTATTCAGAGCTGGAGTCTGATCTTTCAATATGAACTCAGGCTGGCTCGAGTGATTGCCTCAGCTGTTAAAGTGTGACAGAAGTGCTTATATGTGACTTCTGAGCTTATGGCTGCCTCTCCTCTCTCTCTCTCTCTCTCTCTCTCTCTCTCTCTCTCTCTCTCTCTCCAGATTTTTTTACCCAGCTATCATGCTGTGAGGAAGACCATGTGATGTGAAGAGGCCTCACTAAAAAGGAACCAATATTCTTATCCTTCAGCATCAGCTAAGTTCCAGGTTGACAGTCAAATGAACTTATTCCTATAAAATAAAAGGCTAATATGCAAATTGCCCCCTCAACTGGGAGTTCAACAAGGGGGCAGGGCTGGCAAGACAACTGCCCCTGGCTCCTCCCTCTGGCTAGCTCCTCCCCAACCCTTCCCCCTCCCCCCCCCCATTGGGGTAGGCGAGCCAAACCCCACCCGTGCACAAATTCATGCACTGGGCCTCTAATAGCAATAAATAACCAGTATGATCTTTGTAGCCAGTACTTAGAGGTGTGCCTACACATGGTAAGCATGCATGACATATAATTCCTATTATTCAAAAAGTGAACTTCTAGTCACAAGGAGGAAGCTTAAAAAGCCATTAACTTGGTCTCAACAAGCTTCCAAAGAACATGGCATCCATGAAAGAGGAAAATAAAAGCATGAAAGGACAGTTGAAGTATTGAGGATTGTCTCAGCTGTTAAAGTGTGACAGAAGTGCTTATATGTGACTTCTGAGCTTATGGCTGCCAACAAGTTGTTAAGAAAATAATAATAGTATGAAGTGATATGAAAAAAATAGCAAAGTTTCAAAGCATATAATAGAGAACCAAAATGCATAAATATGTCACAATATATATTTAGATACTGTATCTGAGGCCCCTAGAGCCATAAGAAATGCAAGAAATACACTCATTCTCAAATTGCCCTCCTTAAAAATCAAATCGCTCCTCTGTGGGGAGTGTGCCCCATGCTGTAGACCACTGCTGTAGACCCTTCCCTTCTTACTTCTGCCTAGCGGTCTCTAGATGTCTCAGCCTTGCTGGTCTCTGGGTGGGGAGAAACTGAAGTAGGTCCTTTGAGTGGTTCCCCAAAAGGCTGAGGAAGCTGGCCACTCACCTGCTCTCCTTTTCCAAGACGTGTTGAGCTAAGGATCCCCTCTTGGCACTGAACAGCGCTGGCCTGGATATCTCGGATAATGCAGGCAAAATGGAACTTTCCCTCCCACCCCTTTGTATGGTATTCTCAGTTGTTTTTTCTCTATGTGCTCCTGAAATTTTGTTAGTGAACCCCCGAGCTCTCCCACAGCTGTTTTGTGTATGAATAGCTGTCTAGTTGGTGTTCACTGTGGAAGGACATAAGGGTGCATCTCCTAGCCCCCCATCTTAGTCACAATATCCTAAATTTAAATAAATGTCTCCACACTCCATCGGAATAACACAAGGCCATGTAAGCATTATAACTGCAGAAATTGCCCTCCATGCTAGTATTGCCCAATATTGTAGTTCGTATGGGTTTAGCAATTTTAAAATATCCTAGTCTTTCTTGGATATTTTCATTTTCTGAAATCTTTGGTAATCTACTAGTCACACTTCTTTGTATATGTTACAATTCTTGCTCAAGGTGGATTATCAATGTATTTGTTTTATAATTTTGAATTGTGAGCACAATTGTGAGCAAAGTCTACCTGTGAGAATTTCGAGAAACCTGTTTTAGAGAAATATTTCTCCAAAGGGGTTTTGCATGAACTCTGCCAAGCACCACAATGAGTTTGTATGTGGGATGTGCGTGCGTGCTTGCGTGTGCAGTGTGCATGTGCGTCTGTGTGTGTGTGGTGTGTAAGTATGTGTGAGTGTGTGTGTGTGGTAGGCTCCTGGAAAATGCAGAGTGTATATGTTTGTACAGAAAGTCACAAGACAGTGGACGATTACGGCATGAGCTACCCTCCACACATCTATCTGCACATTTTACTCAAGGCCACCCTTATATCTGTCCTCGACCCCATTCATTATCTCTGTCTGAGGGGCCTTCTGGGTTAGTATGCCCTCTCTCCCTCTCTGCTGGCTACCTTCCCTCAGCCTCTTAACATGCCCCAACTTCTCCGATCCCCTCCCAACTTAATATTACAGCAATAATAAAAAAACACATTTTATTGGTACCTAATCTTGTTCACTGATGTATTCTCAGGCTCTAAAATTGGCATAAGAAAAATGCTCAATTAGCATTCAGTCAGTGAATGAAATCATAGTTTCTTATAAAAGAAATAAGAAGAGACTGGGAGAGAGTGGAATGGCTGGCTGAAAGCTGCAAAATTCTACTTTTGGGGTCTGAGTTTACTCCAGCCGCTAAAGGTTTCCATTTCTACTTAGAGTCTAAGCAATTCCTTTTGGTCTCTATGTATTCTCCCTCCCCTTTCGGCCATACACAAACAAACCCTTAGCTTTTAGTTAAAGCCTAGTTTCTGAAAACTGACAGCTATCAGTACATATAAATTTAATAATGCCTTATAAGGAAATAAAATATAATAATAACTATTAATGTTTTAACAATTTAAAATTCAGGTAATGAGAAAACTGTCTTCTTTAGAAGTGACAAAACATATAATTTCTGTTATTATCAGGGTGAAGTTATATTGTCATTTTTATACATTTAATTTTCACAGAATATGATTAAGTTATGAGTTTATCCAGCAGCATAGAGCTTGCAACTACATGTGAAATACTAATTTGGTCTTTCAGCCTTTGCCCAGCCTCCCTCTGCCAGCCTCCCTCTGCACAGCCTCTCACTGCACAGCCTCCCTCTGCACAGCCTCTCACTGCACAGCCTCCCACTGCACAGCCTCCCACTGCACAACCTCTCACTGCATAGCCTCCCACCACACAGCATCCCACTGCACAGCCTCTCACCACACAACCTCCCACTGCACAACCTCCCACTCACATCCTCTCACTGCACAGCCTCCCACCACACAGCCTCCCACTGCACAGCCTCCCACTGCACAGCCTCCCACTGCACAGCCTCCCTCTGCACAGCCTCTCACCACACAGCCTCCCACTGCACAGCCTCCCTCTGCACAGCCTCTCACCACACAGCCTCCCACTGCACAGCCTCCCACTGCACAGCCTCCCTCTGCACAGCCTCCCACAGCACAGCCTCTCACCGCACAGCCTCTCACCGCACAGCCTCTCACTGCACAGCCTCCCTCTGCCAGCCTCCCACAGCACAGCCTCTCACCGCACAGCCTCTCACCGCACAGCCTCCCACCGCACAGCCTCCCACTGCACAGCCTCCCTCTGCACAGCCTCCCTCTGCACAGCCTCCCACAGCACAGCCTCTCACCGCACAGCCTCCCACTGCACAGCCTCCCACTGCACAGCCTCCCTCTGCCAGCCTCCCACCGCACAGCCTCCCACTCACAGCCTCTCACCACACAACCTCCCACCGCACAGCCTCCCACCGCACAGCCTTCCTCTGCCAGCCTCCCACTGCACAGCCTCCCACTGCACAGCCTCCCTCTGCACAGCCTCTCACCACACAGCCTCTTACCACACAGCCTCCCACTGCACAGCTCCCACTGCACAGCCTCCCACTCACAGCCTCTCACCACACAGCCTCCCACTGCACAGCCTCCCACTGCACAGCCTCCCACTGCACAGCCTCCAACTACACAGCCTCACACTGCACAACTGCTCACTGCACAGCCTCACACTGCACAGCATCCCACTGCACAACCCCTTGTCCTGTATTTACCTAATTTCTCCCTGTTTATTTTCAGAATCTTGCCATATATATTTCTTCTAAAAGAAATCTTCTCACTCCTCTGGATTTTAAAATAACTTTTTTTTCCCCCTGAATACTCTAGCAACTTATTGGAAATCTTTACAAAGTCAGTAAGTATTAGTTTGTCATCTTCCTTCTTTCTCTGATTGTTTGATGTTAAAATGATAAGATCCTCATATTTAGATTTGAAAAGGCTCAATCAGATGGTGGATAGATCATGCTGAGTCCAGAATGCATTGATTTATGCTCTTACGGTATTATCCTAGGTTATTAATATGTAAAAGTTAATCTTTTTAGACTTCTAGAGGGTGGTTAGCTACAGTACATAAAGTCACTGGAGCTAAACACCATAAATGACAAATTGAAATGCGAATTACATACAAACATTTCACCTTCATTATGTCACACATAAGTCCTCTTGCTTCCTCAGATGTCTTCTCTAAGGAAGCTCTGGACAATGCAGCGCAGACCAAGTGAGCTATCACCGCGGGCTGCGCCTGCACAGTCCCGCACACGCTTCGCTTCCATTTTATGAAATCTCAGCTCGAGAGCTCATTGCAATTCTCAATTAAACTAATTGAGAGCTCAGTAAAAATACACAGGCTTGTTTTCACATTTCTTTCCGGAGGCAGGCTGCCATAATGGAAACACATGGCTCATTTTGCTTCCAAGGCTGAGAAAGGCACAAGCAGGGGCTATTTCCATACCCAGCACAATAAGCAAAATGCCTTTCCCCGTCAAGTTGGCTTCCCTGGCAGGGTGTGGGGGCTGCAAAGGTCAGATCATTCTTTTATAAAGAATGCTGATCTGTAAACATAAGGACTCCAACAAGCGAGCCTTAGAAGGAAGAAAGGTGAGAGGAGAAGAAACCAATTCTAAAAAGCACCTATATCATTACAGACGAGTGTTCGGTTCTTAACCTGTCAGTGCCAATCATGAAGGCAGTGCAGAGGGAGAGGCACCAAGGGAATTACTGTTTAGCATCCAAGGGCTGGAATGTACTTTTATCTTTGTGGCGCCTTAATGGAAACATTCAACTCATCATCTATATTTTATCTACTATATAACTGCATCGCATAATTGCAGCAGGATTCTTTTTATGTCAGAGAAACACATTTTCAAGGGTCTAAATCTGTTGAAAGCTTTTCTTCATCAAAGTAGACACAGCTGTCTTTCTGAAAAGCATTTAAATACATCATGAAAGTGGATAACATCAATTAAAAATGGAATGGAATAATATTTGGCAGCTATCTGAGAGGGTTTTAAAACAACTGTGCTCATGAATATTAGGCTTCCTGAGTAACTGAAGTGTCATCATTTATTTTGGATGCAGAATTTGTGACATTTGTTTAATGTCTGTCTGTACTACCAGGCATGTCTGTGACAGCAAGGACTCGGCCTGCTTTCATCATCAATTTTTTTCCAGCGTCCAGCATAATGCTTGGCACAGCGTTGATAGTCAATACGTATTTTAAAAAATTTTTACATATTGATTGGAGAGAGAGAGATAGAGAGAGAGAGAGAGAAAGAGAGAGAGAGAGAGAGAGAGAGAGAGAGAGAGAGAGAGAGATTGATTTTTGCATTCAATGATTGCTTCTTATAGGTGCCCTGACTGGAGATTGAACTCCAAACCTTGGCGAATTAGGAGGACGCACTAACCAACTGAGCTACCTGGCCAAGACTCAACAAATATTTTTTAAATGAATAACTGAATGAATGGAGGCAAAGAGGATGTTATGCATGAAAGGTATTTGAAATGCGTGAGGTTATTTGGCCTAACCTTTCGAATAAAACGTTGCAGCCATTTGAAGCAAATCTAACATGTAAAATTGTTTTTTTACAAAATATGATAATGCCTCATTATATTTAATATGATACAATTTTATCAAAGCTAATTTATGTGCAACTTATTTGGAACTCACAATGTACACAGTTTTAATGGGATAGTCTGCTCAGTGCTATAGGCTAGGGATACACATGCTCCAGTGAGGCTTCCTGAAAAACGGAAGTGTTATTCACATATAACTCAGACAAGTATAAGGATAAACACACATATAATCCAGATGAATAAGATTGCAGTGTCCAGCCGAAACCGATTTGGCTCAATGGATAGAGTATTGGCTTGGGGACTGAAGGTCCCGGGTTCGATTTCAGTCAAGGGCATGTACCTTGGTTGCGGGCACATCCCCAGTAGGGGGTGTGCAATAGGCAGCTGATTGATGACTCTCTCTCATCAATGTTTCTAACTCTCTCCCTTCCTCTCTATACAAAATCAATAAAATATATTAAAAAAATAAAATTAAAAAAAGATTGCAGTGTCCAGTGTTTCAAGTGTGTGTGTGTGTGTGTGTGTGTAATTGTGTCCTCTAAAGCACACTGCACAAAATCCTGATAAAGCATTTACAGTGAATCTGGGAAATAATACATATTATTGTGAATATTAAACAAATGGAAATATTAAACATTTGCATAGTTTCTCCATATATAAAAAGAGATACTAAAATATGTTTTCCATTCTAAAATACAATATTAGAGCCAGGAGCCAGAACGAGGGAGCCATCATGATGGCCTGACTCTAGGGAAGGGAAAGGGAAGAAAACAACCACTACTAAATACCTACTATGTGTCAGGCTCTCTAACAGTCCTTTTGTTTCCTTTATCTTGTTCAAACATCCTTACAAGGTAGGCATTATTCTCCTTTTTCTGTTGCTTTAAGAGAAAAATGAAATTTGGTGAAGGTATATAACCTTTACAAGTTGATACATTTAAGTGGGGAAAGAGCAATTTTCTACCCAATCTGATTCTAAAGGTCATTCTCATTCTAGGCCACCACTTGAAAAGACAGTCCCTGGCTGAGGACTTCTCCATCCTGCTCCGTTGAAGGGATATTGGCTATTGCACCTTTACAGCTGCTGGAGGAGGCACTGTAAGAATACTTACACTTCATGGAAACAGGAATAGTTCTCACAGGATTATGAAATATGGGTTTCTTGTTTAAAAAGCCACTTCTTAAAGCAAACCAAGTTTTAGCTCTCACTTTCAAAAGGATAAATACATATATAACTCAGACAAATAAGCCTGCAGTATCTCGTGTTTCAAGTGTGTGTGTGTGTGTGTGTGTGTGTGTGTGTGTAATTGTGTCCTCTAAAACACAGTGCATAAAATCCTGATAGAGAATTTACAGATAACCATGACTAGATGGGAATATTAAACGTTTGCATAGTTTCTCCATATATAAAATCAGATAGTAAAAGATTTTTTCCATTCTAAATTATAATATTAGAACCAGTAGCCAGATGTTACTAAAGATCATAAAATGGCTGGTTTAATTGTGTGGCTGTGTTATATTATTTTCTCTATATTCAAATTTCAAGAACAATTGTCAAACATCTGGACTGTACACTAGGATGGAAAATACAAAAGAGAAGTGATGAGCCACTCTAGTTATTTTGTCAAAGTTATAATTTTAAGCTTTTTGAATTCTCAGAATCATTACCAGACTTTTCTGAGTTAAATAAACTCTGATTTATGAAGCCTTTTACTTTTTTCCCCTCTCAATTATTAGGATATTATAGAACAGAATGATGTCTAATAAAATGCTATTTCTTTCCCTATGATATTAAACCATGATTCATTTTTCAAAGAATTCTATTAATAATTAGCTCTGACTACATCTGTGTGTGCATCTGAGTGTGATGAAAATAGAAAATGCTTTTCAGTTTTGAGAAATTATAATAGAACATGCCTTGGTCTAGTAATCACTATAATCATAATCCTTTAAAAGCATTAAACTTGAAGTATATATTTCCTTGCTTTTATACTAAAATAGCATTTTTAATAACTTTTGTAGAATAGTTAAAATCCATCAATGACCAAAAAAATCAGATTTTTATACTAGAATATAGTCTTTTGAAAAAATTTAAATTTATGTGTATCTTTTACTTAAAAAATAAAATTATATATATTCATTCTATCCAAAAAAAAGATAAATTTTCGTTGTATATATGTATAAAGTAATTTATGTCACATGTTAAAGACATTAACACACATGTGTATTATCCTATATAATAAAGAGGTAATATGCAAATTGATCATCACACCCTTGCACAAGATAGCTGCCCCCATGTGGTCTCAAGATGGCTGCCACAAGATGGCCGGCAGGGGAGGTCAGATGGGGGTGTTCAGGCCAATAGGGGAGGGCACTTGGGGGTGACCAGGTCAGTAAGGGAGGGAAGTGGGGGCGACCAGGCCTGCTGGGGAGGGCATTTGGGGGCAACCAGCCTGGCAGGGGAAAGCAGTTGGGGCTGACTAGACCAGCAGGGGAGGGCAATTACGGGTGACTGGACCAGTAAGGGAGGACAGTTGGGAGCAACCAGGCCTGCAGAGGAGGGCAGTTGGAAGTGACCAGGTCTGCAGGGGAGGGCAGTTGGAGGTGACCAGGCCATCAGGGGAGTACAGTTGGGGCAATCAGGCTGGCAAGGGAAGGCAGTAAGGGGTGACCAGGCTGGCAGGGGAGGGAAGTTAGGGGCAACCAGGCTGGCAGGGGAGGGCAGTTAGGGGTGACTGGGCCATCAGGGGAGGACAGTTGGGGGCAATAAGGCCAGCAGGGAAGCAGTTAGGTACTAATCAGGCTGGCAGTGGAGTGGTTAGGTGGTGATCAGGCTAGCAGGCAGAAGCAGTTAGGGACAATCAGGCAGGCAGACTAGCAAGCAGTTGGGAGCCAGCAGTCCTGGATTGTGAGAGAGATGTCTGACTGCCAGTTTGGGCCCGATCCCAGATTGGAGAGGGTACAGGCTGGGCTGAGGAACACTCCCCATTCCCTCAGTGCAGGAATTTTATGCACGGGGCCTCTAGTACTATATATTATAATGTGAAATTCTAAAATTTTCCTAAACAACTTAATTATTTGGCATGCTTGAAAGAAATAGATTTCAGAAATCAAATAGTAACATTGACTCACTTTTTCTAAATAATCTGAACATTTCAAATATAATTGTTTTCTAACTATCCAATTTTTTAAAAGAATGGTCTAGAATTAATGAGTCTTCTTTCAATATGGCTCTGCAGCCTCCTAACCACTCACCTGACATTAACTTCCTCTAAAGGAAACCTGTGAAATCCAATCCTAGAAGGGCCAGGCAGAGTATGTGAATGGGTGAAACAGGCCAAGGGAAAGACTGCAATATGGGCAAGGAACTTGAGAGTACATGCCAACTAAAAGGGGCTAGCCACTCGCATCTCTAGGTGATTGTTCCCAACAGGGAGTGATATGTGGAAATCCTGAATTTTTAAAATAATCTGTTTTTAAAAAAATATATATATTATTGATTTTCTTACAGAGAGGAAGAGAGAGAGACAGAGAGCTAAAAACATCGATGAGAGAGAAACATCGACCAGCTGCCTCTTGCACACCCCCTACCGGGGATGTGCCCGCAACCAATGTACGTGCTTTTGGCCGGAATTGAACCTGGGACCTTTCAGTCCGCAGACCGACGCTTTACTGCTGAGTCAAACCGGTTTTGGCCAAAATAATCTTTAAGTATGAATATTTATGCATATTCTGCTCATTTTTAAATGCTCCGCAGCGATTAAAATATTATTTGTTTTAAAGTGGGTGAGGACAAATTTTATTTGGGGGCATCATATTGCTTAGAACTGGGCATTTTCTGAAACTATTGCTGCCATCTGTTCACTTAGGTTTGATGCTTTATTGCCAAATTAAATTTCCAGTCTTCATTTTAACCTGCTCCTCTTTAATTTGAGTACTGAAAAGTAGATATATTTTTACCGCCAAGGAGACGATATCTTTTCTGGATTATGAAGTTGTGCGCCTCAAAGAGACCTTAGAGATCATCCAGATGGACCAAATCCTTTACAGAGGAGGAGAGCGAATCCCTAAGGAACAGAGTTACTTGCTTAAAGCTTTTAGACACGGAGAAATTACATCCTTAGCTTAAATTAGAGATTATAAAGCCCATTCAAATGAGGAGAACAACAGCAACATCCAACTTATAAAATGACAGATATGTAAAACTTATAGAGTATATTACTTGTTACTGAGCAGGGAGGAGATCTGTGAGCAAGAAAAGTGTACACTATTCTGTGTTCTGGTATTATGTAAACTGTATTTCATGAAATTGTTGAGCTCAGAGAGTATGACAAATATTAATACTTCTGTAGATTTTCATTATGGATCTAAGCACATTTTTAAAAATCATCACCTGAGGATATATTTACTGGTTTTAAAGAGAGAAAGGGAGATGAGAGAGAAAACATCAATGTGAGAGTGAAACATCAATAACTTGCCTTTTATATGTGCCCTGACAGAGAATTGAACCGGCAACCTTTTAGTATATGACACATAGGACACTCCAACCAACTGAGCCACATCAGCCAGGGTGGTCTAAGCACATTTTAATTACTCATATTGAATCAGTATGCTATCTAAACTGTTCTTTTTTCTACTTCTGATGAAGACAAATGAGTTGCTTATTTCTTCTATTCACCTATAGGCAGACAGACCTTTAAGCCATGCTCCACTAAGTAGAGTCTTTAGGCAGATTTTTATTTTTACACTTGATCACTCTCTCTCCTCTCTCTCTCTCTCTGCTCTTTCTCTCTTTTACTCTTTTTATATTAATGCCACAGATGCCATGGGATAAAGTTTCTAGGGATTTTACCTAAAAGCTAATTATTTTAAATAATATTTTGTGTTTAAGATAGCTATATATCAATCCACCATATAATTTCTGATTTGCATATTATGTTAAGGTACCCTTTTAGAGACAGAGACAATAAAAATAAGTAAATAAGTTAATATATTCATGAATTTGATAATAAGCAAAACTATTTAATTTCATTGGGACATTCAAACAACATTGAGCAGCTACTCTGAGTTAGGTCAATATTCTAGATACTGGGAGACACACAATTAAAAATTCATATGTGATTCTTACTGTTATATTGGGGAAAAAAGCAACAAGTGGAATAAGTGCTTATAAAAGAAGAGAGAGAAGTGAAGATGCTGTAAACATACATATTTATTCTGAGTGTTAACTAAGAGTATGTTAGTCACAAAGTGGAGAAATACTATTTCAGATATAACAATTGAAAATTATGAAGAGTTATAAAAAATTGAAGAAATACTGTTTTGATTGGTGCCTGGAGAGGGAGAAGATAAGGCTGAAGAAGTACAAATCCATGTCTTGGAGAACAGGGTAAAGAGCAGTGTGGACAAGGCTTCTGGTCAAGGTGATGACACAGGTACTTGGAACCTTTCACAAGATTACAACTAAGCTACAGAATGGCTATCATCCAGACCACCTGAAATCCAGCTGAACAGAATTCCTAACTAAGAATAGGAAGAAGCCACATTGAGACAGTAGAAAGGACAGAGATATAGGATGGGCTGGACTCCCAGGCGTGCAGAATAAAAATTAGGGAGAGGCAATATATTGGCTTCTGAGGTCCCCTCTGAGGAATGAGGGGACACAAACCAACACCAAGCCCTCACGCCCAGGGTTTGAGTACCAGGAAGAGAAGTCCTCATAACTTCTGGTGTAAAAGCCAGTGGGGACTGTGGCTGAGTGAGACAGAAGGCTTCTGGAACTTCATGAAGTTCCTCCTATAAAGGATCCATTCATGAACTTACTCAGATTCACTTGCTCTGAGTTCTAGTGCTGGAGCAGCAGCTCAAAAGGTGCCTGGAACATACAGAGAGGAACAGACTTGTCTGGCATCAGGGTGAGAGTGGAGGAGCAGCTTTCATCCAGACAGAGTGCTGGCAGAGGCCATTGCTCCTTTTTAAGCCCTTCCCCCACAGAGCAGGCAGGCAGGCACCATATCTGTGTCTTCTTAACATCGCTCTCATTGTTTGCCCCACCCTCGTGATTCCATGAGAGCCAAGCCTTTCTAGTGAATTTTCCATACAAATTACCTCTCTTTTCACATGTTTCAGACTCTTCTAAAATCTCTTAAACACGTCTGGCTCTGGTTTGCCAATAATTTTCATTAAGTGGCCCTGGCATGGCACTAGCAGAACCCTGCTTAATATGTCTTTAAACAAAAACAAAAACAAAAACTTTAGAAAAGAACTTAACAAAGTGGAGATAATCTATTAGGTGTGGAGCTCAAAACACTGGTTATAAGAATGCTCAATGAATTTAAGGGAAGAATATGGTAGACAAACTTAAATAGCATTAAAAAGAATGGAAACCATTAAAAGAACCAGTCAGAAATGAAGGATATGCTAAATGAAATGAAGTATAATTTACAGAGCCAGTGGTAGAATAGATGAAGCTGGAAAATAAATCAGTGATTTGGAATATTAGGAAACAAAAATACCCAGTCAAAACAGAATATATATATTCTGAAAGCATAAAATTGAAAAGCTATGTGAAAAATGACAGCAAAGTTTCCTAACCTAGTGAAGGAAATAGGCATACAAGTCCAGGAAGCACAAAGATTCTCAAACAAAATGATCCCAAAGAGGCCCACAAGACACATAATTAAAAAGCAAAAGGTTAAAGACAAAGATAGAATCTTAAAAGCAGCAAGAGAAAAGCAGTTAGTTACACACAAGGAAACTCCTTGATCATCAAATGATTTCTCAACAGAAACTATGTAGGCCAGAGGGATTGGCAAGAAATATTCAAAGTGATGAAAACCAAGGATCTATCAAGCAATCAAGAAAATCTATCATTTATAATCAAAGGACATATAAAGAACTTCCCAAACAAAGAAAAGCTAAAGTGGTTCACCATCACCAAACCAGTCTCATATGAATTGTTAAAGGGTATTCTTGAAGAAGAAGGAAAAAAGGACAAAAATATTAACAATAAAATGGCTATAAATACTTATCAAAAACTGAAGTAAGAAAACACAATGAATGAACAAGGAGAACAAACACAAAATCAAAGACACAGAGAACATTTTAATGGTTGCCAGATGAGACAAGGGTTGGGGGATAGTTAAAAAAGGTGAAGAGATTAAGAAGTACAAATTGGCCGAAACCGGTTTGGCTTAGCAGAAGAGCGTCGGTCTGCGGACTGAAAGGTCCCGGGTTCGATTCCAGCCAAGGGCATGTTGGATTGGTTGCGGGCACATCCCCGGTAGTGGGTGTGCAAGAGGCAGCTAGTTGATGTTTCGCTCTCATCAATGTTTCTAGCTCTCTATCTCTCTCCCTTCCTCTCTGTAAGAAAATCAATAAAATATATATTTTTTAAAAAAAGTACAAATTGGTTGTTATAGAATAGTCATGAGGCTGCAAAGTACAGCATAAGGATCAGTCAATGATATCCTAATAATTTTGTATGATATCAGATGATATCATAATATCAAGCTTAATCTAGATGATCACTACGTTATAGAATGTCTAATTACTGGGTTGTATACTTGAAACTAACATAATATTTTATGTCAACTGTAATTGAAAAATTTAAAAAATGATTACAAAAAAAAAGAAAAAAAGAACTGTGTAGATTTTTGGCTTTTATCCTAAGAACAATGGGAAGCCATTCTTCTATTCTGAAGCAGGAGAGTAAAGTAATCTGATTTGTGTTTTTATAATGCTGGCTGCTGCGTGAAAAACTAATTAAACAAGAGTAGTAATGGATCCTGAAAACTTGACATCCAATATTGCAGTCGACCAGCAAAAACTATTGATAGCTTATAATTCAGGGCCTGTGAAGATGAGAAACGCATGGACTCAAGGAATATTTGACAAGTAAATTAATAGGTTTTGGTGATTAATTACACATTAGCATTAAGCAAAACTCACATCTTAGTGCTCACTAAAGCAACTGGTTAAATGCTCACTGGTGTGTTCACCATTTGCTAAGGTGAAATAAGCATACGAGGGTTAGAGGGCCCAGTTTTATTGAGTTAAAAATGCTTGGAGAAAAAAAATGCCAATTAAACATTCTGGTATATACCTCTATAGCTAGGTGTAGACATTTTAGATTTATAAAAAGTAAGCTTAGAAGTGCAGAAACAAACATTTAGGGAAAACATAGAGTGAGACTAGCAGAGTGGCCTTGGCAGAGAAGGTATGAGAATAAGATGAAAAAACAAATACAATGTGATATCATTTCATTCAACAGAAAAAGAAAATGCAAAGGGGTGTCATTAATATCAAAAGCTGCTGGAGTAGAGGTAAGGGCATCAAGCAGTATAGGAAAAGAAGTTATTGGAAACCAAGAAATGAGAGCAAGAAACCCTTAAACATACAATGAATACATCAATTTCACATTATGCGGGAGTCAATAATGTCTTTTTTTTTTGCAAATGAACTTCAGTTTCATAATGCATTACATATATGGACTTCTCACTTCTGTTTCTTGTGTGTTTCTCTATTTATATATTCTGTATATTTGTAGGTACTGTATTTCTGTATATTTATATATTCTGTATATTTATATACCCACAATACCTTATCTAAAGTGTTTCATCCAATAGTGTGATAGTGAAGATATCATTGATTACAATTATTTCCTGAGACTCTGGTTACTCTACAACAGTGAGCCAGCTGTATGTGTTGTTGACACCAGCTCTGGTTCCTGTCCTCTGAAAGAACGTTCTCCCACTCTCCTTTGCTAGCTGGTTGGTGGAATGCTAAGCTTTGTCAACAGAGGGTGCTAGAGTTGACCTCCCAACTGATACTAGCAGGAAAGACATCTCCTCTGGGGTTTGGTATCATTATTTTCCATGCAGGAGTCCAGTAGCTTCCTCTGAGGGTCTCCAGAGTCACTGTCAGGCCACCTTCTCCCCACCAGAGGCTCTTAATCCTCTCCAGGTGACCAGGACCCTCCCGCAGTCCACTGGTGCTTCTGTAAACCTGGCACCCACCACACAATAGCAGCTTGGAATGCTTCTGGAGATAGGATTCTCCTGGCTCCAACTGGCCACTTAACAGATCTATTCTGGCTTCCCCTAGAAACCAGCGTGGCTGTGGCCTCTGGCGAGCTTCTTTGCCACCCAGGCGGTAGTTTCCTATGGTGGCTGCACTCTCAATAAATTGTGTGGTTTCTGACTCATGATTAGATTCTAACTGATGCTGTTCATGATCTGGATTCTGCCAAGACAAGCAGGTGTTAACGATGTGTAGAAGCAGCACTACAGGAGGCCATCTGTGGTGGCAGTCTGATTTTAGCCTTAATGAGTTCCTGGAGCAAGAGGTTGCCTGTGAGCGGTGTGAAGGGCTCAAATGAGGCAAGGACATGGGTGTCTTCACTGGACCATTTTGTGGTCAGTTTGGGCAATGTTCATTGTCTCCTTGTCTTAGACCTAGTTAACTAGTTCTCCTGGCGATTCTGGGAAGTACTTAGTGACTTTTTACTGAATTATTTTTTTTTTGGCTTGAGTAAACTGGAATTAGTTGCTGTTGCTTGCTACATAGAACACTGTTAGAAATAACTAATGTTTATTGAGTACTTAAATTGTTCAGGCACTGTTCAAATTACTCCATATGTATTATATCACCTTTAATTATCATACAAATCCTATAAAGTATTGGTTATCCACATTTTACAAATGGGAAATCTAAACTTCATAGAGAAAAGATTTTTCCAAGATCTCAGAATTAAATACTAGAGATGATAATCAACTTCAGATATTGACTTCTAAGTCTGGTGCTCTTAATTGCACCTATAGACATCCTCTTTATTATTTTTTGTGACAACAAAGTAATAAAACACAGCTTCCCCCTGCATCTTGCACACATAGAAATTGCATTTGACTGTCAAGCTAGAGAGAAAAATCTACCTCTGAGTCATTAGAATTCAGATCTAAATATCAAATTTTACTGACTTTTGGGGCCAAACTGAGCCAACTATTTTCCTGGGTATGTTTTTCTGATAATCTTCTACCAATTTCTCAAAGTTCCACAAAAATGATATATTTTGAAATGCATATGAGATAATTATTAGTTCTCTATCCAGTGAATGGCTTAGATTAAGGAGGAGGAAGGAGTTAGGGTTAAAGTTAATTCTTACCAAAATTAAGGGAAATAAGGTCAGTAGGGAATAACTACACTAGACCCTTCCTCATAGTCTGAATAAGTATTCTTAGAATTTATACACAGTAACTCTCTAAATTTGTTCTTGAGGATATCATCTTATTAACTTACTAAAAATGCAGATAAATCATTTTTATTAGATATGTTGATGTATTTTATTCTTAACAAATGTAAAATTTATATTTTTATTGAAAAAGTGTAAGGATATAATTCGTAAGTCATTCTTTAAGGATATTAGTTCAAAAGACAGTTTTAGGCATCTAAATGCTCAGTCTCTGGAACATTTTAGAAAAAGAGATGTTTTAAACAATTTACAGAGCCCATTACACTCAGCCACATATTAAGAAATGCATAGTTTGATTAAATTGACATTTAAATGTCAAGGACTTTCCCAGCATCTCCTTCCTCAGGATTGCTCACTGCTGAGATGTGTGTGTAATCAGGAGCGTGTTCTCTCCCTCGTTCTCTGTACTCTGTCTACCTCTCCCATCTTATTCATTGAGAGGTTCCAGGGTCCAGCTGATTGCCTCCTGCAACTCAGCTGTTATAGATAAAAAGTTTTCATATTTAATTAAGCAAAAATAATCTAAAAGGAGAAGTATTCATTTCAATAAGATGATTTATAGAAGTGACAGTTCTAAGAGTGCGATCATAATATTGGTTTAGTGACAATATAATTTCATTATAAAATGTCTTGCACATTTAAATTTTGTTGAAAATTTAAATTTTTAAATATTTTCTAAATTTTTACATTTTTATGTGTGTAATTCAATTGACAATTATGACGTATTAATAAAATACATATATTGTTTAAAACTATGGCTAAATTAAAATATAATTGAAATGAATTATGAATTAAATGATATAATTTAAATTTTTGAAATTAGAAAACTTTAAAAGAATAGTAAATAATGGTGAATGCATGGTGAGACAGGAACTAGTCTTTACTGCTGATAAATTTGTGTAACTTAAAAGGAACACAATATCTGAACACCAATAAAGCATATTCAAAGTTTTCTTGCCAAGTAGTTTCTGGGAAGAAATCCTAGAGGATTAGCACACAAAGTTGTGTCATCTCAATAATGCAGTAGTAGAGGGAAATGGAAAACTACCTAATTTCCTACTATTGAAAGATTTCATGGTTGAATAATATTACAATATTATTTCAAATTAGAAAAGAGAGAAGAATGCCAAAATATTAAGAAAAATTGTTTTTGAGAGGCAAGTATATGAAATTTTAATGTAGTCTTTTATAATTTCCAGTGTATATCAATTTTACTATAATTGGCATTTATTACCTTTATAATTAAGAAAAAATAAGCTCTGCAGGAAGATAAACAACTGGTTCTTCAGCAAAGAGTAAACAACCTTTGATCTTAAGGCCAAAACTCTCCCCACCACCAGTCTGCAATGTACCTTGGGCCATGTCAGGTCTTGGTGTCCACTTTTGATGATTGGGAGGATGAGATTGAGCCTACTGTAGGAATAAAGGAAGAATGTTCCAGGCAGAAGGGAGAAAACTGTAAAGGCCAAGATTTATAACTGCACAACTAATTTGTGCAACTACTTGTTTAATTAAGTTTTGCTATCCTGTTTGGTTGTAAACCCCACCAGGGTGGGACCTTCTATGGAAATTAATATACAGCATGTTACACAGTGCTTTGCACCATTAATAAATATTTGTAGAATAATGAAAGACATCTAGTCACAGAATATCCCTTAATGCTACTTTAGTCCAGGTTCATAGAGGGGTTTTTTGTTTTGTGTTGTTTTTGTTTTTTGTAAACAATAAACACATGTGCCTGGCTATTATGCTGAGCATAGAAAAGAAACTACAACAGTCCTTGAATCTGGTGGTTTCTCCAGCCAGTTTGTGAGAATGGAGGCGAGAGGTGAAAAGGAAATGAAAATCCAGGCAGACTGGAACATGAGGGGGAAAGGGCACTTTCGGTTGCTAGGTGTTACTCAGAAATATATCTAAACCATCATCAGAAGAACTGGAATTGTCTTGCTCTCCAAACCTCTTCTACCTTCAATAGTGACCGGTTCTTAAAATGGTCATTTTTGCAATGAATTCCCAGGGGTCCCTTAATTAGCAAAGGAGATTCCCAGATGTAAAAAGTTTAGCTAGATGAAAAGTAGGGAGCAGACCCCAAATCCAGGAACAGGGCTCTGGTTTAAAGAAGGACCGCACAGTACTATCTGTGAAATTAGTCATATTGGCCCATTCCCACTTGACTTTTGGGAACTGGTATCTCTTTCTATATAAAATGTTGTATAAAGGCTGAAGCCTATTGGGCACTTAATAGCTGCTATCCAGGAAATCCCCAAATAGGTTTTATTTCTGACATCCCTATGGGTGAGGGGACAACATTCCAAATTGTTTCAACTGTTCTGCAGCCCAAATATGTGATGTACAACCCTGCAGTATCTCTGGGACAAGGCAGGTTGAAGATGTACCTACCCAGTCTTTTTGCACACCTCACAGAAATGTGACTAGCCACTTGACAGCACAGGAACCAAGGCTTATGCCATTGCATTAGTTTAAAACATCAACGCCCAAGGGACCTAGCAAGTAAAGTGAGTCAAGCAATTTGCTTGTAAGTCAAGACCAGCGAATTCTTACTTTGCTTGGTCCTTAGTGAAAGCATAAGTGTGCTCTTTAGACAGACACATTTTGTTTACACATTCTTCGTTTTCACCAAGATATATGCCTTTTAGTGTATTTTTAAAGTTCATAATTTTTAGGTCTTACATTTTAATATTTTACCTGTGAATTTATTTTTTTTCCATTTTACTTTTTCCCATTCCCATTTATCATCTTATACCTTCTTCCACCTCCCTCCACCTTCTTACTCTCTACAATCACCTCACTGTTGTCTATATCCATGATTTTTCTTTCTCTCTTTAGTTGCTCAATCCCTCCACTCATCCCCACCACCAGAGTTGTCTGCCTGCTCTCTATCTATGAGTCTGTCTTTATTTTGTTTGTTAGTACAGTTTGTTCATTAGATTCCACATATGAGCTATTCTCATGTTGGATAGAATCATTCTAATAAAAAAGTAATATGCAAATTGATTGTCACTCCAACATACAAGATGGCTGCCCCTATGTGGTCAAAGATGGTTGCCCAATGTGGACACAAGATGGATGCCATAAGATAGCCAGGAGGGGAGGGCAGTTGGGAGGGCCTGAAAGGGAGGACAGTTGTAGGCAATCAGGCCTACAGGGGAGTGCAGTTACGGGTGATCAGGCTGGCAGAGGAGGGAAGTTGGGGGCGACCAGGCCTGCAGGATAGGGCCTACAGGGGAGGGTAGTTAGGGCCAATCAGGCTGGCAGGGGAGCATTTAGGCATCAATCAGGCTGGCAGGAGAGTGGTTAGGGGGTGATCAGGCTGGCAGGCAGAAATGGTTAGGGGCAATCAGGAAGGCAGGCATGCAGCTGAAAGCAGCAGTCTTGGATTGTGAGAGGGATGTCCGACTGCCCATTTAGTCCCGATCCTACCAGGTCCCAAATGGGCAGTTGAACATCCTTCTAGGGGTTCCATATTGGAGAGGGTGCAGGCTGGGCTGATAGGCACATCCACTGTGCATGAATTTCATGCAGCAGGCCTGAAGTAGGTAATAAGAAACATTTCACTTTTCTTTTAAGTTTCCTTTATGAAAAAAACACAGTTCAAGAAAGATGAAGAATGTGTCCAGACTCCTAGAAAGTGTTTGGTTGTCTGAGGACACTTGATGATACTTTGCTCTGACCTATGATCATTATGCTAACATATAAAATCAGCAATATTGCAGCTTTAAATATCCTGGGGAAAATCCAGAAACTTGAAATTTTATGAGCATTAACATTAACATTAACCCATAATTAAATTTATTTCCCCTGTCCAGGTTTTCTGTGTGGTTAGAGCATGGGCCTGAAGGCTGAAGGGTAGTGGGTTCAATTCCTGGCCAAGGGCACGTACTTCAGTTGCAGGTTGAATCCCTGACCCCAGTGGTCAGGGTGAATGCAGGAGGTAACAGTCAATGAGTCCTGATGTTCCTCTCTTTCTCCCCCTCTTCCCTCCTTCCCACCCTCTTCAAATATCAATGGGAAAAATATACCAGGTGAGAAAAAAACATTTTTAATGCTGCTGGCTAAAGAAAATACTGCTCTGGAGGTCAAATTTGGCACATTGACATTATTTGCATCTTTGGTGTACAAAATCAGAAGCTCTTTTCACAGATGGAGGATATATTTCACAACATAATAATAAAAGCATAATATGCTAAATAGACTGGAGCTGAACAACCTTACAGATGTCCTCTGGACAACCTTCCAGAAGAAGCCTGGGCTGCGAGGGCCGAGCCCCTTGCACAAATTTTGTGGATTGGACCTCTAGTTAAAGAATAAAGTGAAATAGTTAGTACTGCTATGGCGAACCTCAGGATGAAATAAGCTGAGTAGAAGACTAATTGGCATATTTTTATGGTAATCTGAGAAAATGCAATTTTAAAGCATGTTAGTTGCTGTGAAAAATACAGTATAAAACAGGAAGCCCTCTGCATTAGTAGTTTTAATAGTCATTGTTTGGAATATTATCCATGCCAACTCAGGCTCTTTCTTCCCATTACCTTTCTCCCTCCCACTTGGCCCAAACCCATCAGAGTCACTTGGAAAGAAAAAGTGAAATAATATAATGGTACATATTAACATATCTTTACTCAGGGACCTAAAGAAGCAATGTCCATGAGTGCTGAGAGTATCTTCATTAGTTTTCAGTATAACCTGATCATATATGTTTAAAAAACTCTCTCTCCAGTGAACATGTGCCTGCTGCCCACTATGCCATGTCCTGAGGTCTACTCAGTTCCTGCTACAAAGTGTGTCATAATTATGCATGCATTTCTGCCTGTTTGGAATTCTTCAATCACCTGTGTCTAATATTTACAGAAAACTTCAAATCATACATATGCTGGTTTAGCGAGAGGTATGTCCACTACCGATCAGGAATATTAACCTCCCAAAAGCAAGTGGCTCATGGGAAAACTCTATAGTTACTTACACCATTGCTAATGCCCATCACAATTCTCTCCAGCCAACAAAACAAATGACAGAGAGGATGGAGTATTCTTAGTCATTTCTATCCTTCCTTCGGGTGAAAACTAGAACTCTGTAGCACTTCCTCAACTTACAACTTAAACATAGAGTACAAGGACCAGGTAGGTATCAATGCCTGAAGAGGTGAAGCCTGTCTGTTTTAGAAACCAGAGCCATACAGTTAGACTGTCATCAGTCAACTTCTTTTTATTTTAACTTAAAAAAAATATATTCTATTGAAATTTTTTTTAGAGAGGAAGAGAGAGGGATAGAGAGTTAGAAACACTGATGAGAGAGAACATCAATCAGCTGCCTCTTGCACACCCCCCACTGGGGATGTGCCCGCAACCAAGGTACATGCCCTTGACTGGAATCGAACCTGGGACCTTTCAGTCTGCAGGCCGATGCTCTATCCATTAGGCCAAACCAGTTTCGGTGGTCAACTTCTTTTTAAATAATGACTCAAAAAGTCAATTCTTCAGATAGAGCCTGTTTGAGAGAGAGAGAGAGATCAACTTTTGAAGAATAAGGGTTGTAAAACTGTTAATGACTCAAATATGGAGCTCAGAGACATACCTATGATGTAAGCTCCTTCATGTGTGACTCCTCACCTCGTGTCCCCTTGCTGGTTCCAAATTTCTAAGGAGGAAGCTGATTAAAACTGACAAGAATTCTGCTCCAGGAGCTCCAGCAAGCTCAAATCCTTTCCATTTCAATACCCCGGTAGCTCAAAACGAGCTGCCAGCAGAGCAGTGGAGTGGAAAGGCACGCACGCACTCCCTCTCCTGCCACCAGCACCAAGTTCACAGCAAACTCCGGCTCCAGATCAGCTCCCTTTAGGAGGTGTTAGGTAACCAGGTCAAAAAATAACCACTGCTACCAAGACCAAAGAAAGAGAGGCCTCACCGAGACCCTGGATATGCGTAAGATATGGTGAGAAAGTAATTCTCCTTTATGTGGCTGCTCTTTTAAATTCTATGCTTTGAAAGACAACTATCACAAGATCGCATGTGTATGTGGGGCCTAATGAACAAAGAAAACTGATGAACAAAATAGATCCAGAGACATGGAAGCATGGAACAAATCGGCAAATCTGAAAGTGAAGTGGAGGGGAAGAGAGTAACCAAAGAACTTATATTCATAGAAACATAACCCATGGAAATGGACAATAGTGTAGTGAAGGCCTGCGGGGAGGGGGAGGCAGGGAGAAGGGAAAAGGGGAGTGGGGGAAGGGACATATGCAATGCTTTCGAGCATAAAAATTAAAAAAGTTTCTTTTAATAAATTGCTTTCTCATTTTAGTAGATAGTATACAGAAGAGTTTTTAATAAAGAGAGTTGCCTACATATTCTAAACTTGATTATCCCTCAAAGTGGCAAATATTTTTTCTCTGAAGGTTCTAATTATGAATCTTTATGAGTCGTGGCACTCTGTCATATCACAACTTGTGACATCTGCCACACTGTCTTTGAAAGATACTGATAGTTAATATTTGCATAGCATCGTATGTCTGAGAATGTATGTTTGGGTGTATTAGGTAATTGTTAGCTAACACTTCCATCTGCAGCAGACTGAACAGTTTCTTATTCTTTTCTATATGTGTTATCATGGCTCAGAAATCATTTTCTATTCCTTATGTTGGCTTCAAAATCTCTGAAATCTTCTTCATCTGGCTCAAGTACTCATCTGCATATCCATCCAGCCACCAAATTTGTTGACATCTGCTTTTCTGCAAAGCGTCACAACAACTGAAGTGGGAAATTGTGCTTATAATACCATATGGTTGGCCCTTCTGCCTGAAGTCTCCTACAAGGCACTGTCATCTGAGAATCTACCTTGGATCGAATCACACCCCTTCAAAAAACTGCCCCAGTGAAATCCTGTCCAAGCTCAACTCATTTATCCCTTCCGTACACCGATTTCACAGTACTATCATCCTTTAATGTTTTAAGACTACATTGATTTTGTTCATCTATAGAGGAAACCAGAGTGCCTAACTTTGGTTTTGATTTTAGTACAAAGTGAACCTGTGATCCATTTTCTTTCTCGGGAGAATAATGCCTGCACTTGGATACCTAGGTCAGGTTTGTTCTATTTCATATCTCCTCTTGGTTGTCAGCCTTAGTGAGATGGCTTGCAGATGGAGAAAACAAATTGTTCTGGGTATTTGCATACCCCTCCCCCGGGATGACTACTCCTCCTCTCCAAGAAAAGAGACTCATTTGTAATGATGTCTTTTTCAGGAATTTGGAACATGACATTGGATTAATTAAAGGGAATCTCTCTTAGGAAGAATCTTGCTTTAGGAGAGAGTGAAGTTTAGCTTCATTCCACATTTTCTAAAGATTTATAATGAAGAGTTCTTTAAGAAGGTAACTGCTGGAGTAGCTCAGTTAAGAACAGAATTCCTACTTTCAGGTTTTTCTTTTTACCTTGTGTTAGGTAAATATGCTCTATAGCCACATAGAAACATTACATGCCATGGACTATGGACTAGCATGAAAAAATAAATTTTAAAAGGTGGCTCAGGGGACTGGATACATCTCGGCCTGCATTTCAGAAATTCTGAGCTCTAATCTCCCTTTTGTAGTGGCTCATTCAAATGGGGTTAGAGATAACGTTAACCTTATTTTCAAAATAACAGGCAAAGTATTCCTTTGTCTTGGATATGCCACAGATTAATGAATAAATTATCATGGGGATTTTGCTAACATAAACATCTATGCAAAACTGAATAAGAAGTGTTACAGAGAATACGCAAAGCAAAGATTTGGTTAGAGTAGAGCAACTGCCTATCAAGTGGTAAAAAGTGAGAACAATTTGCTCTTCTGAAAGTCAGGCATCCAAGTAATTTAGATTTTAATGTATCTCCTCTCATTTAGTACTGAATTACAGCCCATCTGAGTGTGGACTTTTCAATCATTCCTCATTTTTGCATAAATTTGGCCTTTTGCTACATAAATATTTTTGCTGAATTATGAAAGCTCATAATATGATATGTTTAGAGAAAGCAGTATTGATGTCACAAATATTTTCCTCCAGGGGACTATCCAGGGCACGTTGATACACCGGTAATACCATACAGCCAGAAGACGCGCATCTGTATGGTAAAGATGTACTGTACAGTGGTCTCTGGGAGATTGTCCATCGATCCAATTCTAACCAGAGTAACTGCAAATCACATTCTATTATAGCCGTGGTCGGCAAACTGCGGCTCTCGAGTCACATGCGACTCTTTGGGCCCTTGAGTGTGGCTCTTCCACAAAATACCACGGCCTGGGTGAATTTATTTTGAAAAAGTGGCTTTAGAAGAAGTTTAAGTTTAAAAAATTTGGCTCTCAAAAAAGATTTCAATCGTTGTACTGTTGATATCTGGCTCTGTTGACTAATGAGTATGCTGTATTACAGCATAGAGATTTTAGATCTTCAGTGACTGCAATAATAAATTTTACATTCTGTTTTAACGACTTGTGCCTGTTTAAAATTATTCAAATTAAGGGAGTTGAGGCTCCAGTTATAAGTCAAACCTCTGAAAGTCATTTGAAATGTATACATTACCAAAACCTGTAAAATGAAATCACCTTATTATGTAAATGAGATTTTTAAATTGTCTTTTATGCTTTCACTGAAATATACATTTAATCACAGCTGAAATATGCCCCACATTATAGAATGGTGCACTGTCAATCTAGGATCTTTTAATAGATTCTAAAACCTTTAGTGTATAACTAAAATCCTTGCATGTGTGGAAAAGAGGTGGTAGTAAGAGATACAGTAATAATAGATAAGAAATTTATAGAGTAATTACAGTCATTGTCTATAAAATGCTTTGTACTACAACCAAGACTATTTGTACTTTATTATTTTTTAAATAAATTTTATTAATTTTTTTACAGAGAGGAAGGGAGAGAGATAGAGAATTAGAAACATGGATGAGAGACACAGATCAGCTGCCTCCTGTGACCTCCTACTGGTGATGTGCCCACAGCCCAGGTACATGCCCTTGACCGGAATCAAACCCGGGACCCTTCAGTTCGCAGGCCGACGCTTTATCCACTGAGCCAAACTTATTTGTACTTTAAATTCAATTCATTATTTTGATGTCGGTGGCAGAGTGCACTAACACCTATTCTCCTCTACCTGGGGCTCAGTTCACTGCACTTGCAGTTACTGCGACCAAAGGGATAAGTCCTTCCCAATGGAAACTGAGTACAAATGATATGAGCCACTTCCAGGCTCAACACATTTCACCTCCCGCATGTACTTTCACTTTTCTCCTGCCAGCTGAATGAAGGCAGACGTCAGGGATGCTTTGTAGGATGCCAGAACCACAAGAGGAAAGGATCCTGGGTCTTAAGACCAAGAGGAAAACCTTCCCCCGTTGACTTGAAAATCACTGCAGAGTTATAACTTCTCTTTTATTGAAACTTAAATGTTTGGGTCTTTTTGTTACTGCAGCTTAGCCAATTATAACCAGGCTAATTATAGTGAACCCTTCATGACTGTCTAATATCCAAAATATATGCCACATTCTAAGCACTGGCTCAAATTCAGCATCTTCTGTCTATCTTTTCTTGATTCTTTTAACTTGATGTGAATAATCTCTTTCTGATTGGATTTCTTATACTAATCAGCAAACTGGTAATGAGAATAAAATGTTTATCTATAGACTTCTTAGCCATTAAAACATACAGGGAAATAAACAATTAAATAGAGTTAAATATTCTTATTTCCATAAAGATAAAAAATACCCATTTATGGGTTGTGGAAAGCTTTCTTTAGTGTTAAATTCTAAAAGATGTTGCAAATATGTAACTTTATATAGGGAAGGCAGTGATATACTAGAAAAATGTCCCCAATAACCTGCTTACTGCAAATTTAATTAATACATGTAAGAGTATGGCAAGCTATAGCATCTTTTGATTATAACCATTGCCATGATTAGCAGCTGTGCAAGGTGCCAAGGTAAATGCTCCAACTGACAAAGCCACCAGGCCAGAGCTGAAAAAATATGTTTGTGAAATATATCTTTCAAGATACTAGATATGAACCATTTACATTTTGTAAGATAATTGATGTTATTTTATAGTAGACTACAGGTGTGGTGCATGAATTCATGCACAGGAGGGGGGGGGGTCCCTCAGCCCAGCCTGCTCCCTCTCAGAATCCAGGAGCCTTCAGAGGCCAGAGGTGACCCAGCAATCAGGAGAAGGTGACACCCCCATCACACCTCTGCTGCTGCCACTGCTGGCAGTACAAGCCTCAGCCAGCCCTGGTTACTTGAGCCTTGGGCAGCCGCCATCCAAGGCTTGCCTGTGCCTCAGCCTGGCCTTGAGTGGCTGAAGGGCTGAAGGGACTGGGGACTCCGGAGGCAGGTGAGGCTGAAGCGCCTGGGTGCTGCTATCTTGTGGCTGTGGGCTCTGCCATCTTTGAGGGTGTTGGTTAATTTGCATATTACCTCTTTATTAGCTAGGATTATACTAGTCTTATGCCTGACTAGAGGCTTGGTGCAATAAATTTGTGCACATGTGTGTGTATCTCTCAGCCTAGTCAGCACCCCCTCCAATATGGGACCCCTCGAGAGATGTCTGACTGCCCATTTAGGCCCGATTCTGGTAGTATCAGGCCTAAACGGGCAGTTGACATCTCTTTCACAATCCAAGACTGCTGGCTCCCAACTGTTCACTTCCTGCCTGCCTGATTGCCCCTAATGCTTCTGCCTGTCAGCCTGATCACCCCCTAACCACTACCCTATCAGCCTGATTGATGCCTAACTGCTCCCCTACCAGCCTTATTGCCCCTAAATGCCCTCCCCTGTAGGCCTGGTACACCCTAACTTCCCTGTCCTGCAGGCCTGGCCCCTCCCAATTGCCCTCTCCTGCTGGCCTCATTGCCCATAACTGCCTTCCCTTGCAGGCCTAATCTCTCCCAACTGCTCTCCCTGCTGGCCAACTTGTGGCAGCCATCTTGTGACCACATGTGGCCAGCCATCTTTGACCACATGGGGGCAGCCATCTTGTGTGTTGGAGTGACAGTCAATTTGTATATTACTCTTATATTAGATAGGATAGAGGCCTGGTGCACAAGTGGGGGCAGGCTGGTTTGCCCTGAAGGGTGTCCCCGATTAGGATGGGATTCCCTTGGGGTATGGGTGACCTGAGTGAGGGTCCTGTGATGGTTTGCAGGCTGGCCACACCCCCGGTGACCCAAGCATAGGCTGGAATCAGGCATCAGTGATTGAAACTTTTTAACCTTGAGCAGAGGCCAAGCCAGGCCAACGTGGTGGGAAGCTTGGTTTCCTCCATTGCCAGGGGAAACCCTAGCCTCTAGATGGCTCTAGCTCTGTGGCCATGGCCATCTTTTTTGGGACTTATTTATCTTCTATAACTGAAACTTTGTAGACTTGAGTGGAAGCTAGGGCAGGCCAGGGTGGATGGGGAGCTTGGCTTCTTCCATTGCTGGAGAAACCTAAGACTCCTGCTTGCTCCAGCTATGTGGTCACTGCCATATTGATTGGGTTAATTTGCATACTTGCTCCTGATAGGCTGGTGGACATGGCTTGTGAGCATAGTGGAGGTACTGTCAACTTGCATATTTCTCTTTTATTAGATAGGATATATTTATTGAATAGTAAGGATAAAATGTACCAGTTTATGGGTTTTGGAAAGCAACCTAAGACTGACTATCAATTTGTTGAGGAAGATGACATTACTGTATCATGAGGACTTGTCTATCTGTTTATGTAAGGGAAATAGTCAACCAGGTTATCTAAAAGTGACTATTAGATAGTCATTAAAATATTAAGAAACTAAATAGTCTAATTTTGTGATGCATTCTCTAGCACACTTTCTTTTGTATAAAATTTGCACTAATAACATTGAGTCTCGATATGTTCATTTGATTTTTACTTGTTTTTACAATTTTAAAGTATTTTCCAATTAATTTTATAATTCTTAATTTAAAAATTACTAAAATAAGCTTGAGAGCATAAATTCCTAAAAAGGAAAAAAGCATAATTAGCTTTAGTTTATATATCAAATGTAGCCTCCACATAACAATGTTTCTGTACATTTAAATTTGAAAGTTAAGGCATAATTTGTATAATTCTCACATACAGGAAGCTCAAAGAAAATGTGCCTTCCTAAATTTAGTGATTTCTGTATTATCATGGTAACAAACAACATCAGCTTTGCACAGCTGTGCTCACTGGAGTAGCACACAAGGTCCAAAGCCTTCCAGGGAATGTAACCTTTCTCAGCAGCTGTACCCACCACCGTCCTCTGGGTCAGTTACTAGTAATTTTTAGATTGTCCTTTTGTTACTCCAGTGGCCTCAAGCTACTTTTAATTTTCATCTTGGTTCTTGTTGTGCATCTTTAAAATATTTTAAGCTCTAAATTAACATATGTTAATCAATAATTCCTGAACTATTTTCCCTGAGTAATTTAAGAACCCCAAATGAAAAAACTCCTGGTACAAGGTAGAAAACCAGAAAGTGGAAAGTTTGTCAAGAGCTGCTAGCCCCTGCAGATCATGCAGGAAACAACAAACACTTGCAGGCAAAAACTGGAATGTATAATGCATGAAGTATTTTTTTTTTAATTAACCATGGCTTTTATTTGTAAAAGTATTAAAGAAAATTTGAAAGAAATGATCCAATAACCTCATCATTTTAACAAATGATTTCATTTTGTAAATTTCCTCTGTGTGTTTCCATATGTACATAATTAAATGTATCCAGACTTTTTACATTACATTGTAATAGAAACCATTATTTAGAGAAGCTTTGCTTAGATTTCTAAAGATAAATACTTATTTTTATATCTCCATCATTAAGTCAATAGTTCATCTACACTAATAAAGGAGTGACATGCTAACTGACCATAACTTTGCTATGCCCACCAGCCAATCAGGAGTATGAAAATTAACCCAACAAAGATGGGAGTTAATTTGCATACACAGGCCCTGAGCAACTGGGGGTAATGATGCAGGTGTTCTGCATCATCCCAGCTACTTTAAGTCCCAGATTGGAGAGGGTGCAGGCTGGCCTGAAGGACATCCCCCTCCCACCATGCATGAATTTCATGCACCAGGCCTCTAGTGTATTATAAATGTATACTAGACACTTATATAATGTCATTAAGCAATTCACTATATAAAGTTAATAAAATTGAAAGAGAAACAAAGGAAAACACTGATATTTATTTCCTGCCAATTATTTTCAGAATATATTCTAATTAAAATTTGCCATTTCAGAGGGCAAAACAGCAGTTTAGTTTTAATAACTTGCTCAATGTCACGGCTTTGGAAAATTTCCAACCCAGAATAGAGTTGAGCCGCAAGACCTACCTGGTTCTAACCCCTGCAGGACATGCTACAGCGACAAAATTGCTTGTAATGTCTGGATTAAGAACATGCTTAATCAATGCTTATTGCACTAACCTCTTTTACTTCCCTATCACCACCCATATGATTTATTCTTTTTTTAAAAAATGTTTTATTGATTTTTTTACAGAGAGGAAGAGAGAGAAATAGAGTTAGAAACATCAATGAGAGAGAATCATCCATCAGCTGCCTCTTGCACACCCCCACTGGGATGTGCCTGCAACCAATGTACATGTCCTTGACTGGAATCAAATCTGGGACCCTTCAGTCTGCAGGCCAACGCTCTATCCACTGAGCCAAACTGGTTTCAGCGACCATATGATTTATTCTTAACGCACTCTTATACAGTTAGTGTTCTGAGTTAAAGAAGAGTATTTTCTTCGTAAACAGTGTTTGTTACTTTGTTTATGTTCAGGTTATTTCCACAGTCGTAATAAGTAGATGGAATCCATATAATCAAATTCTATTACATGAACAGTTTGGACAAACTAAAGCATAAGCATGTGTCACATGAAGGAGAATTTTTTCTTCTCTGCATATTTTTCTGGAATATAGCTTTGATTCAAATTAGATGAATGGACTCTAATCACATAGATGACATACACTGTGTATACTTTCACAATGATTCTTTCGTCTCTAGCAATGATGATTTATGATCTTCAAATAGATTAATTGACATTTGCCTAACAAAATGACCAAGAAAAAATGTCTTATTACAAATAATTTTGAGATCTCAATACTGATTATTTTACTTAGTTTCTACTTCCTTAAAAATAATGGTAAAAATAAAAAAAGAAGAAAAAATAACTCTTTAACTATAAGCTAAATTTAACCCATTCATTTGCTGCATAAAAAAAGTCCACATATACTAGGTACAATACTCAGTATTTTAGCTGTTTAATTAATTTACCATGAATCTTACATGGTGAATGCTTTACTCCATTTTATACACTAGGAAAATGGGGCTTCTCTTGGTGCCCATAGTCAGAGTTCACAAACCTGTTTGTTGGTGGCTAGCCCAGGTCCAGCTGCTCTAAAATCTATTCTCTGTCCCCAGACACGATAGTGAGGAACAGCATGAGAGGTACTCATGAATATTTCATATGTGCATAAAATAAAAAATAATCTAACTCAAGTTGACATCATGAGTCTAGTTTTAATTACTCTGCACAGTGACACTATAATTAAATGTAAACTTTGCTAAATAAGATGCACATGGCAATAAGCTCCTTGTTGCCAAATCTTAAGAAATCAGACGATAGCAAACTAGAATAACACCATGTTTCTATTTCACCTACAATGGTGTATTTTTTTTTTTAAATTACAATAATATAAAAGCAGCCGAGACCGGTTTGGCTCAATGGATAGAGCGTCAGCTTGGGGACTGAAGGGTCCCGGGTTTGATTCTGGTCAAGGGCATGTACATTGGTTGCAGGCATATCCCCAGTAGGGGGTGTGCAAGGGGCAGCTGATCGATGACTCTCATCGATGTTTCTAACTCTCTATCTCTCTCCCTTTCTCTCTGTACAAAATCAATAAAATATATTTTAAATATATATATAAAAGCAATAAAAACTCTGATTGGCAAAGATTTTTTTTATAAATTCCTGAAACATTTTCTGATATAAACAACTAAATTATGCATACTTTTTAAAAAATTGGGAAGGTCTCTCTTAAGGATTTTTATCTTGGTCCACATTCCTTTCACATGCTTCAGAAAAGAACCTTCCTGGGGTGGTGACTCAGGGTCACGGGTTTTTCTGACATATAACTGTGAGACCACAACTCACTTTAAAGGTATTTTACATGACATAACTGAAGCCACTAATGTTTCCTACAGATTACTATTGCTACCAGGAGCAAGCCAACGAAGAAGACAAAGTGCCTCTTTTTACTATAAAGCTCACTCATTGGCCTCATGAAGGCAAATGTTCCAAGGTGAGCTGGCCTGCCAGTGTGGAATTGGTCAGCCAAAAACCAGCTTCCCGGGATGTAATTAGAAAAGTAATAATAAAACAAATGTCTGAAATGGCAGTGCTAATGCATAGACAGCCTTTCCAAGGTAGCGGATAATTCCCACTGAAACGTGATCTCCTCTATTGTACTAAGTTAATAAAGGATAAAATTACCCATCTGTTGCACAGCCCACAAATCTGGTATCTTCCTGTAAAACTCCTTCTACTATCTTTGGAACCCACCACTTCACATCCTATGTTGATTATCAAGTTCTGTTGAGTCTCTTTCTTAAAAAAAATCACCCCTTCTACCTCTCTCTACCTCCACTATGGGCATCTTCATCCCAAACACCATCAACAGTTATCCTGTTTTCATCCTTCCTCCTCCTCCCTCCCACCTCCCACTCCCTCGATCCCTGTCTCTTATTCCCTCTCTTTTTTAGAATGTTTACTAAGTTGGGTGTTTGATATCTTCACATGAGGCAGACATACCACACAGGTGGTGCTGTGCCGTCTCCATGAGGAGGCACATGCTGTGGATATGTCTTTTTAGTGATGACGTTACCTTCAGCCACTTGGTTAAGATGGTGCCTGCCAGGTTACTCCACTGTCAAATTGCAATTTCCCCTTAATAACCAAGGAGTATTTTGTGCAGAAAGACTTTGAGACTATTGAATATCCTGTTTCCCATCATACTTGTAACTATTACTTTTAGCATCCATTGGTAATTCTTTCATAGTTAAGACTTTTGTTTGCCTAATTGTGATTTTGTTTCCGTCCTTCTTTCTACATTATTTATTGCAACTTTACTGCAAGAAAGAGCTGTCTCTTCACCCCAGTTATTCAACTGTATCTGTTGGACTCATCAATATTTATTTTATTTTGCAGTTATCATACATTATGGTCATTGTTTATTTTCACCTCCATTACCCCAGATCTGGCCATTGGTAGCTTATGTAAGTTGGCTCCTGAAGCCTTCCCACATGCCTCTCCAAGCCTTTTATAAGTACCCCCTTACATTCCGACACCACAAGGCAGTTCTGTGTCACCTTACATTTTCCCAGACAGCCTTTTCATTTTTCTGAAGAGCACTGTCTCCTTTAATTATAAAATGATTTTAAGAAATTAAGATCTGAATGCCAGGTGTGTTTATTACTACTGAGATGTTCTTGCTTCTAGGATCTCTCAGTGAACAGAGGTAGAAAACATATGTATGGGCACTCAAGCACACATACACATTTATGTTTACTTCTATATCTATAACTTTGTTAAAAACCATGTGATCATACCTATATCTCTGATTTCAATTCAATATGAGAGGTCTCGATCTCGCCTTTTCCACTTTTCTTATTTGCAACCAAGCTCAATATCTACAATAGAAATTAGGCAGTCTGAAATTCACATTACTGACCTTTTGATGTATGCAAAGTATGACATAACATAGTTTTAATAACATTTAAATTTAAAAATTTCTAATTCATCATTCAATGTTTTTCCACCATTTAATATGTATACCTTTCCCCCCAGTTTTTGTTTTATTGCATCAATAATAGTATTGTCAAATGCTTTTGTCTGTTTGCAGATTTATTTCAGGGCTTTCCATTCTATTTTCCTGGTCTTGTTGTATACTCATATGCTAGTACCCACAAGTAGAATTTAATAATTAATTATGTTATATAGTGACTAATAAGCACTTATGGGAAAGGTAATTTAGCAATTGCCACAGAGTGTTGTATATTGTATAAATGTCATGAATAGGCATCTATAAAACTCCCATAACACCATTAGCTGATTTCTCACCAGAAATTTTCCAGGCCAGAAGGGGTTGGCAAGAAATATTCAAAGTGATGGAAACCAAGGACCTACAGTCAAGAGTCTCTCTACCTAGCAAAGATCTCACTTAGAATTGAAGGGCCGATAAAAACCTTCCAGACAAGAAAGAGCAACAGGAATGCATTGCCACCAAACCAGTATTACATACAATGTTAAAGGGTCTTCTTTAAGAAGAAGAATGTAAAAGATCAAAATGATAAAACATAAAATGGTAGTAAATAGATATCTATCAACGTATCTGAAAAACAAAATAAATGAGTAAGCAGAACTGAAACGGACTAATAGATACAGAGAACATTGTGATGGCTGCCAGTTGGGAGAGAGATTAAAAAGATTGGTGAAAAGTGAAAGGATTAATAAAGTACAGCTTAAGGAATATAGTCAATAATATTATAATTATGTAAATTTATCAGGATGATCAGTTAGTAGGTTACATAGTCTAATCACTGGGTTGTACACCTGAAACTAATATAATATTGTATGTCAACTATAATTAAAAAATGAAAAATTACTATCAATATATAAAAACTAGTATTTTTTTTATTTTTACAGAAAAATATTGCCAGCACTTGAATGCACTATGGTTTAAAAGTTAGGTGAAGTAGATTAAGCCTATAAAATTTGACAAGAACCTTACCATTCTTTATCACATTTGGCTTTGGAATTTAATGCAGAAGTGATGTAAGGAATAATGGGTTTTATAATTTGGCAAAATAAAAATGAAGCCATATTCTTTATTTTTCTGTTTGTAAATATATCAAAAATGAATGTATTTTTAAAAGAGATTTAAAATATTAAAAAGGAAACCTTTAGAAATAATTTACTATACTATCTTTATTGCGGAATAACTACTATATTTTTGCTTACTTCTGATATTTTTTTGTTGGTATACATAGCTATATAGTTAAAAGTGCATTTAAAAATTGTATTTTGTCTTGTCACCATGTGATTTCCTAAATAATTTTCAGTACTGTTTTATATTTTGAAATACATCATTTATATGGCAATAAAATTTAATACACTGGCATCTCCAACCTATTTAACTATTCCTAAATTGTAGTGGATTCCTTGTTTTTTAAAGATTTACTGCTACTACCAAGTCCCATCATACTCAGTTCCCCATCCAAACACACTGTAGTGTCTTGTGCAAAAGAATTTAATTACTCAATTTTTGAATTATTTCCTTTAAATAAATTGTAAGAAATCTAGACATTGTCACTTTCTAACAAGTTGTCACTGGCCAAGTGACTTATCTTCTCTGTTCTTCAGTTTTATTATCTTTAGATAGGAATAATAACATCACATATCTTACAGGATCGCTTGCATTGATATATGAAAAGTACTTAGAGCAGTGCCTGGCGCACATCAGACACCATATGTGTAAGTGACATCGGCATCATGGCAGCATAAAACATTTTCCATTTCGGTCCTCCCTTTCCCCCTTTCAACAAAGAATCAGACACCCATCTACCAACAAAAGCACCTTTGTGGGTGTGTGGGATCCAGTACAATAGTAACTTAGGAGGAGTCTTGCCAATCTATGAATCCAGGAATAGGCAGGCAGATCCGGATTTGGGCTGTGGGACTAGCAAGCTGTGAACTTGCCCCACCTGCTTTGGCCAAAGTTGGGAAGAAACCTGGAGAGTGCTCACTTGAGCAGATGTCCACAGAGGAGGGAGAAAGGAAGTCCAGCTTCCGAAATGGAGAATCCAGCATACAACTGGAGGGGGAATTACGTACATACTAAGAGGCCCAATGCACAAAAATTCATGCAGGAGTAAGCCTTTCTTTCCCTGGCTGCCAGCACCATCCTCCCCCTGGCACCCAGGCTTCCCTCCTCTGGCCACCAGCAGGCACCCAGAACCCGGGCTGTTCCTTCTGGCCTGGCTTTGTCCAGAATGATGCCCAGTCCAATTAGCATATTACCCTTTTATTATTATAGATAGAGGTGGGAAGAATTAGATTAATGATAATAAATAATACAATAATTAATAAATAATGATACAAGAATAAACTTTCTGCCTGGCCAGTTTTGCTCAGTGGTTGAGCATTGACCTGTGAACCAGGCGGTCATAGTTCCATTCATGAAGTTCAGGACACATGCCCAGTTGCACTCAATCCCCAGTGGGGGATGTGCAGAAGGCAACTGATTGATGGTTCTCTCTCATCATTGATGCTTCTATCTCACCTGCACACTATTTTCCTATTGTACTTACAACTGTAATTCTACTTTTGCCCACCCTGTACATATATATATACATGGGTGAGCAAAAGTAGGTTTACAGTTGTGAATATGCAAAAGAGTTTATTCTTGCATTATTATTTATTAATTATTTTATTTTTATTTGTACAATTTTCCCTCTTATTCTTCTTCTCATTGTTATTAGTTTGTATCTTTACTTCCGATTTATCTTTTAGTTTACAATGGTTGGTAATTTAACCTACTTTTGTCCACCCTTGTATATATGAGTTTGGATGCAGCAGAAAAAGTAGGAACTGTACCAGTGCTGTCCTCCTGCCCTCAAGGCAACACTGACAGGAACTGAACTCTCAGGTAGTGGGGGCCTCTCCCATAGGGGGATGGAACGCTGAGGGCCTGGCTTCTCTAATGGTGTAGGATGCATCTGGGAAACTCACTACAGGGGTGGGAGTGAGGGGAGATAAGAATATCAAAAGGCATTAAAAGGGAGCAGTTCCTACTAATTGCCCTCAGAAATTCTGCAGGAAGCCCATCCATGAGCCTCTGGGAGTTCCTCACTCATGGATCTCCTTACCAGGTCTACAGGCAAGCCCAATACTTTCCCCCTCTCGCAGTGAGTGTGTGCACCTGTAGAAGGGAGTACACTCAGAAAACAGGCCAGGGTCCTGGGCAAGGGACAAACCACAGATTCAAGAGGCTTTCAAAGCCAGCTTTATGACTGGTAAGAACCAGAGAAGACATAAAACCTTAAGAAACCTTAAGAATTATATCACAAAACAGAGCAAGAAGAATGGAGAAAAGGCACCCACACAATAGTGGGAAACCCCCAGAAAGTAACTGCACCAATGACCAGTCTACCCAAGCTGAAGGCAACCAGCAAAAAGTTAAGTAGGTGTTAGTGATTTCAAATTCAAAAAGCAACAATTTAAAATTGCAAGGAATATAAAAAAAAAATCAAGGAAATATGCCAGTCATTACAAACAGATACTAATTCTCCAATAACAGTCACAGAATTTTATAAGCTATCTGATAAAGAATTCAAAATAACTGGTTTTAGAGAGACTCAATGAGCTATAACAAAACTGAGCTCAATAATACAATAAAATCATGAAAAAAAGCCCATGAGCAAAATGAGATTCTTATAAAAAAAAATGTGGGAAGTATAAAAAAAAATCTGGAGCTGAAGAGTTCAGTAAATAAAGTGAAAAATGCAATAGAGATAATCTGTAGAATGGAAAGTAAAATAAATGAAATGTAGCAAAGGAATTTTGAAACAATCTATTTAGAGAACAACAACAACAAAAATTAAAGAGAGAAAAGAAAGCCTATTTGGCATATGGATTTCTAAATACAAATTTGAATAATAAGAGGATTCACAAAGAGAAGAGAGGGCAAATGGAAAGAAAGTGTATTCAAAGAAATAATATCTAAGTATTTCATAAACCTGGAGAGATTTGGTTCATGAAGCTGAAAGATAACCCGTTAGTGCATCTTAGACCTTCTCTAAGATGCATTACAATGAAAATGTCATTTTCAAGTGACAAAGAGAATTCAGAAAAAAAGCCAGGGAAAGAATGATTGTAATTTACAAATTATACTGATACACATTAGACTGTCAGAATAAGTGTATCAGATCTAAAAGCACCAGACAGAAATCCATTGCATTTTTATACATTAACAGCAAAAAGAAATAAGAAGCAAAGAAAACTATCCCATTTGCAACAGCATCAAAAAACAATACTTTTGAGTAAATTTCACCAAGAAATAAAAGATCTGAACAATGAAAACTATAAGACTTTGATGAAAGAAACTGAAGAAAACGCAAGTAAATGTAAAGATATCCTATGTTCATGGATTGCAAGAATTAATTTTGTTAAAATGTCCAGCTATTCATGTCATTTATAGAGTTAATGCAATATCAATCAAAATACTAATCTGATTTTTAACAATAACAGGAAAAAAAAACCTATCCTAAAATTTGTGTGGAATAAAAAATGACCCCAAATAAGTATAACAATCATGAGAAAGAAGAACACAGGAATCATCACTTCCTGATTTTATGCCATATTACATAGTTTAGTAATTGAAACAGTATGGCACAGACTAATGTAACAGAATAGAGAGCCTGGAAATACATCCCCATATTTATGGTCAACTAATATTTGAAAAGAAAGTTAAGAATATTCAATGGTTATCAAGTTTTTCCACAAAAAAAAAGTGTTAGAAAAACTTGATAAACTTATACAGAAAAATAAAACTGGAATTCTATCTTATACCACTCACAAAAATTAACTCAAAATAGATTTTAAAAAAACTTAAACATAAGACCTGATACCATAAAACTCCTAGAAGAAAACATAGGAAAGAAGCTCCTTGACATTAGTCTTGGCAACGATTTTTAAAAAAGACATAATACCCAAAACACAAGCAACCAAACCAAAAATAAATAATTTGAAATACATTAAACTAAAAAGCTTCTACACAGCAAAATAAGTAACAAATGCTATAAAAAAGCACATATGAGATGAGAGAAGATATTTGCAAACCCTATATTTGATAAGAATTTAGTATTTAAAATATATCAGAAACTCACACAATTCAATAACAAAAATAAAATAACTGATTAAAAAATGGGCAGAGAAACTAAATAGACATTTTTTCCAAAGAAAAATCCACATGACTAAGAGGTATATGAAAAAATGTTCAACATTACTGATTATCAGGGAAATAGAAATCAAATCACAGTGAAATGTCACCTCACTCTTGTTAGAACGGGTATCACAGAGAAGACAATAGCTGACAAATGTTGGCAAGGACAAAGTGAAAAGGGAACCTTTGTACACAGTTTGTGAGAATGTAAATTAGTTAAGCTACTATGGAAAACAGTATGGAGGTTCCTCAAAACATTAGAAATATAATTACCTTATGATCCAGAAATTCCACTTCTGTATGTGTGTGTGTGTGTGTGTGTGTTTATATATATATATATATATATATGTGTGTGTGTGTATATATATATATATATATATATTTTTTTTTTTTTAAGAAATAAAAACAGAATCTCAAAGAAATATCTGTATTCCCAGGCTTTTTTTGCAGCATTTTTCACAATAGCTAATAGTTAAGTAATGTAAACACCTTAAATGTCCATCAACAGATTTATGAAAAAGAAGTTATGATGTGTTTGTGGGTTTGGGGTTGGGGTGGGGTACATAATGTAACATTATACAGACATGAGAAAGATGGAAATCCAGTCATTTGTGAAATGTGGTTGTACCTTGAGGGCATTATATTAAGATAAGTCAGACAGGACATAAATATTGTATGCTATAACTTATATGTGGAATCTGAAAAAGCTAAACATATAAATACCAAGAGAAGAATGACGGTTACTAGGAGCTGAGGGCAGGGGAACTGGAGAAGCTTGTTTAAGAGAACAAACTTGCTTGCCCAGCCAATGTGGCTCCGTGGTTCAGGGTCAACCTATGAGCAAGGAAGTCATGGTTCGATTCCGGTTCAGGACACATGCCTGGGTTGGGGCTCCGTCCCTAGTGGGGGGCATGCTGGAAGTAGTGGACCAATGATTCTCTCTCATCTTTGATATGTGTGTGTCTCACTCTCCCTCTCCTTTCCTGACTGAAATCAATAAAAACATATATTTTTAAAAAGATTATAAACTTGCAATCAATAGATAAGTAAGTTCTGGAGAGCTAATGCACAGTAGAGTGATTATACAAAACAATATATATTGTATTAGAAACTTAAACATTGCTAAAAGACTAGATTTTAATTGTTCTCATGATAAAATGATAATTATGTAACATGATGGAGATGCTAGCTTCAGCTATGATGGTAAATACATTGCTATCTATGAATTCATCAAATCAATATTTTACATTTTATTCTTACATAATTCATGTCAATCACATATCAATAAAAATTTAAAAACCCCAACTATGTATCATCTATTATTATTACTGTGATTTATTAATACTTAAAATATTTCTATTTATCTGACTTTACTTTAATTACATTTCCTTTTTTAAAAATTATTTTTAAATTAGAAATACATATTTGATGTGTTCTATAACTATAATAGCAAAATTGTATTAAATAAGCATTGGAATTAGAAGAGTTAATTTGGTTTGTTTATATTTGTTGTACCATCATAATCATTACACTGCTCACAAGGGTTTTCTCTGTCATTCCCTTTCCCATCACTCATTAGTTGTGTGTTTCTCATTCTTTGACTTTCTTATTATTTTCACCTCTATTATTGTTTTAATTTTACTTTGTTTTCTAATTACATGTGTAAACATATTTTGAAAATTTCATACAATTATATTTATCGATTTATCTTTGTATTTTCTTCTATTGCTCCCAAATCAACTCAATCACTTGGATATATAATTCTATTTTTAATTGTTTTATTATTTTATGTTTAATTAATTGGAACATATTGTGGTTTATTTTTAAAGATGTAGATAAAGTTAACTTTTATTCAATAACTAGTGAAAACATCGTTAAAAGTACGCAAGTAATTTTTGGCCAAAGATCCTTTAAAATTGATTTCTAGTGTCTGCTGAATTTGAAAATGAAAAAAATATATATATGTATTTGTAAGCTAAATATAAACCTAAAAAACCTAGAACTTTTAAAAATAATTATAACTTTAATAAATTGAATACCAATTTTTAAAAATGTGATTAAAGAAAAATGAATATTTATATTACTGTAATAAAATATTTACTCAAGAAAAGATATAAACTAATAAATTAAGGTTTAAGACAAACACTTAACTTTAAAAAAAGTCACTTTAAAATTTCATGGTATCAGGTCTGAATGTGTTTTACACATATTAATTTATTCTTCATTTTATATTTCTGTCACACATTCAACAATTAACACTTTTCAGGTGGGAGAGCATTAAGCAAAGGTGCAATCTTAATCAATGATTTCCCCACACTGTTAACTGCATTTAAGGAGGTTAAAAATCATGTTTGCCTCACACCTGCTGAAAGTACCAGCCAATGCCTTAATTAAACCTTGTTTCCTATTCCTATGAACACACAGTCTCTCCAATAGTGGAATTAAATTCTTGATCGCCTTCATTAGTACATGCAGCTTTGAAATAAAGAAATGCTTTATTTTAAAATCACACAAGTACATAGTCTAAAGCTCCCTGATCTGTGAACTCCCAAAAGTGACTTCTAAGTAAATGTAATATAAAGACATATCTTATAACATCGCCAGACATGTAAATACACTTTGATTGCCGTCAAGGACTTACTCATTCAAAAAATAAAGCTGAATGTTTACTATGTGCCAGGCACGGTGCTGAGCAGAAATAGTAGTGGGTGGAGAGGAAGGAAGAAAGCACTTTCAGCCCTGTGTGATAAATCCTATGATAGGAGTGATCACAGCATGACAAATGCAGTCTCAGAGGATCAAGAAAACTCTGGATAAGTCTTCAAGCTGAAACTAGGAGGGAGACAAAACCCCCACTAAAATGGGAGAACCAGCCCTGGCTGGTTTGGCTCAGTGGATAGAGTGTAGGCCTGCAGACCAAAGGGTCCCAGGTTCAATTCTGTTGAAGGGCGCATTCCCTTGGGTTGCAGACTCGATCCCCAGTGGAGGGCATGCAGGAGTAGCCAATCAATGGTTCCCTCTCATTGATGTTTCTATCTCTCTCTCCCTCTCTGAAATCAATAAAAATATATTTTAAAAAATAAAATGGGAGGAACATTCTATGAAGTATAGAGAATAGCATGTGTAAGCGTAGAGTGAAGAGGAGCCAAACTTCTTTGGGGGTTTCCCAGATGCCTCAGCATGCCTGGAGCTCAAAGGAATTGGGAAGCTTGGAAATGAAGCAGGTGTCTATTCATGAAAGGCCTTGCCTGCCCTGCTGAAGGATTTGGCTTTATTCTGAAGACAACGAGAAGTTAAAGGAGATTTGCATTTGTATTCCTTAGGAGAATGCATTGGAGAGAAAGGAGACTAGAGGTAGGAAAACATAAGAAGAGGTAATGTATTATAAGAGGTGATGGTGGCTTTCACTAGTTTAATATCAGTAAGGACTAGAAGAAGGGGACACTTTCAAGCCATATCCGCCTTGGCATTTTGCATGCCAGGACTTGGGGAGTGAAGAAGAGAGAGTCAAGGATGATACCCCAGCTTCTGGCTTGGCCTGTAGTTAAATAAGCTTCACCATTAGTGTATAGACATCTGCTGACAAAAGAGGGGAAAGGAAGATGGGCTGAATGCAGGATTAGACAGAGTCACTGAAAATTTTCCGGGATCAGTCTAACCAATTGTCACATGGGATTTGAGCTCGTTTGTTGGCAGTGATGCTTAAACACGGAGGAAAGGAACCAGGCCACATGGAACTGGAACGACTAACAGATCTACTCTGGTTTAGCAAGATGTGCCTGGCAGCAGCTTGCGATTGCCAAAGCAATGATCTCACTAATTAAAGAAGACTGAGGTGAGATGGAAACATTTTAGAAATATTTTCACTTATGCAAGGTTCCGTTGTTATGCCAGTGATGAGTTGATGCATCTCTCACTCTCAGCAGTTAGTATACAACTAATGCATCACATTAAAGTAACAGTTGTCAAAAATGTTTTTGCTATAGTGAGTGCTGTCATCACCCCAGAGGGACACTTAGAAGAACATCTACAGGCGCTCGTTACATATGACCAGTGTCATATAATAAACAACCACAGTTCTAGGCTTTGTATCCCAGTATGCATGGATTTATAACATTCCTTCCTTCACTCACTCCTTCCTGCTCCATTTAACAAATATTTATTGAGGATCCCTCGTTGTTCTAGGCTCTGTTCCAGGGGCTGGGAATGAAATAGACAAAGTTTCTGTCTTCACAGGGCTTCTGGTTGTGGAAGAGAGGTGATAAATGTGACAGATGGTGAGAAGTGCTGGGAAGAACAATAGAGCTGGTAAGGAGAATGGGGAGGACGGTCAGCAGGGAGATAGGAGAGTTGTGGAGTTCCTAACTGAAGTTCAGTGGTTAGAGTAAGCCTTTCTAGTAAGGTGAGGCCTGAGCCAAGTAAAGGGCTGAGGGCGTGAGCCATGGAGACATCCCTGGGGCAAGTGATTCGGGCATTGGGAAGAGCAAGTACAGAGGCTCAATGCAGGGACACACTCCCGAAGGAATGGCACAAGGAGTTTTATACATACGTGTATAAATACCGGGTGCTGTGCAAGGGTTAGCAAGGGAAACAAGATACATAAACAAAGCCCTGGCCTAACGTATAAAGAAACTTATACTTTAAGTCAGGAAATAAAATGGTAGGAAACAGAAGGTGTCAATATAAAGAAAAAGTTATGGAAGAATGGATCGGGAAACAAAGCATTAGTAAAAACTAGAGAACAGATGACATCAATGTTGTATCTATAGCGACAAGACATAGAAGGTTGACAATACCTGAAGTTATGGCTATGTTCACATTTCAATATTGTCATGTGATATGATCTTGTCGTAAGAGCACAGCTGGTTTACTGAACAATTCTATTAGCCCTTGCACAGCTTATCTTGACATCAACTAGCAAGTTTGGAACACTCATAAACAGGACCAGGGAAGGCATCTGTCTTCTCCCTGCTCTCTCCTTGGCATGGAGCTCATGGAAAGTGAGAGAGACATAGGCCTTTAATATTTTATGAATGAATGGATAGATGAAGAGAAAACAAATGCCCAGAATTTAAAAGGCTTTCATAAAATCACACTCATCAGTTTCAGCATTAGAAAAGAGTAGAATACTTGGGGAAAGTGATATATATATTTTCAAAAGTATGATGTAGGGCCAAAACCAGTTTGGCTCAGTGGATAGAGCATAGGCCTATGGACCGAAAGGTCCCAGGTTCGATTCCAGTCAAGGGCATATATCTTGGTTGCGGGCACATCCCTAGGAGGGGGAGTGCAAGAGGCAGCTGATCGATGATTCTCTCTCATTGATGTTTCTCTCTATCCCTCTCTCTTCCTCTCTGTAAAAAAATAAATAAAATATTTTTTTTTAAAAGTATGATGTACATGTAAGAAGTTAGGATAACTCAAAACAGTCAGACCAAATGGCATGGCACATGCAGGAACTGGGTGACTCTTTGGTGCAAAGATTAGGGACCAACTTCACATCTAAACGGATGCCCTTTAAATAGCCGATGCGCTGCAAATCCAAAGAATCATCACGGCATGTGCCGAATGAAAAAGCCCTTGTTCACAAACAGGTCTTCCCGCCACACCTGCATGTGCATCATAAATAGTGTCTGGTGTCAGCCCAAGTACGAAGGATGCCAACGTCATATGCTCCTAGCTCTGTGTCCTCCTTTCCAGGATGGCTGTTCACGCACACTCTCTGGTTTTCTAGTGGGCCATATAAAAAGTTGGTTGTGATTTTGCTGCAGTTTACTTGAGGCCACAATCGTTTCTACGTTGATTTGATCAAAGTCTCCCCTTGTGTCTCACTGTGAAAGACTGCCATGTTACTAGGGAAACACACAAGGCTGAGTCACAATGTGTGGCAAGAGGATTCAAATTACCTCCAACGCCACCTGAGTTTCACAGGATCCGCATACTGTTATCTCAATTGGAGACTTCCCTGTGTAGGTAAGTAATTTCAGAGGAATCAATGTGAATGCAATGTTTTTTATTAAAACTCTCTGAAAATATTCATCCCATTTTGGACACTGTTAGGATGCTTAAGACCATAACCTTACAGTATTATTACTGCACTGCATTGATTATGTGTTATATTAATAACTCTCATTATAGTAATTTACTATGAATATAATTTAATTACATTTGATGGTTCTAAAATTCATTAAAAAGTTCATTTATTTACATGTAATATCAATAGTAATAATGAAAAAATGGTTACTGGTTATAAAGTTAGTGCATGGTAAGCAGAAATTTTTAAAGAAATGGATTTGTTTGCCTTATTTCTAGCGTAATTTGCTAGTTTATGTGAGAAATACAGAATTGCTTACTTTAAAATAATAATTGCTCTTCCACAATTGCACCTCCCTGCACTTCCTCAGCTCCTAGCACAGTTCTTGATACAAAGTGGGAACTAAATCTTTCTTAGTTGAATGGGTGAATAAGTGAATGAGTGAAAGTGTTTTGATTTCAAGCATTCAAGCCTTCTTGTTAGGAAATATTTAAGTTAGGGAGTATTTCAAAGAGATTATAACTCATTGTGCATATTTTTCTTCTTTTTTTAAAAATATATTTTTTATTGATTTTTCACAGAGAGGAAGGGAGACTGATAGAGAGCTAGAAACATTGATGAGAGAGAAATATTGACCAGCTGTCTCCTGCACACCCCCCTACTGGGGATGTGCCTGCAACCCAGGTACATGCCCTTGACCAGAATTGAACCTGGGACCCTTCAGTCCGCAGGCAGACGCTCTATCCACTGAACCAAACTGGTTTCGGCATACTTTTCTTCTTGACCATCCTTAGCACTCTTATCTTTTCATCTCTCAGCTGAGTCCATGTTTTCGGGGAGCTAATTTTAGCCAAGGGTTTGTTAACCTATTTTTCTTAAATGAAGCACAAGAATCCTGAAACAGTAGGCAAAATGTGAGAGCATATATGCATTTGGACATTTTTCTCTAAAGGAGGAAAGAGAGCCTACAGCTTATATCAACTTTTCAAAAGGATGCTGTTGTGTTCCAACTCAGGTTAAGAACTACTTTTAAATGCCTTTTCACAATCCAACAAAGAGCCACTCACTGTGTTCTGTCCAGTGCTTGTTTCCATTTTCTCTGCCCAGAATATAATAAAGTAATAAGCATGCTAGAAAATATGAACAATAGCTACTGAGAAAAGAAAATATGTTAACAACAATAAAAATTGCTATTCTTTTTTCTCATGGATACTGCATTTTGTGCAGAGTAAAAGAAACCAAAAATCCTTACTGGGTGCAAACATTTCAATTAATTAAATTTTAGTAAAAAATACTACCTTGTAAACCTCAGAGTGTTTATATTATTAAATTTTAAACACTTTTAATAAGCAAAAATTATTTTAGTACATTCTGAGTGCATTTAGAAAGCCCACAACTAGGTAGGTTATAATTATTATATATAAAATAACTTTTTTTTATATATTAAAGACAAACAGTTAAATTGACTCAATATATATTTATGGAAGTTTTGCTTCCTTGTTAGGCTCTGGGCTCTATCATAGACTTGAGGTACCATAGGAATAAGATACACCCTTTCTTTGGGGATACAGCAATGATAACAGAAAATAACAAGTCTCACTTGAGGGTGTATTTGGGGTCCTGTGTGAACCAAGGTCAAATACCTAACACGTTTTGGGATTTATGGGTAGTTACAGAGAGGAAGAAACTCTTGTATTGGCCAGTGTGAATAAAACAGACCCAAGGTAAATGGGATGGAAGGGAGATGGTGGGAAATCAATGAACCTAGCACTAGGGGCAGCCAATGTAAAAGTTCATACATGCGCTGACTGCTGTGGCTCCATTGGTTGAACATTATCCCACACACCAAAAGGTAGCCTGTTTGATTCCTGGTCAGGACACACGCCCTGGTTGCAGGCTTATTCCCCAGTAGGGGGTGTGCAGGAGGCAGCTGGTTGATGCTTCTCACATGGATGTTTCTCTCTCTCTCTCCCCCTTTCCCTTCCTCATTCTAAAAAAAAAAAAAATTAAAAATTAATAAAAACAATTTAAAAAAAGATCAGGCATGTCAAGGAAGTTGATGCCTTCAAGGCAAGGAACTAAATATTTATTCAGGTTTACTGAAATGGCAAAGGATTCAGTTTTAATGCCACTTAAGAGAGTTTACTTGCCCCTTATCTAGAGGGCAAATGAGTATCTACTAAAGATTTTTAAACAAGGGGATATAAATTGACAATAATAATACAATGGCATTTAATACTTGAAGTGTTTAGAGGTTAATATCTGAGTAAAATTAGCTTGAACTTTAGGCCTCTAGAATTTAGATTCCATAATCTTTAGGTCTAAGAAATGGCTCAGCAAAAAATAAAAATAAATAAAAATAATAAAAATAATGAAAATTAAAAAGCAGATGCTATTTCCTGTCAAGTAAGCAGCAACTTAGTAAACAAAAAACAAATAAAAGGGACTATAAAGAATAAAGGACTTTCTGGCTGTATTCCAAACAGTAATAGATTGGTTCCCTGCAGGTTGGTAATGTAATCTTGATTAACTGGCACTGTTTAGAAAAAAACAACAACACACTTTTCAAATCAAAGTATGAAAAATGGGAGACTAAGAAGACAATACCAACCCCCTCCACTCCCCACTCCCAGCCCAGTCTCCTTATTCCTTCACCTTCATCCCGGATGAAGCTCAACAAGAGAAGAAGGCAAGGCCAATGGTCAGCAATGGCATTGGCTATGGGCCATTCCATTGGTTGAGGAAGATGGATAGGACAGTGACTGGCAGTTACAATAGGAAAGAGAATCAGTTGGGAATAGGTGGCAGATATAAAAGTTCTGTACTTGGTCTTTTCTAAAACAAAACAAAACAAAACAAAACAAAACAAAACAAAACAAAACAAAAATAGAAAAAGACTTCTGAAAAATCTGAGATGCCAAATACAGTGCTCTACAAAGCTGATACACAGCAGGTAAATATGTAGTTCATATTTTTTCTGAATATGTTCAGTTCAAATAAAACAGAGTGTCTTTTAGTATGTAGTAGATAAACCAGTTTGATCTTTGGAGAAAAGGTGAAAAAAGGCAAGATCTTGGGTACCTACTAGCTGTGCACCCTTGTCAAGTTACTTTGTCAACTTTAGTACCTCTATTCCAAGTCTTTTTAGATTTTGTGACATACTGAGTGGCCAGTTGACGGTAGCTCTCATTGTTATTTTTAGTAAAAATAAATAAAATCCCCTATTGTCTAAAATGCCTAGGTCCAATACAGTAGCCACTGGCCACAGGTGAAAAATTTCATTTTTAATGAAAATCCAGTATCCAAATTGAGATGTGCAGTAAGTTAGCTACATACTGTTAGGTCTGATCAAATAATTGTATCAAACCCCTCCCCTGGGAACTGACCATTAGACCACTGCATGACTGACATTCCCTTTCGCAGAGACCACATTCCTCTTGCTAAGATCTTTATCCTTCCCCTTGGGATATTTGTATGATCCAGACCTGCCTAGAGTCCTTTAAAATCCCTGACTCCCTGCCCCTGGGTGCTGGCGCCATTTTGGGGCTTAGCCCATCTTGGTTTACAGGTGATTTAATAAATTTATAATTCTTTACCTCTTTGGGTCTCATGCACTCATCCTTCCATGACCTTAACGCATACCAGGTTTTTAAAAATTAAAATGAAAAAAAGTAAAAATACTTATATTGATTATATATTGAAATGATAATATTTTACATATTTAAACAATGGTATTAGGTTAAATAACACTATAAAATTAATTTAACTTGTTTATTGCATTCTTTAAAATGCATCTGTTAGAAAAATTTTAAATGTGGCTGGTCTATGCCAAATAATTAATTCCTCAAACATTCAGAATTTAAAATAATTACTATTTATCAAGTCTCTGCCTCTCCTTTGAGGATCAGATAGTAAATATTTTAGGCTTTGTGAAGAGCAGAGTAAAACTGCTGCTCTGTCTTTGTGACATGAAATCAGCTGTAGCCAGTACACAAATGAATGCTCTTGGCTGTGTTCCAACTGAACTCTATTTGCAAAAGCAAGGGGCAGGCTGGATTTGGTCCATGGACCTTATTTTGCTGGCCTCTGCTCTAGATATTTTTCAAGATTTTTTTTATACAATATTTCTAATCATCAAACTAATACTGTCAGATAGAGCTTATTATCTACATTACCATATAAGTTAAAACTGTAACTTAGAAAAAGTAAAATGATTTACTGAAGATTACACAGTTAAAAGAAAAATATTTCCTAAAAATTATTTACATACTAGAGGTTCAGTGTACGAATTCATGCACAGATTAATTCGTACACTGAACCTCTAGTTTTTTATCAATCTGGGCCAATCAGCCAGGCTGGCCTGGGGGAGGGGCTATGGGCAGTTGATGGGCTGGCACCACCCCTAAACAGGGTAGGGGGTCAGTCAGGGGTGGGGTCGAGGGGACAATTTGCATATTACCCTTTTATTATATATAATTTATACAAACACCATATTTTTTATTTATTTTTAAGAATACAGCAATTAGAGCATATTATAATCCCTCATTTAATATTAATTTAATCTATGAAACATAAAGATGAACACAGTTTCCAAAGTAAATGGGTGCTAAAACTGATGAACATGTTATAATTTTAGAAAGTGCTTTAAATTGAATTAAAAAACAAACACCATGGGCAATAGAACTGAGAATTTGCTCAAAGTTTGAAGCCTGTAAGCAACCTAGTAAAATATAAACTTCAAGAGACAGGAATTCTGTCTTTCCTGGTCACTATCATTAGCTCCTGGAAGAATGTCTGGCACATAGTTGGCCTTCATTAAATATTTTTTGAGTAAAGTTTATTTTCCCACAGGCAGTTAAATTTTACTTAGATTCCTATACTGTGGGACACTACATCCAGCCACTGGACCAGCCTAGAGTTAGAGGCAGTTTGGGAGTCTTCACTGGGAGACGGGAAGGGTAAAAAGGAGTGAATGCACAGCACAAAGGGCTATGGTGCTCAGAAGCAAGAGAGTAGAGGTCTGACTAGGTAACTATAAACCTTCTTCTAAATGGAGGGAAAGGAAAGAGGAGAGAGTGATGGGGGAAAGGGAAGAGAAGAAGAAAGGAAATATAAAATACTATGCACTGTGTTAGGGTTTACAATGAACAAACAAGTATGTCAGCAATTATAAAAAAATTATTATAAAAAAATTATTATAAAACAAAATTATTTATAAAACAACTAAATTTGTGCATGGGAGGAGGTTCCCCTTAGCCCAGCTTGCACCCTCTTCAATCTGGGACCCCTTGGGGGATGTCCAACTACGGGTGTAAATTGTCAGTCAGACATCCCTCTCACAATCCAGGACCGCTGGCTCCTAACTGCTCACCTGCCTGCCTGCCTGATTATCCCTAACTGGCCCCCTACTGGCCTGGTCACCCCCAACTGCCATATTGATGGCCTGGTCACCCCATACAACCTGCTGTTCTATTATCCATCTGGTAATTTGGGTTGTGACAGCCCCTGGCTTTTTATATAGTAGGATACTATGCTGACAAGAGTATTTGCACTCTTGTCAGGTACACAGGTGCACCTGACAGATTCTTCCACTAGCTTTGAGGAAAAGCGTGTCTTATGGAATGTTTACATCTTCATTTTTATTTACTTTTTACATTTTAGATTTAAAAATTAGACTGCTCTACAATCAAACATTTTAAAAAATTCCTTCATGTTAAAACCATTGATTGAATTTTTAATTACTTATTTTTAGGAATCCTCAGTCCTAAGCTATGGTTTTCCTCCTTTTGGCCAGATGGCATCTGCCAGTTTGTTGATTAAGTCAGATGCAAGAATGAAATCTTAGATAAGAATTATTATCATAACACCCATAAATAGTTCAATTTGCAAAAGAGCTAAGTAAAAGACTTTATTACTTAGATTTTACTGTTCTTAATGATAAATTGATTGGACTCTGATCCTTCCTTTTATTTAGTTATGACTTTTAATTATTGGCTGATTAAAAAATATAAAAAACAAGACTATTAACATTAATAAAATAAAGGATAATGGAAATAGGTGAAACTTTCAATTCTGCACCCTTAGTTAAGTCTGGGACAGATAACAACCCAGCTATTTGATTGCAGAACACATGCTGGGAATCAAGAGTTTAGCTTATGCCTTTTGTTTGTTCTTTTGTTTGTTTTTCAAGAAGCACTAAAATTGCTGTAACTTTCTTTTGCATGTCTCATATCCATTTATATTTCAGTAATGCTCAGAACTGCATCACTTAGCTGAAATGAAGACTATAATAAATTAGTTCAGTAATTTATATTAAATTATTTACATTACTTTATAAATGAAACATTACCCAATTGACATGTTACAGATGAGATCATTGTATTTTAGATGATTGAAATTCAGACATTGACTCACTTAGAAATGCAAAGTTTCTGGTTTTAGAATTTTGTATCAGGAGGGTGAAAATGTAAAGCTAAAATAATGAGTTACCAAAAAGTCATGTAAAGGCATGGACAAATGGTTATTTTGAGCTTTGCCGTTAAATGTGTATGACATTCTATACTTTTGATTTAGGTTTTAAAGGGAACATTTTAAGATGGATTTTTTCCCTGGTTGACTGAGTTCAAAAATAGCACTACTCTTCAATCAAAAGGACAGAGCTACAGAAGTTTGGAGCTACAGCAAAATTCATTTGGCATTTAACTTGTCCCAGTTCATATCGTCTCTCTCCAATGTCACTGAGGTCTTTAAGAGCAGAGTTCCCATTGGGATCTAAGTGTTCCCAACAATAATGTTTATTATGGAGAATTGGACCTAAAAATCCCTCAATAAAGACCAACCTTTAAAAAAACAGTAAATTTTTACATATGTGATGTTTCTGCAGCAGATCTAACTCATGGTAGATACTCATAAATGGCAACTGATTTTATTTCTCATCATCATCAATATTCTCCCCCTCATCATCACCATTCTCCTCCTCCTCCTCATCAACATCAGCAACAACAATACATTTATACAGTCCCTAAATTCCGTTACATCTTAGGGATCATGTGTCTTTCAGAAAAATTATTATCATGGGGTTAACTTAAAACTGAGTTTGTATTGATTTTAGATATTCCCTTTAGTGTGTGGTTTTATAATCTATCAATATGTATATACACATGCATTTACCATTATGTAATAGCATTTCAAAGTATACTTTAATAGAAATAACAAGTCACTCAGTCATCAGAACAATCCTATGACGTAAGAACTATTATTACCTTCATTTTACAGATGAGAAAGCTGAAGTATAGTTGTTGAAAGTTTAGTCAAGCAAACTATTTACTATCTACACACCTTTACAGACTTCAAGTCTGATTTTCATAAGAAATTTTAATTTCTCTTTTGGGCTAAATTGTACAGAGGAAATAGATTATATATCCAAGAAATTTCTCATTGTGCATTGCTATATTTTCTCAGTTTTATTTTTTATATTTCAACACCAGTGTCTGGAATCTTATATATGTATTTTTTTTGTCTGTTTACTAAATCTTGTCACCCTACATCAATCTAACTGGGCTGCTGTGACACCAAAAAATCTGTTATGCCTGTTTGCACTCCCCTGCATGCTAGTCTTAAACCAAAAAACTAACTGCTAGCCAAACATTAACCAACCAACCAAGTAACTAGAGAAATGAAACCCCTCAAAGAACAAGAAGTACAGGATTTTCCTCTCCTCTTTGCTTTAGCACCATGACAGTTTCTCCAGAGTGAGCATAAACTGTCCAGGAAGCGTGTGATTTTGCTTGTTCCCCTCAGGGTTCTATGGGAGTTCTTGATCTCAGCTCTGTCCTTGGCTGTTCAAGGGCAGTGCTAGCCTCTAGTGAAGATGTGCTTCCCCCAGAAAATGAAGTCATCTACTTGTATTTCAAGCCTAATCTTTAAAAGTTATTTACATTCAAGAGAATTGATATAGTTATTTTTCTATAAGAAAATGGTAACAATGATTCCTTCCCCATGTGTACACACACACACACACACGACACACACACGCAGTGTCATAAAAGGCCAGTGCTGACTAATCTCCATGTAAACCTGAGGATCCAATGACAAGTTCCACCTTTTCATTTAAAGATGAGGAAAAAGTGAATATAAGGCACACATTCACATAAAGAAAGAGGAAGAAAAACTTATGGGGAAATTAATTAATCTACGTAGTTTAAATATTTAATATTGGAGCTGGTTATTATTCTTTAATAACTTTGCCTTTATTAAAAATGAGTGGTATCTGGGATGTGAAGGTTTTTTAAATCCCCGGAAAAGGTCAGTAGGATCAATCTCCAGTCTCGGCAAGAAAATGACTATCGATGGGGGTTGGGTGGACATTCTCAAAATTCCGCGGTAGAGGATGCAAGTTTACATATTTTTGTTATTGAAATATCTTGATCACAGGAGTCACAAGTATATTATGAAGGAAGCTTTATGTTCATCCCTAACTCCTTCATTTTGAACAGTTATTTCAGAAATATCCTTTTATTTTAACCCTTTTCAGACCCTCTCTCCCCTTATTTCTATAAAGAGTAGCTCTATCAGCGTTTGTTAACTTCCCCTTGGATAAAAGTGACTGATTACTACTTACTATGTTAACCTGCACAGAGCAAATCTAAACACGTATGTATTGCAGACTAATCAAATTCTAAAGTTTTCCCCAAACTCTTTTTGTTTGTTTGTTTATTTGTTTAAAATAACCTCTGTCAGCAAGTGAATATGAGCTGGGTTAAAGAAAATGGTGTCAACTCTATTAAATACTAGAGGCCTGATGCATGAAATTCATGCAAGGGGCTCAGCCCTCAGCCTCAGCTTCATCCAGAAGGTCATTTGGCTATCCATTCTAATTAGCATGTTATGCTTTTATTATTATAGATAAGCTAAGTCAAGTGTAAACTTGCTAGAGGCAGGAGCAGGGGGGTTCCCATAGACATCTAAGTACGTTCTTTTTCAAACAGGACAGAAAAGACATGGGATCAAGAGGGATGGAGACACTGCATTTTTCTCTCTTTCCTTCTGACTTTGAAGAAAAAGGATATGAGGATAGGTGCTAGCCCTGGGGACAATGCCAGGGAAAGGATTCTTTGGCCAGGGCCTGCAGAAGGCCACTCTAGATAAGGAGCTAGCTAAGGGGTAGGAAGAAGCACGAATTAAAAACTGGTAGCCCAGTAGCTGCCGGCAAGGACATGATGGCTTTTCAGTGAAGATGGATTAAGCTTCAAAGATAAGAAATAATCACACTTCCCAGTAACTACTGGTCCCAACTGAGTTCCTGCTTTGTAAAAGCTGGCTGAGGGGGAGGCTGCACTCGAGGCACAGGGTTCTGGGTTGAATGCAAGAGAGTTAATGCAATCGTAACAGAGGTGTAATTAGACCAGTGCTTTTAACCAGAAAACATGTTCTGTTCCATATTTTTGAGAAACTTCTCTCTTGAAAGTGGGCTCTCTTGATATCTACTATGGCCTACTTATGTAAATAATAGAATAATTAATACCGTGGCAATACAATTTTAAATATGCTTAAAAGTAAATACTACAATGAGAATTTTAGAAGCCTGTTTACAGTAGAAATATATTGCTGGGTTAAATTTATCTGAAACTCACTTTAATTCAAAATCGTGTGGTTTTACAGTAGAACTGAGACTTCACTTTCTGGGCCAAATAACTGGTGAACAAGAATGCATATAACTCACACACCTTCCTGGGAATTTGCTTTGCAATAAGAGGCTGAGGCCTACATTCTGACCTGTGAGGCAAGCAAGGGCGTGGAGTTCACTGTTTCTCAAATGAGAAGTTTTGCACCCTAACCTAATACATTCTTCCTTTAATCCTTACAATCCCTCCAATTCAACCAAATCCCATCCCTCCTTTGTGCCCCTCCAAATAACCAGGGTCATGAATAATTGAACCAATTAGCATCTTCCTAATAAAATCCATGTATTGATTAAAAGTAGAAATAATCTTATATTTTGATTAATGCCATATATAAGGAAAATATAAATAACTATCCTCTATCTCTTATCTAACCGATCCTCTCATTCTGACACTGTTCATCTGCCTAGACTATTCTTGCCACAATTAACCTACTGGACATGCTGTTCTTCAGGTGTCAGCTTTGTGTCCCTTCACAGGACGTGATCACCTGGACCAGGTCAGATCCCCTGGATATAAACAGGATCTGAGATTTTTTCTTCTGAGCACTACCATCTTTGCTACTATTGTGTTAGGTGTATAGTATGTGTTTACTAGCTTCCTCTCTGCTAACAGAATCTCTCCCTCATAACAGATGTGCACAATACAGCTCTGCTCCAGGAATGATTAATGAATTATAAGCGTTATGAGGATGTGACTCAATTTAATTAACCATTGCACCTCTAGCACTTAACACAATCATGTTGCATATTTGTGGTTTATGTATATTGCAGAAAGTATGGATTTGTTATTTCACTATATTGTGGTCATATTTTTCTGTGCAAATCTGTTCAATGTGCCAGGCGCATATAGTTTGTGTTCCATATAAGTTCTGTCTCATGTATATGAGAGAGATATAAATATTTGAGATGAAAGTAAACTTAAGGGACAACTGAGTTTCTCCATAAAGCCTCAGTTTCTTGTTCTCTATGTAGGGTTGCATATGAAGTCATTCTTGGATGGTGCCAATTTTTCTTTAAAAACAAATGCATCCCTTGGTGCTGATGACAGAAATGAAGAACAAGAGAACTAAACATTTGATAAAGATGACTTCATAAACATTTATAGAAACATTCAGGATCAGCTAAAATTCTATTCAATTATAAGGGAAAAATAATGATGCCAGTGGACATATTTCAGTCTTTATATATTCTCTCTCCCTCCCTCCCTCCTTCCCTCCCTCCTCTTTCTTTCTCTTCCCTATGTCTCTTTCCATCTAGCCAGGATTTTGGTTACAAAGCCACTGAGTCAAAGAAATCCCAGTAGAAAGTAATCAATAAATAAATGTATTAACTAATCATAAATACTGTTATCCAGATACATAAAAAATATTGTCCTTCTTTAGCCAGGAGACCAGTCACATTATTATTTACCCACAAAAGGAATTAACTCAGTTATTCAAAATTCCAAATCTTCACCTGACTTATGCACATAAAGCATACACTACACATTAAGTAATCTTTACAATTAAAGCAAGATTGATCACTTTAAAAAGTACAGGATCCTTATGAGAACATCCATTAATGCACTGTTTTCTAGTGCATTAAAATAGTGATGCATGGATACAAACAACATTAATTATTCTTAAAAAGATAATTATTTTTAAGCACCCATCTTTAGAATGGCCAAGGTTTGTACAAGCCAAATTTGTTCCTTTCTCCACTGAAATAAAATCACCTGTTTCTCTTTCTGTGTGGGTCACCCCATCAGATAAATAATCATGACCAGCTGAAATGCTTGCTGAGGTGAAAACCAGCTGCGACCACATGGTTAGTTACAGTAATGAAGACTACTGTTGTCATGAGTATTTCTTTATTTGGTTAATAATGTTTGTTTCTGTGCATTTGTGTGTTTATATGTATAATGTGTTTATATGTATAATATTTTGGTTTTGGTCCTCTTGTACTCTTATGTGACATAAAATACATTGACTTTATATTATAATATTCAAGTATTGATAATTTTATATCATAGTATTTGAGTTGCAGGATATCAAAGAGAAGAATAAGCATCACTCATGGAATTTATATCCTTTCTTTGGGAAGGGGCAGTCATTTTCACTGGTATGCAGGAAAGTTGTACCATGTTAGGCAGATGTATGACCCTGTTATTATATTTATTCAGAAATGAACTGTGGTTTAGGAGATGCATATAGGTGCCAACTTGCCATGGGTGAATTTGTGATGGTTACTTTTTGTGTCAGTCTGGGTAGGCCACACTATCCAGATACTTGATCGAATATTCTGAAGGTTTTTCTGAGGGTGTTTTATTTTTGGCTGACATTGGCATTTATATCAGTGGGCTTTGTGTAACACACATTACCTCTATTGCATGTGAGTGGGCCTCATTCAATAACTGAAGGCTTCCCTAGAACACAGACTGACCTCCACTAAAGAAGGCATTTTGCCAAAAGACGGTCTTTGAACTTGGGCATGGCTCTTCCCTGAGCCTATTGGTTCACCTTACAGATTTTGGATTTGCCAGCCTCTCTGAACATGTGAGTCAATTCCTTAAAATTGATTCTGTTTCTCTGGTGAACCCTGACTAATACTTCCCCCAAATCAGAATTTTCTTAGTGGGATCTCTAAATCTTCTTTTTTTTCTTTATTTTTTTCATTTGTTTATCTTTCTTTCCTTTTTAAAAAATATTCAGCCAAAGTATTCTGATGATTCAGAGTTGGAATCTCTTGAAGTGGAAAAATTAACTGCAATCCTCCCTTCACTTATGGCTTTTATCCCCAATAACATATTATCCTCCATGATTAAACATTAGCTTCATGTTACTAAGTTCTGAAAATAATATGCTTTTAGCTCAAATATTTTTGAGAAAATTATCCTGGAATAGCTTATTCAGAGTCTCATCTAGTCATAATTTCTTTTTTTGGGGTGGGTGGGTCATAATTTCTTGATGTGCTTCATTAATATCAATCTGAAAGACAATTTCACTGAGACTTTTGTGGAAAAACACTCAGAAATTAATTTCAAAATTCAGAGGTGAACTTTGGAGACTACACACAGAGCTTCTTTATGCAGCAACCGGTTCTGATAGTTGCTTACATAAATGTAAAATACAAAATCTGTGCTGCTTACATAAAGTGTCAAAAAACATATTGCATTCATGGGGCAACAATTAAGAATAGAAAGCTGAAACAGAAAAGCATTATCTTCCCCAATTAAACATCAAATTAGAGTGACTAAAAGAAGTGAGAACAATTTTCATCTATTACTACTCTTTTAATCTTGGGAAATGCTTGCTCAGTAATGATCAAGATAATGGGCAAGGCCCATTACAGTTCTAAGTGAGAAGGGAAACATCATAATCAAATGCTGGAAGTGAGGAATTATAAAGCACAGGCGTAATTGGGCCCTCACATGAAGTTCACATATATGCATAAAAGACTTCTCAGTCATTGTTAGTAACACTAACCCTGGCAGAAACAGAGATTGCTCCCAGGCTACGAATTACATATACTAGACTATTTTTTTAAAGTGCACTCTTGAATAGAAATTTAATATGCAAGCACCAAATTAAATAAAAGAGATTTGCTCATTTGTCATCTTAAGCATGTTCGTTGAGTGTCAGGAGATGGACATGGCCTTTGTGCCAGGAGATGGACATGGCCTTTGCATTCATGGAACATACAGACAGGCTGCTGGGAGATATAAACAAGAGGATGCTTACAGCACAACAAATCCAGATTCCTTCTCGTGATTTACTAATAGTTACGCACTCCATCTGCCTAGGAGACCGGATCATTGAGGACCATCCCCATGGTTTCTTCACAGGAGCCACATGGACCTTGGCAGTGGCTGTTTCCCAAACTTAGAATTCCTTCTGCAGCTCTTGGCATGGCTAATTCCTCCTGTCCATCTAGATCTCAATTTAAAAGTTTTCTTCTTTATAGATTGGAACTCCTGTGTGGCTGTGATATTTTTTAAATTTAAGGGGGAATACTAGGTATAAATGACAAGAAGTCTGACAGGTGGTAGACTAAATTAATGATAGTTACAACACCCAGCACTTTCTCAGGTTCTGAAGCTTCTTTGTAATTCGTTTGGAAAAAAAAAAGAAAAAAGACTATTTCTAGTACAGTGCCTGCTTTCTGTTTTTGTCATCTTCTTAATTTGTTGATATTTTATTAACTGGTCATGCAGTGCATTAGGACTGCTTCCTGGTGCAAAAAAATTAGGACGATGCTGCATCAATTTATTCTTGGCCAGTTAACCTCTTGCTCAATTAACATTCCAAGTATCGAGAGTGCATTGCTTGGCTGTGGTTATCATTTTGCCCTTCTCTTTAATTCACCAGAGGGCACACCGGAGAGTTGCAGTGCTTGCTTAAAGGAACCTTATCCTTAAGGTTTTATAGCTTAATTGTGAGCTCTGTGACTATTTTCAAAATAAATAAAAGTTAGAAAGAGATTGAATTACTTGGTTGTCACTCATTTGGAAATAGTGAAAACAATAATTTTACCCTAATCATTTTTCCACATTTTTATTTGATAATAATGTTATACAGAACTACTTTTGTGCTTTATAAATTCTGTCCTTAGATTTTTGAAAGTTGAATACAGTTTTTCTTATTAAAATGTGACCTATGCAATCTTTTTCATTCATTGGTAATAACGAAGTATTCAATAGCAGACATATAAAGGGGGATGTTCTCCTCCTTCCACTTCTGCCCAAGACTCTTTTCTCTTTTCTCCTGAAAAATTAGAACATTTCTGTGGCTTTTAAAACATCTTCTCTGGAGCTGAACCTTCAGGGCCCAGAAAACGTGTCAATTACTCATTCAGAGCTCACTGAAAATGTCACCTTCTTTATATAAGCTTTCCCATCCTTGTCATTTAAATGTGTTTCCCTCTGTAACATCTTCTTTGCACACTCCTATGTTCATGCACTTCTTAGTCATGCCTCTTTCCCTCTCCTAGAAATGAAGCCCCTTGAGAATGGGATTGTATCTGACTCACTCAGTAGCCATTTCAGCCAGTGCAATGTTTAGCAAATGTGTGCGTAACAAGGTGCACCGTTGCCGTGTGCAGAATTCCAGGTACTTTAACTCCAAAATTACACTGCTGGGAGGTCATGTGTGGCAGCATGAGAGTCACTGGCCTGGAGGGAGAGCCCCTAAGAGGAAGCAGCATGGGTAGAGCCCGGTGGTTGGGGAGGGAAATTCCTGGCAGCTGTCCTGTGAGACTGGAGTGAGCAAAGCTGAAGGCACAAACCCTCTGTCCTATATCCAGGGAATCTTTAATTAAGACACGAATTGGTACAACTTACATCTTAAGACAAATACCGTATTATTTCATTTGTATGTGGAATAATAAATAAAAAACAAACAAATAAATACATAAAAACCAGAAATAGATGGTTGCAAAAGGGGAGGGAGGCCAGAGTGATGGGTGAAATGAAAAACAAAATAAAATAAAAACCTAAAAAAAGTACCAAATGAAAGTATTTTATTCTATATTTTTTCCCCATTGATTTTTAGAGAGAGTGGAAGGGAGATGAGAGAAAGAAACATTTGATGTGAGAGATACACATCAATTGGTTGCCTTTTGCACCTGCCCCACCAGAGATCAAGCCTGCAACCACTGTGCGTGTACTTGTCCAGAACAGAACCTGTGTCTCTACAGTCCACTGGACGACACACTAATCATTGAGCAAACTGGCCAGGACTTAAAACAAATTTTTTAAAAAATATATAAAATTGCTAACAGATACTGTGGACAAGTAACTCATATAGGGTTAGAGATGGACTTACTGAATGTCTATTAAACTAGGAATGTAAAGTATTTCTTCGCTTAGGAACTATTCAAAATTAACCACTTCCTGTTCTTCACTCATGTTAAACCTTTATGCTCCTATAATTAAATGCATACTATTAAACATTAATTTTGCTATTTTATAAATGTGGCATTATCATATGAAAAAATGCTGAAGACTACTTTACCATCCCCCACACACTCAGTACTTTGCCCACAAGTAACTATTATCAGTTCATGTTTACATTTGCAGACTTCTTCCTATGCGTTGACACATGCACACACAGACAACCTGTAGAAATCTCATTTGTTTCTTAAAGAGATTTTTAATACGTGTTACCTATTGCAAATGTACTACAAACCCAAATAAACTTCTCTTCACTCCAACTGTGGTGTAGTATTACAATGTGTAAATAGGAAATAGTTTTTTTTAGCCAGTACTATTGTAATAGAAGGACATTTGATTTGTTTCTGTATCTTCTCTAACGCAAACAATTCTGCAGTAAAACACTGAAATTGCCCTCTGTGTGCTTATGCAGGAATTTTCCTAGAATAGACAGCAAGAGCTAGTTCATAGGGAATCTGTATATATTTTTAATTATGTCACTTACTTCCAAATTTCTTTAAACAGTAGTTATAACATTTTTTAATATCCATCAGTAGTGTAAGCACCCAACTAGTTCCTCTTATTTATTCCCATGTTTGCTTGCTTTTATACACTACATTTAAAAAGGACATTCTCTGTTTTATTTATTAACATGTCCCCCATGCCTAATATCTTTAACTTGGTCCACTGGTGTTCATTAAGTTTTTGGTGAGAAATTAATAGGTTTATATATGTGAGAAGTCTAATGTGAGAGGATCAATTTCTGTAGATGTTTTGCAAATACACTGCAATCACATCCTTGAAGTCACTATAATCAGCCAAGAAACAAATACATGATTCAAAATACCTGATATATGTCTACCCTTTATATTTCTCATTATTCAAGTTGTACAATTAAAGTAGTATAAGTATCAGAAGATGTAAATTCTCAGATCTGCCAAAAGCTGTAATCACAAAATTTTAAAAAAGGGGTTTTAAGCCAATACTGCTGCTTCTTTCAAATGACAGTGCCAAGCTATTGAACTCTGCCAGCTCATCCTTTGTGAATGAAGGGAAGTAGAGATGCTGCTGGTCCAAGGACCACACTATTAGTAGCAAGGCTCTAAGCCTTCACTGTTCCATTGTAGTAGCCAGTAGCCACATGTACTTGAAATCTGATAGATCTGCTTTAAGATGTGTTATAGATTCTGAAGATATAGTAAACAAGAATCTAAAATGTGTCATCAATAATTCTTATATTAATCACATCTTGAAATGATATTGTTCTGGATACGTTGGATTAAATAAAATATATAATTTCAATTAAAAAATAAATAAAAATAAAAATAAAATAAATAAAATAAAATAAATAAAAAAGGGGTTTTAGATTCTGAATGAATAAAATGCAACAATCAGCATTACAGAGACATAGATTTTCTGAGTTAAAGATATCGGAAACACTAAATCTAACTGGGCAATGACACTAATGTTCTATGATCCTTATAGATCTTATTCTTAAAAGAAAGTTCAAGGACAAAATTTGAATTCTCATTGGGGGAAAATATGACATGAGATAAGCTTTTTAAGTGTCAAATTATGTTACTTCAAAGTTTTCTTTTAAAAATAAGGCAAAAAATGGAACTCTAAAGCTTAATTAAATTTACAGGTCAGTAAACTGTTCTTTGAATCCTAAATATCAAAACTATGATTCCTTGTCCATATCAATAGGCAGAGGGCTCAAGACCTTTAGGTCTGATCAAATAATCGAATCCCCTGGCAACCGACCTTTAGACCACTTCACAACTGACATTCCCTTTTGCTTAGACAGCATTTCACTTGCTAAGACCACATGCCACTTGCTCAGACCATTATCTTTCCCCTTGGGACCTGCCCAGAGAATTCTCAGCCCAGAAAAAGCCCGCCTAGAGTCCTTTAAAACTTCTTACTCCCCCTTCCTGGGTGCTGGTGCCATTTGGGGGCTCAATCCATCTGGTTTTCCAGATGTCCTAATAAATTCATAATTTTTACCCCTTTTGGCCTCATGCATTCCTCCTTTGGCGACCCTAGCAATTACATTTTTATGGAATTCAAAATGTGCATAAGATTTCAATTCAGAAAATCTTAGGTCACAAAAATTCACCCCAATTTCCCATTTTTCACATACATCCATGCAGATAGCTTTTTACAAAGACAGTGTCAGCACAGGAGGAAGCAATTACTCATGGGAATTAGCTCTACATTGCCATCAGCTCATACCTAAATACTCAACGGTAGAAACAAACTCGAAACCTGTGCCATTAATTGACTAGGTTTCCTGAGCTTCAGCGGCTGTGAAGATATTGCAAAGACCCCGCTGACTGTCAGCGGCTGTAAGAACATATCCCCTGAGGAGCTCCTTTAATACTTGAAAAATGGTCTCCAGGCAGAGATTTCCACTTTTACGTAGGCACTTACATCTTCAGTGCTTTACAAGTCTCTGAGGATTAAGAACAGAAGGCTAATACTTTCATCTGTTAGATGATGGCCTAGGGCCACCAAGGTTTTGATTTTACTGCACAGCTCCTTGGCTGATCAGTGCTTGTTTTGTTTTTCATGGAGTAAAAGATTTGTTCTATATTACGAGATAGTGGAACGAGGGTGAACTCCCATTTTCTTTGTGCAATCGTCCTCTTCTAAGTTTGGAAAGTAGGTTTTCCTTCTGATGCACGCTTTTAATCCCCAACAGTAATAAACTATCCCAGTTCAATGTACAGAAACATCCTAAATAGCACATGTACCTTAACACAAATACTAGAATAGGTTGGGTTAAGGGATTATGCAGACAATTTCAAATTTGCTGACATGTTGAAGCCATGTCATCCAACTACATAGAAATTCATAATTTTTGCTCTTGACTGAATTATAATATAGCCCGTATTTGGTTAGTGTTACTTCTATCTTCAAGAGGCTATCTCTGTCTTTTTTTCTTTCAACTAATATAAAAATCATCTAAGTCATCTGGCAGCTATTCAATTATAGAGATGAGAACTTGACTATTGGAATAGACGTGAAAATCACCCTGTCCCCTCCACACACTCTCACACACATGTCTTCCTTCTACTTTGATAAAACTCATCCTAATCCAAAATTGCTAAGATTAACTGTCAATTTTATTAACTTGCATGGTACAATGCTAATACAGCATGAATTACATAAGCTATCAAATATATGTACATTTTATAAATATGATCATAATAAATTGCTAGAATATCCACTCTGAAATAAAAGATATAAATATTTAAAATACTAATTACCTATTTCCACATATGTTTTCACATACTCCATGCTTTAGGTGCCTTCCAGGTAACACATACTTCAACTGTAGAATATAATTTAAAATCTATTGCATATGCAAATGTTTGTTAAGAATATTATTAACCTTTTTTCTATTAGCATAAACACCCTCTTTTTTTTCTCCTTAACTTTGAAGCAAAATGGGTAAGAGTAAATCTGCTTTTTAAAGATGTGGCTACTGAGAATACTCAACTTATCTTCCCATAGCACTTGGCCCAGTTTATGTGAATAGTGGTAATTAATGACTGCCTTATGAATAAAGGCCAACATTTATACTTATTTAACTCATTCTAGTTGTATAAAGACCTGAAGGACAAAAGCATTGTATTTTGGATTTATGCAAATCATTCTCTTTATACTAACTTACAATTGCATTTTGTGCTATTTCATACTAAATGTCAATTTTGAACAATATATGCTCTCCAGAGTCAGAGATGTAAATTCCAGTTAGTGACTAAGCTATTCCAGCTCCTGGGTTAAAGACATTAGCTCCACAGCAGAATGTCTGGACGTAAGGAGCAAGTGAACAGGCATCTGAATCACCTGGTGCTCTTCTTAAAAAGCAAAATTCTAGCCCCATGAAAGGCCTTCTGTGGTGGGTGAGGTCTAAGGGTGTACACTTTTAAGTAGCTATCCTCATTATCTATTATAATAATGGAATATCAATAGAACCTTACCAATATTAATAGACATTTCCTAGTGAGTATGTTACATTACAACCATTATCTTCTCTAACTTTCTCCTCCTAATATGATGATATTGACTCTGTGATTAATTCTGAAGCTACTTAAATTCTTATTTTGAATCTTATTTGATCTATTATCAAAATAAAAAAACGAAACCTTTGTTGACCATCTCCTCAACACGGTGTGTAAAACGCCTCCTAATCCTTCCCCAAGTCATTTGTGGATCTATTTTGATAAGAAGGCATAGTAGGTCTAAAAATGATCCCACTAAGACAGGGGTGTCGAACTCAATCAGAGAAGGGGCCAAAATCTAAAATCCAGCCTAAATCGCGGGCCGAATGGTTTACTGAACAGTCATAAACTGACAATGTTAACCAGAAGTGTGAATTTAAAATGAATGGAACAATCTTTTCCTTAACAGTGCTGTTAACCAACTCACATGCTATCAAGCAAAACAGTAATATTGGTATCAAGCAAAACAGTAATATTGGAATGTACCTAAAATGCTCATTGTTTTGTTTTCTGGCTAGATGTCTGACACCGTTTTCCCCGGATCAATGAGTCAATGTTCGGTTTTATTTCTTGGGCTGTAGCAACTCGCAAAACAGCATAGAGGTTGTCATCGGTAATGCGTGATCTGTGCTTGTTTTTGTTCAGATTCATTATTGAAAACATATGTTCACAAAAATAGGTGCTCCCGAACATGAATAGAATACGGGCAGCATGAAGTCGGAGCTCTGGCATTGAGTCAGGGGGCAGTAGAGGGTAGAAGTCCTCAATTTCAACATCCTGAAACCTTGATTTCAGGCCACTGTCAGACTGAAGCTCGATTATCTCCATCTGAAGGTGATGGGGCACATTGTTGACATCAACTGTAAAAGGATTGCCAAAGATGTCAAAGCCTGAGTGCTGTGTTCTAAAGTCAGAGAAGCGCCGCTCAAATTCACTTAGTAAACGGCTAACTTTGGTAGCCAGCCGACTGCAAGGAAAAGTACCAGAAATAGTGGTTGAGATACTCAAACAAACGGGAAAGTGGGCAAGATTGTCCTGTTCCAGTTGGGACTTCCATAGTTGAAGTTTATGCTGGAATGCTGTGATCATGTCAGACATCTTTGTGATGACTTGTTTGCGTCCCTGCAGCTTCAGATTCAGTTGGGCGAGATGCTCGCATATGTCACACATCATAGCAAAATCACATAGCCAGGCGGGATCCGACAGTTCAGGCAAGGGCTTTCCTTTACTTTCCATGAAAAGAGCAATTTGTTCTCTGAGCTCAAAAAATCTTTTGAGGACTACGCTCTTGCTCAGCCATCTTACTTCTGTGTGGTATGGCACGTCTCCATGCTCTGCACCCACCTCCTGTAAAAACTGCTGGAACTGGCGATGATTCAGGCCACGTGCCTGTATAAAGTTAATAGTTTTAATGACTGTGGTCATTATGTCATTCATGTCCAGAACTTTTCCACACATAGCCTCTTGGTGGATAATGCAATGATAAGTAATCAAGGGTGTGTGGCAGTGACTTTTTTGCATTCTTTCCTTCATTAGTCCAACCAAGCCTTTCTTTTCTCCACACATTGAAGGTGCGCCATCGGTAGTTAGCCCCACCAACTTTTCCCAGGGTAATTTAAAATTATTTATAGATTTCTCCACAGCCTCAAATATATCTCTACCAGTCGTCGTCCCATGCATGGCAGCTACATCCAAAAGTTCCTCAGTGACAGAGAGGTCTGTCTTTGTAGGACGTATAAAGATGGACAGCTGCGCTGTATCAGTGTTGTCTGTGCTTTCATCGATAGCAAGTGAAAAAGCGTGATAACTGCATGCCTGTTCGGCCAGCTGTGATGATAGATTTCCTGAGAGTTCTTGAACTCTATCTGCAATGGTGTTTCTTGACAAACTGACATTTTGAAAACTCTGTATCTGGTCTGGGCATACTTGCTCACACACTTTTAGCATGCATTGCTTCAAAAAGGCACCCTCTGAAAAACACCTTGAAGTACGGGCAATTTCTTCAGGCACTATAAAGCTTGCTTTCACTGCAGCATCATTTTTCGCTGTAGCCTTTGTAAACATTTGCTGCTGTGATTGTAGTTTGCCTTTTAGTTCTTTAACAATTTTATGCTTTTCTTCCAAAGTATATTTGCCATACTTAATATTATGTTTGGTGTCAAAATGACGACGTATATTGTACTCTTTCATCACCGACACTGTCTCATAACACAATATACACACTGGTTTGCCCTCTCTAAGCACAAACATGTATTCATTTTCCCATTTGTCATTAAATTGTCTGCCTTCACCGTCAACTTTTCTTTTCCTGGACATTTTGGGATCAATATTGGCAGTAAAAGATGTAGTTTATTGGAAATCTGCGTTAGAAGGAAAAAGTTGAAAACTGCACAGGGATAGCTTGATTTGGCAGATGGAGTGGAGAAAAAAAAGTCAGTCAATAAATGCCTGGCTGGGTACAGATAGCAGATTCTGTTGCGATTTTTATGCCTGCACTTTATGCCAGGAACTGGCAGCTTCTGCTGTGTATTTTTTATGCCCGCACACTCACTCTCTCCTCTGCTCTGCCACCCGCACAACCACATAGGATGCCGGACTATAGGTCACGCCTCCTGAATCTCGCGTGACTTGTTATCTATGCGCATGCGTAATAGATAGCAAGTACGGCGGCCGGGGAGGCGGCCAGCGAGATCACAAGCCTCCTATGTCACCGCGCGTCATTGTGATGGAACGCAGCGGAGTGCAGTGATGACAGCGCGGTGCGGGCCACATTGCAAGGCCTGGTGGGCCGGATTTGGCCCGCGGGCCTTGTGTTTGACATGTGTGCACTAAGATGTCCATGTTGTGATCCCCAGAACCTGTGACTACTTTATTTTGCAACACAAAAGGACCTTGCAAAAATGATGAAGATTTTGAGATAAGGAGATTATTTTGCATTATCCAGGAGGGCCTAAACTAATGCCATGAATCCATAAAAGCAAAAACCTTTAACTAAAGATGTGGCCATAGAGGGAGACATGACTGTGGAAGAACATCACAAAGAGATGCATTGCTGCTGGCTTTACAGCTGGACAAAGAGGCCGAGAGCTGAGGACATGCAGGTGAGCTCTGGAAGTTGGGAAAGACAGGGAAACGGACCTTCCTAGGGCTGCAGAAACTGCAGAAACGGATAAGACTCTGCTGACATACTGATTTTCAGCTCAGTGAGTCCACTGACCAGACTTCTGACCTCAGAACTGTAAAATGAAAAATTTTGCTGTGTTAAGTCACGGAATTTGTGATAACTTGTTATGACAGCTATAGAAAACAAATATAGAAGGCGTTGGCTTTGTTCCACCTATGTTTGCATATTCAGAATACAAGTCCTGGCATGACTGGTAGCTGTCATGAGAAAAAGATGTTTTGGTTATTAGCAATTCAACTTTTCAAATTTTAGCTAAGTTAGGGATTTATAATAAATACACCAGTGTATGTAACACACAAATGTATTTAGAACTGATCTCTAAAATTATGTTTGTTGCATACAATGTTAACTGCTGAGAAACTGGAATATTTTGATAACTGTAGAATTAATCTTAAAGCTGACCACTCCTTATTCATCTTAACAAACACCTCCACTTTCTGTGTACATCATTCCACATCTGGAAGATTCGCATAATGATGCATAGCCCTCATTCTTAGGGTCTTTGATTAAAATGAGGCAATATACACAAAGGCAACCTACGAACCTTCAAATGTTCTGAAAATATAAATAGATTTTTAAGTATTACTGCAAATTATCCATGGGAATTAAATTACCTTAAAATAAATCATTGTAAACACAACAGCAGGATTTTATGTGCATCATATACCTGAACACAAAGGCACAATACATCTTGAGGTGTTTGGTCACTTTCCAAGAATCTAGAAGTAGATTTTTCCTGGGGTTGCCTTATGTTTTTATTATGTTTTATATTTACTATCCTAGGCTCATCCTAAGGAAAGAACAGGTGATGGTGTGGGAGTCCACAGGGTGTTTTTGAACAATCCTACCACTGGGTATAGAATGACACCTGTTTAAAACATGAGAACCAGGTGTGCTCATCCAGGGTCAGAAGCCTGTGGAAACAGCTGTGCAAAATGTACATCTTGGATCCCACTTAAGAAAGTTGTTTCAGAATGACTAGAGACTGACAACATGGAATCGTGTGGCACACAAAACACTCTGCCATGCAATACTCACAAACTTAGGACCTCCTACTGCGAACTGGCAGTCTGCTGGGTACCTGACCTGCAGAGTAATGTGCATCAGACATCAACGTGGTGTATAATGGAGATGGAGCCTCTGATCTCCCAGTCTGATGAGGGAGTAGAATTGAGGAGATGAGTAGTGGTTAGTCCTCTGGGAGCAGATCAAAACATTCTGTGTGAGAAAGTGAAGCTGGTCTTGTGAAAAGGAGCAGGGTATTTTCTTTGTTTAGAAGCTGGGAGAAAGTGTTCCCAGTTGGAAAGCAGCATGGATAAAGGCAGAGAAGTGCACTGCACGTCTTGAATGGCTGAGATTAAAGGGGGAAAGGAAAGAATTTTGAAAGTAATGGTATGGCAAGGGTAATGTTTATGTGTTAAACAAATAAATTACATCTATGTAAATGTATTTACATATGACACTATAGATATGCCATGTTATATGTATATGAATACATACATTACATATAAAACTATTATATGTATAAAATTAGATATTTCGCTCTGGTGTGGAGAGTGGGTTGGGGTCCCAAGTGATCAGTGTAAAAACAAGAGAGGAAGAGATGAGAAGAATAAGAGAAGACCTATTGGGGCACCACAGTGGTGATCAGATTTTGGTGACTGATTAATGAGCAAGACCTTATACACATGAGTCATTCAATGAGATGATACATGCAAAGCACTTAGCACAGTGCCTGCTACAATAAACTCGAGAATAAAGATTATGATTAAATGTAAAAAAGAAAGCACATGGAGGCTGGGAGGAGGGGCAGAGGTGCTGAATGGGCTTGTCTGACACTACATGTGCTATAAAAAACAACAAACAAACACAAAAAAACCTGAGTCCAAGCTTTCTGACATATGTGACTGAATGTACAAAGTCTAGAAAAGCGTCATGGGGGGTAAATTTTTTGGACTTTGTGGTTTCTGGGATATTTAGCTGGCAATGTCTAGCCAAAAGTTGGAAACAGATGAATGAAGCTCTAGGAAAGATTTTGGGATTAATAATTCATGTCTTATTCACCTTTTAGACCACATTGGCTAGCACAGACACATACACACAAGATGAATAATTGGTCAATGAGATGGATACAACATTTTAATTAATGTACATTTTTATGAGAGCTACACTTCTACCAACGTTACTTTATGAACCATTTTTATTCAAAAATTATAACACACAAATTATGGGGAAACCCAGAGAAAACTAGAATGTGGTAGAGCTCAAAGAAGACTTTTAGTTCTTTAATATTTTCAAATTATAAAATGATTACCTGTGTAAGTAAAATTAGTAAAAAAATAAATAAAACAAGAGGTCACTTTTTCTTAAATGATACGGGTTGGGCCAGTCATTAACACCTTCATCTTCGTCTCCATGTTACACCATTCTGATTTCTGGGCTTTCATTGCCTTTTCCAGCTCTCAGCTCTGTGTTTATCACCCCAGTGGTTTATATCAGACCCCCTAATAAGCATTAAATCCGGAGGAGATAAATACAGGGTAATTTCATAAATGGTACTTTGCTGTCAAATTGGTTTTCTTTGCTGGGAGCAAGAATAATCCAGCACTAAGTACATAGTTGCTTGGACTTTTCTCAATTAAAGTATTAAGGAGCTGGGTTACCTTGTCTACAGTTTGTACATTGGTATGAAAATGTACACAGTATATGGAAGCATGGAACAGACGGACAAATCTCAGAGGGAAGCGGGGAGGAAGGATAGGAAAAGATTAACCAAATAACGTATGCATACAGGCATAACCTATGAATACAAACAATAGTGCAGTGAAGGCCTGAGAGGAGGAGGCGGTCAATGGGGGGAAAAATGGGACATCTGTAATATTTTGAACAATAAAGTAAAATTAAAAACAAAACAAAACAATAGCAACAATAAAACCTCTTAGGACATGTTCAACATGATTTCAATATGCAGCCTCGCCTTTCAGAGCCCTTTGTCTCTATCCAGAAAAACATTAACATAATACAAATTGGAAAGGCACTTGGTTGGAAAATAGCTGTATTTCATTTAGTTGATTATTAGTTGTTATTCCCTGTCCAGGTGGAAGCTATGACTAGGATCCTGTTTGGCCAACAGAAAGAGTCCATCACAAACCTGGACACAAGTAAGCATAAATGTTCCTGGGAAATGGTATGGAGACAAAATTTGAGTGACTGTCTTTCCATGAAAATGTTCTATCAGCATTAAATTCATTGTAGTAAGTGTCTCACAAATATGATGTGTTAACAGATATAATGTGTTAATATATTGCTAATTTTATCTGAATGTTCATGAGTTATTTTGACAGATTCTTCCTCAACGGGGAATTTTTGAATTCCACTGAGAATTGAGAAATTAGCAGTAAGTTGTATATTTTATTTGGGCTCTGTTAAAAACATGAATGAAGAGCTTTGTTTATATATTAGTAGAGGCCCGGTGCACAAAATTTGTGCCCTCTGGCGGGGGGAGGAGTCTCTTAGCCTGGCCTGCACCCTCTTCAGTCCAGGAACCCTCAAGTGATGTCCTACTGAGGGCTTGAGCCCAGCTACTGGCTGAGTTGCGCTCCCTCTGTGGAAGTGCACTGACCACCAGGGGGCAGCTCCTGCTTTGAGCATCTGCCCCCTGGTGGTCAGTGCACATCATAGCGACTGGTCGTTCTGCTGTTCGGTTGACTTGCATATTAGCCTTTTATTAAATAGGATACTTGATCAAATCATATCACACCAGTGCTTTTTATTTTCTGGGCTCCTTCTGAATCCCACTCAGAGTGCCTTGGACTGTGCCCTGGCTCCTTGCAGGGTCTCCCGTCATCTGCCACAGTCCCATTCTCCACAGCCAATTCTTCCTCCAGGAGACAGCGGTAGTTACAAACCCTGGGATCAGAGCCAGCGTGGCTGGGTAAAATCTTAGCCCTGCCATTTAATATGTGTATAATTATTATAGAACAGGTGAAAGAAGTCCTCAAAGGCTCAGCTTCTTTATGTTAAATGGGAAAAAATACCTCAAGGTAGTTGTGGGTATAGTACAGAGTAAAAATCATGTAACTCCATAATCAAACGTTTTATTCTTTTGGAGAGCAACTTCTAAAGGACTCAGATAAAGAATTCAAACCAGCACATTTTACCAGTTTACACAAACAAAAGAAAGTAAACAATGGTTTATTCTGTGTGCTAAAGGATCACATTTGTAGAAAAGTTCATGAGTTAACAGGAGGCCGAGGGGCCTTCTTTTTCAGTGTGTACCTACAAATGGAAATGTAAAGGTTATCTCCACATCTACTGCTTGTCTTGGTGGGCCCCTATTATTGTTATTTGATCTTTCATTTAATACTAAAACAAAAGTGTACTACAGCAGAGCATCTATTTGCAATAACAGTTCACTAGGAAAAAGAAAAACAGATAAAAATATTCAAAAAGCCAAAAAAATCATAATTCTTTGATAATACCGTGATGATACTTTTTGATTTTAAGAAAATGATTAAGAAGCCAACAAACTGGCTTATATTATAATTTAACTTTCATAAAATCTAATTTGAGCCAAGGGAAAACAATGACAGAAAAGTTTAAAATGTTCCCTTCCTAAAGTCAGAGTATATTTTTCTTTTCATAAGTTGTAAGATAAAGTTAAAAATATTTGTAAATTAAGTTATGGACAGGTACTTTGACATTACCTCAAATAAATTTCCTTAGAATTATCTCCCCAATTTTGCCAAATTATCTCCCAAATAGTGCCAGTTTCAATTTGAATAAATTAATTAGAAGTGCTTTTTATAATTGCTTATCTATTTAGAAATGAAATCGAATGTTTGAACCCTTGGGGCATCATTAAACAAAATGAAAATCGCCCAGTTGATTTGGTTATGAGGTGCACATTTTTAAAAAAGATTAAAATTAAGGTTATTTCTCAACCTACAACAATAATTGTATTTTAGATTCTTTGACATCTTACTGATTTCACTACTTGTTCCTGCGATGATTTCTTTTCTGAACTGGCCCGAATATTGATGTCTTTTACAGAAGGCTCATTAAATCACACTAGTCACTTGGATGTTTTAGCAAGTTTTTTCACAAAGAGAAAAGACTACTGGTTCTGCCACATAATAGAGCACCAGATAAAAATAATGGCCATGTGCATGAAAGCTAGAAAATACATACATTATAGTGAGAGTGTGTGGGAGGCCAAGTCCGTAGCGATGTCCAGGAGGCATTCCCCGCATGGTCTGCCTCAAACCCAAGAGTGACCCAGCTCCAGACAGAAGAGCCAAATGTGTGTCAGAAATCCTGAACAAAAAACTATTCTAAAAAGACACAATCCAGAAGCCATGAGAACAATAGTTGACAGGTTTAAGTACATAAAAAATATAAACTTCTAGAAAACACTCAAGAAAAAAACTTCACAGATTTGACTACCTAAAAAAGTATAAACTTCTAAAAAAAAAAACAATAGACACTTAAAAACATTGAAAGACACATGACATGTTAGAATAAAATATAATGTTTACACATCATATATATGAGACTAAGTTTTAACATCCTAACGGCTCGGAAACAGCCAGAGAGAAAATCTCAAACTCAAAAGGAAAAAACAAAAACAAAAAACAAAGGAGATGAACAAGCAATTCTACCTTAGCCGTACAAATGGCTGATAAACAATCAAAAAGTTCTCTAGTCATCCAGGAATGCAAATTGTAAACAACAATGAGTAACTTTTTTTCTCTACTGTATTGGTAAAAATGGGGGGGGGGGGGGTGGTAATCCAGAGTTAATAAAGGTGGGGGTCAATGGCGCTCTTGGGAAAAATTTAACTTGGTTTTATTTTTGGAGGCCAATTGGCAGCACCTATCAAAACTTAAAGGTAAACATGCTTGTTCCCAGAAAGTCCAATTCTAGGGACTGCTTCCAATGATAACGACTAACCTCGACTAAGCACTTATTATGTGCCAGATCCCACACCAGGCACATTGCATGTCCATTTCATTTACTATTTACTTCACAGCATGGCCTAGTGAATGAATGTAGGCACATGATTATTTCCAGAAGAAGAAACTGAGGTTTAGGGAAGTTGTCTTCTCAGCTAGTAATTCCTGAAGCTGGCAATTGGATTTCAGAGCTTGCATATATAACAGATTCCTTTAATATGTCTCACATATGTGCATGAGGAAATTATCTACATATAAATCTAAGCACTAGCATTATTGTACTATTGAGACTAATAATCTAAAATTCCAAGATTATAGAAGGATGGTTTGACAAATAAGTTAAAGACATTCATGGGATATTATGCAGCAAGTAGGTTTTGTTTATTCTGATAAGAAAACTACCCAAGTCATGGTACTGCGTAGGGGAAAGCAAGTTTTAAAATAATATGAATAGTATAATTAATGATAATTAAAAAAAACACAACAAAAAACTGTAAATGTATGAGGGTAAAGAAAAACACACAAACACACGTGAAATCATTCACATGGTTATTCCTTAGGTGTAGAAGAGAGAACACTTCCACTTCTTTACTTTAAATATGTATCATTTAGGTGTGTTTACCTAGAAAGAATTGAAAAAAGAAAAAAAGAAATAGAAAATACTTTGTTTTTCAAAAATTTTCCATGCCCATAGCTCTCAGATCTCATTTTCTCCTTTGCCTATCACCCTTCCCTCTGCGGGAAAACATTGGTTTTCTTTCTCTTTAAATATCCACAAGCTCATTCTGATGATAGGGCCGTTGGTTTGGACTTTTTTCCCCCTGATCTTCACTTGTCTAACTTTTGCCTTTCACATCTCGGCTAAAACTGGACTTCAAATGAAGTCCTAACCACTGCATCACTAGAACCTAGGTTCCATGAAATCCATACCTTGACTGTCTTCTTCTCTGTGGTATCCCAAACATCTTGACTAATTCATCACACACACTGGGCAGTCAACATATTATTTGTTGAGCAGTGAAATAAGCACTTACTATGTGATAGGTACTGTGTTACTGGCGATACATACAGCCTTTCTTCAGTCTACCTAAATAGTATTATCATGGCTTTATAACTACAGAGGACCCAGATTCACCACTTGGTATGTCTAGCTCCAAACTCTTATTTTCCCACTAAATTACTAGCAAAGGTGAATCAATATGGGAGCACTGTGAGTTCTATGATTATCTCTGCTTGAATGTCGCATTATAAAAACGTTTATTGTAGCACTTGTCACTTTAACATATATTTACACTTTGATTTTTCATGAGACTCTGATTTCCTTAAGAGTGATGACTGTGCCTTATGTATCTGTATAGCCTTCAGTACCTGGAATATAGTAGTTTTGCAACAACTGTTTGTTGAAGAAATAGATGAATTTAAAGAATCCCAATTACTGATGACTAAAATGAGAGCCCATCCTTTAATTGATGTACTGTAGATGATGTTTTCTTTCTCTTTATAACAGAGGCCCAGTACACAAAATTTGTGCTTGGGGAGGAGTCTCCTCAGCGCAGCCTGCACCTTCTTCATCCCTGGACCCTTCAGGGAATGTCTGGCAGTTGGACATTCCTCTCATAATCTGGGACTACTGGCTCCCAACCGCTCACCTATCTGCCTGCCTGGTTGTCCCTAACTGCCCTCCCATGCCAGCCTGGTCACCCCTAACTGCCTCTGACTCGGTCCCTGCCACCATGGCTTTTTCTGGAACGATGTCCAGAAGATGTCTGGTATAATTAGCATATTACCCTTTTATTAGTATAGATTTTCTTAACCAAGTAACTTTTGAATTGTAAAACATGTACCTTGAGTACAGACATTTTATATATTAAAAAAATGGTTGAGTAAATTGATAGCCTTAATTTAAAGAGTTTATGTTACTTTTAGATAGCTATTCTTTAAAATAAAATATTTTTATTTTCAGTACAAGTATAATTATTGGCATCCTATAACAATATTTCTTTATGGAAGTATAAGAATATTTTGAATTATCTGCCTTTTAAACTTTTTGGCTTTTGTGCACAACTTTTAGATACTATTATCTTGTGTTTTAGTTTCTGTGTCTAGGTCAACATATACAAAAGATTATGTATTGCTCTAGTTGGTTTGGCTCAGTGGACAGAATTTTGGCCTGCAGGCTGAAGGGTCCCAGGTTCCATTCAGGTCAAGGGCATATGCCCTGGTTGTGGCTCAATCCCGTGTGAGGTGTGCAAGGAGGTAGCAGATCAATGATTCTCTTTTATCTTTGATATTTCTCTCTCTCCCTCTCTGAAATCAATAAAAATATATTCTAACATATAAAAATAATAAAGTATGAAAATTTAAATCATGTAATATGATGCCATTATCTTACCTAACACAATACCTTGATGTCATCTAAAATGCAGCCCATATTTATATTTTCCTATTTATCTCAAAATGATATTTTCCTTAAAAGGATGCTTGAATGATAACCCAACCACAATCCACATAATACATATCACATTTAATTATTTGTGTCTTCAGTCTCTTAATTTTGAGAAGTTTCTAGAAGCAATTAATTCTTTGAGATTACTAATTAGAAGGTTTACTTTTAAATTTATGTCCTTACCTCTGAATTATCACTTTTTCTGATATTTTTTTTTAGTATTATGTTACAGGCAGTCCTCAAAAATCTGGTAGGTGAGCCTTCCTATTTGTTTATATTTAGAATTAGGCAAGAACATATTACTGGGGCAATTAACAGGCTTTAATTGAGGCTGTCTGTTGGTTAGGATTCTTTTGGCCTCAGGTAGCAGAATAATTAAAGTGGCTTAAACAGTGTGGAACATCTATAAACACAGAGGAAGATTTTTCCAAGTGTAATTTATAAGTTACTGATGTCATTTGGAGTATGGCTTGTCCCTTAGGCTTGTCCCTTACTCAAAAATGGCAATAGCAATTCCTATGTAATATGGCAAATATGGCGAAGAAAAAGGGTGTTTTCTCCTAAGAAATTTTTTTTTTTTTTTTTTTTTTTTTTTTTTTTTTTTTTTTTTTTTTTACCTTAGTGAGAAAAATTTTCCCGGGAAGTCTTTCAAGCCCTCCTTATACCTAACAGTTCAGGGCTGGCTTAAATGCTCATTGCCAAGATATGAGAGTCTTCAAGAGTGAGTATTTGGCACTTTTAGCCTTGATGGTGATAACCAAGCTCTCCCAATAAGGAAAAGCTTGGGGTGGCATAGATGATTTTGGGGTAAACAATTCACATTAGCTGTCACATGGGGACTGAGTGAGAAACCAACTCATATTCTGGAATCCCTTAGGTAGTTTTGTTTCATCAATCTCCTTGGAGTCAGCCAAGTTCATTGGCTCTCTCATGGCTTTGTTTTTGTGAACATTCTGGAACTGCTGATGAATTTTCCCCATTGTCTTCATCAATGTGAATTTATGTCTTATTTTTACTTGATTGTCATTTTCTCACGGTTTTGAAGAAAAGGTTAATGTGTGAAGTCAGTCTATCACCTTGACACAGAAGTTCAGAATTCAATTGCAACAGTAGTTTCTGTTACTCATCTATCTTTACAATTTACAATTAAAGGGGAAATTATCAGTTTGTTACATCTGCTGCTTTTCCATAGACAGCATCTCTCAGAAACTTACTTCAAAAATTCTACCAGATCTCAGGAAAGTCTTTGTTCATTTTACACCAGAAGCCTGTATCCCTACAAATTTCCTCTTGTATAGATATTGTCAAATGTCACTGCCAAAATAATTTATCTTACCTGTTGTTTTATTTATGGGTAATTTCCCCTTCTTAGCCTCATTTCTTTCTGAATGAAATTACTCAGAGACCTCTATCAGATGGTCCCCACAGAAATCATCCCTCTTAATCCTATGGCTATGTCTTTTTACACAGAATAGTGAACTTCTCTTTTTCTAGAGACACTCCAGATTTTCCTTGTAATAAAATAGATTGTTTAATAAACTCCAGGCCATTTAAATTACTCTGTTTAAATATTAGTTGATTGTTATTCTTAACCTCATTTTTACAATGTAGACTACAGGATTTAAAAAAAAATATTTTGGATGAAAAATAAAAATTCAAATTTCATCTTCTTTTTCTATAAACTCATGGCAAGTAGAAAATTGTTCTAAAGACATACTTCATCCCCATTACTGTGACTTAAACCTAAAAATGTGGTACTTAAATATGCCTTAAGAACCAATAATTGTAATTTATTTCAATGCCTATTTTTCTCCTCTGTGTAAAATCATGATGCTCTCTTGCAAAGGGCAGCTTAGTCCAAGCTCAGCTTCCACCCACTACACAAATGCTTCAGATTTCTAGATTCATACACAGCAGAAAGTATAATTTTCAAAATATTTCTATACCAATAATTAAGCACTAACGATAATAAGTTCAATATAGTTTCAAAAAAATTACAAAATACATTTTGTACTTTATAGCTCTAGGCTTGCTGATTTTCTTCAAATAGGTCAAGGATTTTTTTCAGCACTAGAAATATTTCTCTATAGTAACACTAAGTTGAAAATGTATGTGAATAAGTATATACATTATTTAATAAATTTAATCTTTTCTGGGACATGATGACAATGTCCACTACATAATTTGAACGTTGAAATGTATCTATCATAAATATTTCTAGACATAATTCTAGTAATATTACTAGAATAATGTATTAGAAATTAGAAAAAAAACAGACAAACATTTTTTTAAGTTGAGACAGTGGGACATTCTCATTAATATTCTTTAAATTTTTATATTCTACTGTATTAATGAAATATGCTGGGTAGCATTTCGTCTAAAAATAATATTTAAATGAGAAATTAGTTAATGATGAATTAGTTGTACATGGAGATAATTATCTCCAAAGACACAATCTAAAATTATTTTTGATGAAGAAAATGACTTCTATCTGTATTTTCTTTTAATATCTGAATCTTACTTTTCTTCTTTTCATATTTAAGTTCTTCTAAGTTTGCATATGCAACAGAACACATTTTTTTTTAGATAAAACTGCTTAGATTTAGACTTACGTAAATTCATGCTCATGTTAAATCTCAATTAGAGTCAAATGTATAGCTGTACATTTGTTCACCCATTACACAGTGTACATGTCACTGTTTCATCATTTATCCCATAACTATTGTTTTAAGTTAAAACATTTGAAGTAAAAGTTCCTTATAGATTAAAAGTTTTATAATAGTAAACAACAAATAGATTCAAAATTCATAACATAAAATTTCACATTTTTCTCTATATCCTATAATCAATTGCTTCTTGCTTTGCACTGTCCTCTACTTTGTGGCTGTTCAAAAAACACTGAATTGTTATTATTATGATGTGATATATATATATTCTTTTAGAATTTGCCGTACCTTCTCCACATAGATTTTACAAAACAGAATGACTATATAGTAACTCTAAATGACTAAACGTCAGTATTTACAAATTGTAAACAGATAAAGCAACTATTTTGCTCTCCAAATCCTACCTAATAAAAGAGTAATATGCAAATTAACCACCACTCTGCTCCACAAACCACACCCAACCAGACAATCAGAGCGAGTATGCAAATAAACCCAACCAAGATGGCTACAGCCACAGAGAGCAGGAGGGTGCTGTTGTTTCCCAGCAATAGTCACCACCCCTCCTCCCCCTGCACAAATTTCATGCACCGAGCCTCTAGTATAGATATAAATTGAAGAAAAATTGCTGAGTGTTGGAAAGGACATAAGCTGTTGTATCTGTATTGAACATGAAATATATTTCCCATGCATTCTAGCTCTCAGTTCACATAGTCATTGAGTCCCTTGGGTGACAGGATTGTACCATTTTGATGAAATGAAAAACTAGAGTTGACTGGAATCAATGGACTAATTTTCTGAAACTCTGAATCACTATTTGGTGGTAGGTCTCAAGAATATATTAAAGTTACAAAAAATAGACTTTTATGAAGACAAACGAAAGTGGAAAAGTGGAAGGAAACAATAGTTCACCATTCTACTCACTGTGAATAATCATGTAAACAAATTGTCAAGGTCAAAGTGTGAAGACCTTTGACTCTTAGAAGTTCAAAATAAAAATGTCATGCCAACTTGATAGGAATGCCACAATGAAAATGTACTAGATCTCTCCTCGGTAAATAAAATCCATTTTTAAGATTTTACCCTTAATGGTATTGGTATCTATTTATTGCTCTTTAATTGTACAATACTCTTCTGTTTTTTTCAGGAACTGAAATGGCATTAAACTTCAAAGTGCTACATAAACCAAGTCTCATACAATTATTTCATTAGATTTCAGATTGCTGGTCTACCTGACAAACTTCGAGGCAATATGTGATTGCCAAGTTTATGTGTCAGTAACCTGAGAGTTGAATATTCTCTCATGATTAGATGAAAACTGGAAACATTGCTGGATACTATGGGTGGATGGTGGTAATTGCTGAAAGGTGTTGCAGCAATCAGAATACTCTGAGACACATCTGAGCTGATTTTCCGGGAGATTTGGAAAGAGAGTTCAGTACTAAGTGAAGTGGCCTCACAATGGCTTCCACCAGCTGGTTATAGACCAGCCCTGCACCTTATTTTTGTTAATTTGTTTGCTTATCATTTCTAACATTAAAGATAGCAGTTTGTAACCAATAATACTAAGGGCAAATCAATGGAAAATCCATAATTTATTTAAGAGCACACTATTCCTTTGTTAACTAAGGAAAATAAAAGTGTATCCCAATATTTGTTAAATGTTTTTGAATAATATAATACTTGCAAGCAAATTGGGTGGGGAAGGCTTATGCTTACACCAACTAACAATAATTAGTTAGTGTAGATTTGTTTATTTTGGAGTTAAATACTGGAACTGAGGATTACCATACCCAATGTTGTTTCCTGGGTTCTCTATACATTTCCTATGGTGTCTATTAGCCTTCAGTGGTTAAAGCCTGCACTTCATTAATTTATAGTGCATTTTATTACTGGACAGATAAAACCATCTTCTTAAATGTACAGATCAAGTGGTGGTTTATACTCAGGAGTAAACCAGTTCATCAATTATCAGTGTGTCCTTAGTATATACACTCCTCTCTGACTTCAGCATTGAATTAATAAGTACATATTTTTGATGGAGAGTCTTCCACCACCAACTCAGTTCAACACATAATTTTTCCTTTGTAAAACAGATTGCTTCCTCTTTGGATGATTTTAATATAAAACACACATGGATATTATTTTTTAAAGAAAGCATCACGAGTTGTAAACACATACCTATTTCTGATAAATAATTGCAATGAGGAATCTCAATACCTACATTAATTGGAAACATTTTGACTTTGAGGGAAATACCCTAAATCTCTAATTATGAGGGAAATAGTCTCTTACTATATAAAAAGAATAGATGTAACTACCAGAAGTCTTAGTAATGCAAAAGTAATTCGTCTGTCACAATGTTACTTATGCAGTTATTTTCCTTAAGTAATAATATCCAAAGAATCAAGAAACCTCCTGTATTAAAAGAGCAATTATAGTCATGTGTATAAAAGATAAGTCCTTTATAAATTATACTTGTAAATTATAACTCTATTATATGGATTATATTAATAAAAATCTATTTAGAAAGGGAAAAGAGAGTGATGGTAATGTGGACAAAATACCTAGAGAATTCTATGATGTGGATTTTTCCCTAATCATCAATAAGAAAAAGTACCAAGTTTTGGTTGCATAAGCCCCTCCTGATGGTTGCCTGCTCCAGCACCCATCTTTATTAATGACTTTACGAAAGAGAAAAGCCAGATACAAATTAATAAATAAATTAGGCAAAGAAGTGTTAATGATCTAGGTAGTTCTACCTTGGAGAAGACAGAGGAGGAGTTTAAGAGGGATTGGTGGGTGGGACAAAAGGCAAGGACAAAGGGCAGTGCTCTGAGATTGGATTTAGGTGTCTCTGTACTGAGCTTTGTTACTCAGGGACTTGTGGATACTCAGACCTGTCACTTCCTCTGAGGGTTTTCTCCATCACATCAGGAAATGTACACAGGTCACTTTAGCTGCTGTAACTTGTGGTCACTCCTTCATGGAAGAAAACTCTAGACCAGGACATTCTCTTGGTCATTGGGGCTGTGTGTGAGTTGGGGGATTAGCAATTTTACTAGACTGATATAATTGTTTCCTCTCCTTCTCACTTTTAAATCCATCCAAAAAGCTAGAATAAGTAGAGAGGGAAGTTAATAGTGTGAACTAATAAAAGAGAAAGATTCAAATTGACCATACCTCCATAACGCCCACCAGCCAATCAGGAGTGGGTATGCAAATTAACCCAACAAAATGGAAGTTTAATTTGCATTTGCAGGCATGGAGCTAAGACTAAAGGCTCTGCCTGAGCAAAGACTGAAGACTGAAGACCGAAGGCTGGAGCCAAGCCTGAGAGCTGAAGGCTTGGATCCACTGTGGCCTGGGTCCGGGGTGCCAGAGAAAATCTGATGCTGGCAGCCAGAAGGAAGGCCTATTGCACAAATATTCTTGCAATGGGCCTCTAGTATAGTTTATAATGTTAACAGTAAGTCAATGAGTAATATTAGCCATAACATTATGGTTACTATTCTTATTGTTTTCAAGCCACCATTTCTCTCTCCCCCCCACCTCACAACATGGAAATGAGTAAATGAAAATGTAAAGAAAATAGAGAAAACTCAAAATACTTCTCACATACCACCTTCCCAAACCACTCGTTTTCACTCACTCTCCAATACTTAAATACATTACCTCCAGCATGCTTTTCCTACTTTTTCTTCCTCCATCCAAATATTTTCACATCTTGGATAGATTTCCATCACAGGACTGACCACACTAGGTTCACACAGGAAAATTTTTTTTCTGGAAATCACTCACAGACATTCAACTTGAATATGACCTCATTGGTCTATTAATATGGCATAAATGAGGTGGATCAACATCCTGGATACGTGTACCAATGAGGACAACCTAATACTGACATTACAGAAGAAGCTCATTTCTCTGGAAGAGAAAAAGGCCAGACCTGTTCTGAAGTGAGGAGGTTTTAATCACCTGGAGAAACAGTTTTCTAAAACTGTTGGGTGGCTGGTTGATTCCTCAACATATTCAGATTAAGCACAAAAAAGAAACATTTTTTAAATCCCTGAGTTAGGAGTGGGTGTCCTCCTATTTCCAGTGACACAGAAAGCCTACACTAAATGGAAAACTCTCAACATAAATTAAGTCCCTAAAAAGCCCAGAATAGAACTGAGGAAGAGGAACTGAGGGGGGGGGGGGCATCCCCCAGTTGTCTCTCTCTATCGTCCTTTTTTTCTTCTTTCTTCTATTCTTTTCTATTTCTACTAAGAATGATTTTAAACCTGATTATGTTTAATATACTTATTATTTGTTGGTTTAAAAAAACACCACTGAGTTCTTAATACAATGAGAATGCTATGTCTCATAATGTTATTAAAAGTCAACTCCTTTTTATAGGCATAAGGCTTTTCAGTAATTGTCTTAGTGGCCCTTACAGGAAATGAATCTCTATGCCTAATAATCACTCTAAAATTTATAATCACTGTAAAATTTCAAGACAGCTTCTCCTGTGTGGAACTGGCATCAGTACCATATGAAGCTCCGGATTAACTTCAAGGGCTATAGGACGGTCCACTTTGTGTGTGAAATTTGGGGCTATATTATCAGCAATCCTTAATTATTACATTGGACATAAAGTGACAGTCCCTTTAATTAGCTCAGGGACTAATATTACTCATTCTTTTGGCATTGTAGCAATTCACATAACAGTGAAGCTGATGTGGGAATGATAAATGACAATAGGCTATGACAATTGTTTCCATCTATTGAGTCAAATTAATGCAACCCAAACAGAAGTGTGCAGGGGGAAACACTGCAGTGGCATTGACACAATGCAAAGTGTTATCACAGTGTCACAAGCAATTTGAGTTATTTGAGAAACTCTCCGCTGTACCTAATGAAGCCAAAACACAGGTCTTCATTAGGGAAGGACTCAAATGGTACCTGTCATCCCAGCCAGCTAAATCTAGAACAGTGGGCCTCAAGCATGACTGGTCGTCAAAAATATCTGGAAACTTTCCAAAAAGAATTGGGATTTTTTGTGTCTTTCTCTTTCCTTTCTTCCATTTCACTCCCACCGTTTCTGAATCGATACATGCATTTTCATAAACAGCTCAGGTCATTTTGATGCAGATTTGGGAACCACAAGCTTAGAAACATAAGTGTATGATACACATGCTTCAGTTCACTCAGTGGAACTGTATGTTGCAAAGACGTTGCATGCCAAGTCCTGGTGGGGCATTATTTGAGGAAAGTGGTATGTGAGATATTTACATTGATTGCCATTTCAGAACAGTGTTTTCACTGACTATAAATTAAACACAAAAATTCATCTTTTGTGAATTTCCATGTCTACCTAAGTTAGAAATTTTCTTTTACTTGTATTAGTATTTAATAAGTTATCTGAAAATTTGCAAGAAAAAGCCACAATGAAATACTGATCTGCCTAAAATTTTATTTAATGTAGAAGTTACAAGATTTGTATTTTTTATAAATTTCCAGTTTAAACTGGTTAAACTGCTTTCACAGATGAGTTGATAAGGTTTTGCTATAAGAGGGGCCTGTTGAAGATCATTTATATATTATTTGCACATTGTTTCATTTTAATGAGATATTTATATACAACCTCCTTTTTCTCCTCTAAAATTTCTACAAGAAGACCAGCTTGTAATTTGAAAGTTTAAAGTGAATGTGTTTCAGGGACCATCTGAATAAACAGCCTATATCCTCATAAAAAATTCAAGGCCCTGTGCCCTAACCCAGATCAACGGAATCACTGTCTCTTAGGCTGAGTCCAGTAAATCATATTATTTAAAGTGTCTCTCCACCCATTTAGAGATCCTTAAGCACACCAAAAGTTGAAACTCCCTACTCAGACTGCAAACGTTTTGTTTTGATATCTGTTTTATGTTACTGTTCAGTCTTTTCAACAACACTTTTTTTAATAGTCTCTGGTTGCTACCCAATGAAATATTAAAATCTTTTACATTTTCACAACTGGTGTCCTATTTTTGTCCTATTCTCAAGAATTACTGTATCTAAAGGGAAGCCTGAAGGGCAGTATAGGTGGTTGGAATTCTCACTGCTTGGCAATAGGACAATCTGCTTTCTTTTATCTGATGGCCCCTCTCCTTCTGGAAAATCCTTTCTTTGAGATCTGTCCTTTGCAAGGTGAAGAGGAAGAATGGATGAGTTCCCAGAAAGGTGAGACTTACAAAAAAAACAAAAAACAAACCAAACAAAACACACACATACACACACACACACACACACACACACACACACGGAAAACGTCTACTATATTTAAATTATTATTTTAAGCATTTGTAAATGTAGAACAGTTTAGTGAAATATCATTTACTTATTCTCCTGAAACTCAGAAAGGCTGAGCAAATAATTTGGCATTTTTTCCCTAAATATCTTCTCTTCAGTTAATTGTATATGTGATTGCTTTTATGGAGTCTGATAGTTACCTTAATATTTTCTCTCATAGCTATTTTATTAGATAATTCAAAATTATTAGTATCATACTTTCAATGTTTTCATATAAGTTGACTGTGTTGGTGATTCATGATTTCAATAGTCATCCCCGTGTATTTGTACATTTAGGTTGCAAATTTTGAATATTATTAAGTAATGCTGAAATTAATTCCATGCTGCTGAAGTATTTATTAATTTATGATCAAAGGTTATGAATATTTAAAAGTTCTTGATAATTATAATAAAATTGCTTTTCAGAAAGATTAAACCAATTTAAACTTCCTCCTACTAGTGCATGGCAAAGCCCATTTACAAAATATCACAGGGCTTAACTTTCAGCCTTTTTGAATTTAGTTCATTTGTTATAAATAGGCATGTTGCTTTTGCACAGACTATTTTTAGTTATATGACATAAAATAAAGGTTACGTTCATGGGTCAATGTTAATGTGTAACAAAAAAGAAAGCCAAAGGGCTTGATTTCTATCTTAAACCATGTCTGTCAAATAGAAGAACCACCAGACTAATGGAATATTAATAAACATGATTAAAATATAGTCAAAGGCCAAGAATTGGATAAATCCTATATGATAAAAGCATAATATGCAAATTGACCAAATGGCAGAACAACCAGTTGGCAGGGGGTGGGGCTGGCGATGGGGAAGAGGGGCAGTGACCAGTGGAGGTGGAGAGGTGATGGGGGTGGGGGGAGACCAGCACCATCCCCTGATAGACCCATCCAGTTTCCTCTCACAGAGGGAGGCCAGGTTGCCACCTGGATGGTGCCGGTCCCCCCGCCATCAACTCTTCCATTAGTCTGATTTGAAGTTTCCTTCTTCTGCTTGTAATTCATTTTACAGAATTCATGGTCTTTTTACTTAAAAATAAAAAAATAAAAAAAACAACAACACAGCCTTTAAAATGTTTTTGAATTGTTTAGGATATACATTTAAAGGCATACTCCTTACTTGTCTTTTGCTTGCTATATTTTTGTTTGTTTGCTTTTTTAAATCCTCACCTGAGTATATTTTCCCATTAATTTTTAGGCAGAGTGGAAGAGGAGGTAAAAACAGGGCAAAACATGGATGGGAGAGAGACCATGAATTGGTTTCCTCCTGTAAGATCAGGGCCCTGTGGGGAGAGGAGTCTGCAGCCACAGTACCTGCTCTTGACTGGAATCGAACTTAGGACCCTTTAGTCTGCAGGCAGATGCTCAATCCACTGAGTCAAACCAGCTAGGGCTCCTTTGTTTATTTTAAACAAAAATTTCAGAATTACCATAATATTGTTTTTTTGCTTTTATTGTTTTTTATATTCTTTATTTCTGAATCTGGGAAGTTCCATCCAATCCTGTTAATTGTCCCAAAATAGAGTTGTTGGATTTTCATTTATTTATTCTCTCTTTTTTAAACAGATATTCTTGGAATCTTTTCCTTATTCATTCAATTAGGGGCTTTAGTTAGTTACTTTGTTGCTTGAAGGAGGGCATAAGCAGGGCTCAAGGCAATTAATAGCTACATCCTAGTTATTTCTGCCCATTTTCTTTGTAAATCAGTTACTCACCTGACAAGGAGCATATCTGCACTTTGTCATTCTTCGACTTCAGCACAGTCAGCCAACCGAGCAGATACTCATTCTGTCACAAATCCCTTTTAATTGGACTTGTGCAGTCCTCTTTCTGCAGGTACAAAATTTATTCTTTTGCTTTTTCCCCTCTATATCTTTTCTGGTTCAGCTTTGCTTTCATGTCACAATTCCTGATTAAGAAGCTGAATCTGCAAACCAAAATAGCATACCCACTTCACCTCCTTTCAGCTCTGCTGCACCTGAAGTTCCCTGGCTGGGGTAGGAGGTAGGTCTGAAGCTAGGAGTTTCTTGTTTCTTCGGTAGGCCACCCATTGCTTAGCTCCAGGCCTTACCGCTACATAGTTTATTAGTACAGCCTTCTAGAAACAAGTATATGCTTCTTATGCCTTTCACCATCCTTTCAGTTCAGAAGGACACATCAAGGGTGGGCATTCATCCTCTTTTGCTTAGGTAAAGTAATAATTACAACCAATTTTGATTCTGTGGTATGGGCTACTTTATCTTATGCTTATTTTATGCCAATGTGCTTGTATCCTATCTCCTTGGGATCTAGAACATGTGGTCCAGGTCCAATTGGTCAATTTAGAAACATTTGTTTCTTTCTAAAACTTTAGTGGTTGAGTAGATAGGTGAGAAGGGCTTCTGATATCAGTTAGGTATTTGCATAAGATTGATAATGTTGATGCAAGAGTCTACGTAGTTATTGCCTTTGCTTCTTTTACAAGACTGTCAAGATTTAGGACCCTACATTGGAATAAGGGTCACCCTTTTACCTTCCAAGGAGTATTGAATTTCAGAATGTGACTCTACTGCATTTGTTAGCCTGTGTGCTGCTCACTTCTCCTTCCTCAAACGTGGCTCCTATGGAAGCATAGAAGAAGGGCTGCAAAGGGCAGTTTTGTGTCATAAGAAATACACTGAGTGGCCAGATTATTATGCCCACCCCATTAGTACTTCGTTGGGCCACCTTTTGCCTTCAATACTGCAGCAGTTCTTCTTAGCATTGATTCCCCGAGATGTTGAAAGGTGATGCGAGGAATCTGACTCCATGCCTGATGAATAGTACTGTCCAGTTCTGTGAGATTTGATGGTTGTGGAACCAGCTGCCTGATGGCTCTTTTAATTTCGTCCCACAAATGCTCAATTGGATTGAGATCTGGTGATAGTGGGGGCCACCTAAGCAAGGTAAAGTCTCCCTCATGTTCTTGAGGAAGACTCCTGCACAATACGAGCACCATGGCATGGCACATTATCTTATTGGAAGAAGCCATTTCCATTGGGATATGCCATCAACATGATAGGAAGAACTTGATCATTAATGATACTTAGGTATGCTGTGCTCTTCAGATGTGTTCCACATGAATTAAAGGGCCCAAATCATGCCAGGAAAACATGCCCTAAACCATAGCACTGCCCCCACCAGCTTGAAGGGTTATATTCATCCATGTTGTTTCTGCCAAATTCTCACTCTGCCATCTGCATGATACAACTGGAAACGTGATTCATTGGACCACATGACTTTTTTTCAACGCTCAACTGTCTAATCCTTGTGTTCTTGTGCAAACTGGAACTGCACACAGCAAAGGTGTTTGAACAGGCCTTCGGCTTCCATATCCCATACAATGCAGTGTATGACTAATTTGCTTACAACGTCAGGTGGTTATAATAATATGACCACTCAGTGTAGACTAGAGGTAATACTGTTCAACATAAACTAGAGAACATGTTTCCTCTTATCAGGTACTGAATGATAGAGAGGTAGCTAACACTGTATGAACTGTTAGTGAGATAGATTAATGATGTGAAAGGGCTCTTCCCATGACCAAGATTGTGAATGGCATAGAATATCGTATGGTGGCCCATATGATTGCAAGATATGCTCTATCTTGTTATATTCAATATTTTTTTGGAAATAATAAAAAAGTCTTCCAAATCAGAGATATCTTACCTGCCAAGACTGTTGCCTTTTAAATGCCCTCTATACTAGTCTTAGCTAAGTTATTAATTAGCTGTGACTATCCTTCTAGCTAATTAAAAGGGATTGAGAATTAATGCAAAGTGTGATGAAAAGGGCATCATCACTCATTATTGATGGTCATGTATGTTTATTTGGAAAGCAATTCCACAGTGCATGAAAAGAGCCTCTAAAATGCACATGCCCTTAATTCAATAATTCTCCTAGAAACATATCCAATGGAAATAATTTAAAATATGGTAAATTGTTATTTGTAATTGTTAAAAACTGGAAAAAATGAAAGAATTTAAAAACAAAATAATTTAATAAATTAACATTTATAAACTAAATTATTAGTTGGCAAATTAAAATAGTATTTTTAATATTTATTGAAAAATGCCTAAAATAAAATACTAATTCAAAATAGCACAGCTAATATTACAAATGTGTGCTTTTATAATAGCAAAACTAGCATGTATATTTTTATTATTTAGTAGCAAGATTACTGTGATTTTAACAGTTTAATTTGTTATAACTGTGGTTTTCAAAATTCCATACAACATCACATAACTTTTTTTAAAATATATTTTATTGATTTTTAACAGAGAGAAAGGGAGACAGATAGAGAGCTAGAAATGTCGATGAGAGAGAAACATCACCAGCTGCCTCTTGCACACCCCCTACCGGGGATGTGCCCGCAACCAAGATACATACCCTTGACCAGAATCGAACCTGGGACCTTTCAGTCCGCAGACCGATGCTCTACCACGGAGCCAAACTGGCTTTGGTAACATCACATAACTTTTTCAATTAAAAATATTTGTCAAAATAAAGCAACAACTAGAAATGTGATGCTAAGGAATTCTGAGAATATAAATTACTTTTTTGCAATTTTTGGAGTTTTGAAAATATTATAAAATAACCAACTTCTTAGGTAAAAAAATGTTTGGGATTTTTTGTTTGTTTGTTTTGGTTTTTTTATTTATTATCCTTTCTGAACGTTAGGGAAACACTTACATCAGCCTATTTATCACAAATAAACCTTAGATTACATTTCAAAAGTTAAAATATAGGTATTTACTAATATAAATGTTGAAGTACTCATTCTCTAATTATGTTCTCTGTTAGTTATATATTGAAATAATTCTGGTGATTTAAAAAATATATTTATTAAATATCAAACATTTTAAATACCTGTAGTAATTGGTAATAGAACTAATCAGATGATGACAAATGCTGCATAAGATGTAAGCCGTATAAGAATACAGGAAACATTTTCTTTTTCATATTTAAGTGAAAATTAAGATCAATCTGCAAGTTGAAGGTATAGAAAGCATGATTCTTATTGCTCTCTTCAAATTTTATGATTCTTCACTATCTTTGTATGGTACAATAAGTGGCACAGTGGGAGAAGTTTGGAATCCAACTAAGGAGACATGGATTAATAGTCCCAGATGAGGCATGCTACTTTAGGAAATCCATTTAGCTTTCTTAATAGAAGGAATTACCTCATTTAGTGAATATTTGCCAACATAACAGCCTTTGATTAGCATTGCTCTATTTTGGAAAATCTAAAAATAACATCATTGTAAATTAAACTATACACTGTACAATTTTGAAAGAAAATGTTGAGGCATGTCCTCAACTTTTCTAAGATGAAGTTTTTTGAATTGTTTCATACAACATGATTCCATTTGCTTTCATAATTACTGTAAGGCATAGAAATGGTTGACTCTGGCCATAAACAAGGCACATGAGGGTAACACAATGCTGAAATCTCTGCAGGGCTGGGAGCTTCAGGTCCCTTTTACAACTACTCAAAACTGCCCAAAATGAGCTTCCTACGTAAAACCAACAGTACTTCTTTCAACAGAATTTTTAAATATACTTTGCATTTATTCAGGTATTCAGCCCATTTAGTAAACTTGAAAAAATCAACTTTTCGTTAAAAACTAATCGGTAGCTTTGGGAAGAGAATGCACACTGAATTAGGTTTAGCATGGCATAAACATCCCTCCTCCCATGGGGTTAATGGGATAAATGAGTACTCCCTTTACAAATAAGAAGGCGTTCAGATGTACTTGCAGATTTATTTACATTGATTTGTTTGTTTTCTTGGTTGGTTTACTGTTTAAAGAAAAACTAATGAAATAATCGAGTTTACATAAATATTTGATGACTACTATGTGTACTACACAGATTTGAAAACTGAGAATTGATAATAGAAAAGTGTATGTACATAACTTTATTAATAAAAAAGGTTAAAAATAGTAGTAAAGAGAAAGGAAGAATGGATATAATCGTGGGAAGTTAGAGAAAGAAAAAGAAAGTGAGTTTTAATAATTGGAAAAAAAGTAAATGAAAGCAGTTCTCTTAAAGAGATCAACTAAAGTTAAAAATATGAAAAACCTGATATCAATGAAGAGACTTTAAAATATTAAAGTGAAGAATAGTGATTTTAATTTTAAAAAGTCTGAGCCATTAAACATGTTATTTTTAAAAAGGGTACAAATAATATACACTAATAAAATATGGAGGGGGAAAAAACATCCTCTAGTTGTAGATTCCTGAAAAATGATTTGATACTATCACTCTTATGTACTTATCACATTTGTTTACCAATGGCTGCGTATATTATTGATGGGACAGAAAAACGTGATTTAGAACAGCAGGTTTCCAGTATATTCAGGATAGCTGCAGGTACACTCTTCTTGGGTATTGTTGATAGAAGCCCCAGGCCTTCATAGCCTCTAGTTAACACACCGTTTCTGAACTATCTCTTCCACAGCTTCTCACACTGCTCACATCAGCATGACCTTCCTGCTGCTTTGGCTTCTCATCAATCACTATCAGTATCGCACAGCTTCCGAGTGTTCCGGGGCACAGCTGCAGGGTTTCTCTGGGTGGGGGCACTTCACCACTGCACTCTTGCATAGGAACTCAGCATAAGAGCTACTCTAGTTCCTTCAGAAAAAGCAATTAATATCAGCTATCAGGTGACATCAAGAAGTTAGTTCAAACTTGCATGATGTACTGGGAGCAAGAATAAACCATTATAAGAATTCAGAATCTCAGATATCCATGTTAAATAGAACTACCCTGTTTCCCCGAAAATAAGACAGTGTCTTATATTAATTTTTTCTCCCAAACTTGTGCTAGGTCTTATTTTCAGGGGATGTCTTATCTTTCCATGTGCTAGGTCTTATTTTCGGAGGATGTCTTATTTTCGGGGAAACACGGGTAGTACTTCACTGGTGATGAACCATCTTCCTTCATGATCATTCCCACATGGATAACTTTTAAGAATCTTTATTTTACCTACATTCTAGAATAGCAATATGCTATAATGACTCTCAAATATGAATTGTTAAAAACCTGTTAGGTATTAGCCTTGGCTCAGTGGTTGAGTGTTGACCTATTAACCAGGAGATCACGGTTTGATTTCCAGGTCAGGCATATGCCTCGTTTCTATCCCTAGTGGGGGACATGGAGAAGGCAGCGGATCAATGATTCTCTCTCATCATTGATATGTCTATCTCTCTCTCTCTCTCTCTCCCTTCCTTTCTGAAATCAATAAAAATATATTTGAAAAAACTGCTAGGTATTAGACACAATGCCTTATTCTCCTGGCTGGAACTCTGTCCTTAGAACCTGCAGAGCACACTGCTGTTCCCACGATCTAGTTTATATGATGGTCATATCTTTACATCTTATCTCTCCTTCTATACTTCAAACTTCATGAAGGCAGAGCATTTATCTGGCTTTTCTTTGAATCCTCCATAATCTAGCATAGTATGATGTATTGGTTAGACATTTAGTAAATATTTATAAGTAATTGTGTTAACAAATGCATATGCTTTTTTTTTAGGTGATTCATAACGTACAATATGCATAAAATGCAGAGATACTATTCCCTAGAGAAATTCAGTCTAATTTAAAAGTATTACTTTTAAAACAGCAATAATATTACAATGAAGTTTTATATTATGCTGTTGTAAGCAAAAGTATTGTTCAAGGTTATAGGCATAAAATTCTGTTGTTAATAACATGCTTTAAAATTAAATATGTATTTCCATTTCTAGAATTAGGGGCAACAAATCTTTCATTCTTCATTCTAGTAAGATCATCCAGCTTCATGGAACATATTTTCAAATGGTTGCTTACATTCTTAACAATATTGTGGAGTACAGATATCAAAATTAAACAGCATTTTGTCCAAGCTTTAATCTTATAAATACTCTAAATTCTCCTCTGTCTCTACACTTAAGATTTCAAATGAAAAATCATTGTTTTCCACTGATACATGCTGAGGGCATTATGCTAATAATACTGGCTAAAAAAGCCAAGAAACTGAATCATTGTGGGGTAAGATTCAAACACGTCAGGCTGAGGGGAACAGGATGGTCTGATGGTCGTGACAGATACTGCACAGATTCAATTTTGCCAAGTGCTGTTAGAACAAAGCACCTCTGTGCTTTATTTGAAATAATTTATTGTTGAGAGATACTGTCATTCCATGTCATTGTTTTAGGGTTTCTCTTTACAAAGAGTTCATATGATTACATAAGCATCCTTTTCCCAAAGCATATGTTTATAGTGACATTGCCACAACAGTGAGGAAGCATCGCCATATGGCAAGCACTAAGTGGGGCTAGACTTAGACAATGGGCTTCTGGATCTGGGGAACACTTAGGGGAAATGGAGGGACAATTTCTTCCATGTTAACCTTGATAATGTAGTGGCTACTTTTGCATTACATCTACGGAGACAGGAAAAGAATAAAAATATAGGATGTTTTGATTTGGTATGTGTGTAAGGTGGAGTAAAGAAAGAAAATGAGACTTAATAAAAAATCACTTTGGACTTTAAAAGGATAAACTTCAACAACAACAAAATGCCAAAGTATCATTGGGGGATAAAATAAGAACAGGAAATTGTAAAAAAAAAAAAAAGATAAAAAAATTATACCACCTATACTTTTGCACTTATACCACCTACATTTTAGTCATCATTGTCTCAAAATGTACATTTCTTAAATATTCTCTGACTTCAATAAGATGAAAAGTTTATAGTATTAAATTTTATATGGGGGATCATTAATAAGAACTGAAGTGATGAAAAGCAAGAAGGCATCTGTCTGTCATTTTCTTTGCATTGCAAGCTGCTCAGGTTGTATTTTAACTGTCTGCTTCAGGTGTAATGGATAGATACATAATAAGTAAAAGCCAGTGTTAACATACATGCATGTTAACAGAGATGTGAAGCAGAGTTGCCTCTCAGTATATGTGAATACTCAGCTCTTGGGTCTTCTGGCAAAATCCCATGTTAAACTACAGAGATCATCTTTTATACCTTGCTGTTTCTAGACTATCTTGGGTAAATGAATATATGTATGTATGTGTATGTGTATATACTAGACGCTTGGTGCATGAAATGCATGCACTCAGGGTGTCCCTAGGCCAGCCTGCACCCTCTCGCAGTCCAGGAGCCTTTGTGGAATGTCCAACTGACAGCTTAGGCCTGCTCCTGGGGAGCAAGCTAACCTAACAATCAGAGCATCTGCCCCCTGGTGGTCAGTGCACATCATAGCGGGCAGTTGAGAGGAGGCTGTAGCATATCATTAGCATATTACTCTTTGATTGATTGAAAGGCCAACTGGATGACCGGACACAGCATATTAGGCTTTTATTAAATAGGATATGCTTTTTTTCTTAAGGATTTGAGTTTATAGAGAATAATGAAAATAAATTAGAGTTTACTGTGATAATCAAATTACAAATTAAAATGAGAAAATTATTTCATATTGGTCAATAATCAAGGTCAAAGGCTTCCCTTAGACACAAACACAGTTTCAAGAGCAGTGATGGTGCGGGTCACTCGAGGGACTGTTTGGCTGGGAGGCTTTGTGTGGAGAGAAGGAACAGACTCTTCTCCTGCCTCTAATGATCTGTGAAATGGCAGGAATCCAGGGCAAGGCTCACTTTTGTGAGTCCCACGGAAATTAAAACATGTCCTTCATAGCATTTCCCTTTGTCCAAAATGCAATTTCCACAGTTCCTATGTCAATTTTACTTAGTGGCTTCTCTTAAAGTAAAACCAATGAAATTTATCATCTGTATTCTATGCTTGACACTCACTGTGCGACAGTCATTTATCAGCACTGTGACAGATCCTCTCCATACTGTCTCTCCCCTCAAACACTGGCGTTTGCTCCCAAGTCACACATCATATATTTATACTGAACCTCCTTAGTGTGGTTGTAATTCAAAGACTGATATTTTATTTTACTTTTATGCAGTTAATTTTCTACAGAGAGTTTCATGTCTCCAGTTCGATTTTGTATTCTGAAGAAAATGTAAAGTACTTTATTTCTGAAGTCTCTGATAGCATTATTGTAGAAAATATTCAAATATAAGACTCCTATATTTGATTGCAGATAAGAGACATAGTTATAGTTTTAACTTTCAGTACACATCAGAAACCCCGTATGTCATCAGATTTCTTAATGCCTCGTTTTTTAAATACTGTGAAGTATTATACATGTGTGAGGAATTCTCATAGGTAGATAGACAACGATATTCATATTCATCAAATCATATCCTAAAATTACACACACACCCCCTATTTTAGTAGGGTGTATAATAAAATACATCCTCTACCATGTGTGCACTATTTCATAATAGATTAAAAAAAATTTTCTAATATTTATTTATACAAAGAATACAACTGACAGTGTTTTATTATGGCCATCACATGTATTCCATAACAACTTCATACGGGTAACCTAAGAAATTTGGGCGCTGTCAGAATCTGGGGCACTAAAAAAGTAGCAACTCGTAAGCATATGCAGTCTATTGTGAAATAGAGAAAGCTGCCTAGAATGTGAAATAAAAGTATCTGAATTTGGAGTTCACTTCCTGGCTGAGGGATGTTGGACAAGCAGCGATTCACAGCTTGAAGAATAATGCAAATCTACATCCAGAAACATTTACTGAGAGTTTCTTATGATTTACACATGTGCTGCGTTCTGTGTTCAGGTGATGTAAGAAAAATAGGTAGAGACTACGCCCTGGAGAAACTTTATTTGTAAGCTTATACTTTAGAATCAGATTCTTTGAATTGGACAATGAGAAAAATAGTACTTTAGACGAATCCATCTAAAGTATTATTTTTTCATACTATAGTATATATTCAAAGAAACGATAATATTGTCAGTTGTGAAAAGCATGTCCATAAAAAAAATCTTGAGTTTAAGGTTTGTTTCAAACAGAAATAATTATAAAAGGAACAAATTTCCTCTATTTAAAGCATATTCAGTTATTAAGATCATTTAGTCATTATTGAGCACCCAGGCAAATGTTCCTCCTAATACAGAAAATACAACACAGAATATGTTAGGGTTATTATCCTCAAGGAGCTTATATGCTTACGATTTGATTTGCTTTAAATCCTGCAAGGTATTGGGGAGTTGCCTCAGCAAATATCTTAGAAGCTGAGAAGTCTCCCCCTAATTAAGGACACTTCAGTGCTGACTTCCCACCCCTATCTGAGGCACGTGTCAGGGTCATGTATTTTCTGGTGACTTCTGAGAAAATGCTTTTTGCTTAATTTTTCTTCCAGGAGACACAAAACCAAAGGCCTAAACAGAAAATAAAACTATGGGAAGTAAGTCTCGAAGTTTCCGGGAGCCAGCTGGAGAGAAGAGACCTTATTTAACTGGGGAACGTTCACTAAGTGCCAACCAGTTGTTGACATTAGGAAATTCTGATCCATTATAATAAGGATTTTATAATTTTCCATACAAGTCAAAGATCTAAAATATTATGTACAATCTACCAACTGTTAGGCTGGAAACAAATAAAATTTTTAAAGTCTTATGGACCAAACAAGACAGTTTTTGTAGCTTCCTTCCCATGGTTTGATCTTCCCCAAAATTCTTATTTACTTTTAATGCTAAATATATATATGTCACTCCTACATGCTGATAATCCTAAACCCTGCATCTCCACTCCAGATCTTTCCACTGCTATTTGAATACTCAACTGCCTACAGAGGTCCACTACAAAGAAATTCTTATCTCAATTCATTTTAAAGTGAGTGCATAATATTGCTTTAGGATCTTTATTTCATATACCTTATAATACACCCTCCACCATCTTTTAAGTCATAATCATGGAGAATTTCCTTCTTCTCTTTCTTCACTCATAAATGTCTGCATTTTATTTTGTAAACCTGAGGCTGAGTAAATGATATACTTAATTATTTTAATGACTAGAAGCCTGGTGCATGAAATTTGTGCATGGGGGAAGGTGTCCCCTCAGCCCAGCCTGCACCCTCTCCAACCTGGATCCCTCTCACAATCCAGGACCACTGGCTCCTAACTGCTCACCTGCCTGCCTGCCTGATCTCTCCAACTGTTCCTCCCCACCCCCTGCCGGCCTAGTTGCCCCCAATTGCTCCCTTTGTGGGCCTGGTCACCCCACACAACCTGTTCAGTTGTCCATTCGGTTGTGATGGTGGCTTTTATATGTATAGATTACTGTGATTTTACTAATCCTCAGAGTACAATATCTAAACACTTTATATGAAGTATTTTAATGCACATTGCTCTACATGTTTCTAATTAAAATCAAGGTACATATATTTTTCTCCTTGATCTATAATTTAGACTCCTAGAGCACAAATAAGTTGATTTACCTGCCAAAAATTCACAGTGAGAACAACAAAGCTGGGAATTGAGTCCAGACCCAATGGTCTATCCCTTCACCAGTGAGCTCCGTTTGGAAGGATGTGAGTGGTACTACAATTGGAAGAAAGTGTAAAGATGCTCAAAACAGTGCCATTATTATGATACTGAGTGAAAGTGATAAACAGCAGAGGCCAGGGAAGTGAGAGGTATAAATAAAAAGACGTTTGGAGGAGATTCTTCTGAGATGATGAGGAGTCAGTTTTGTAGACTAAAGAACCCAGAACAGTGAGGCATGCTGAGAGATAAGCGAGGCTTTAGCAGTTGGGTTCATTTTCTGTTCTTGCATCTGTCTTTTTCCTCTAAATTGATCCTTCATACCCATGCCAGAATAATGATCCTTGAATTCCACTTTTCATAATACCAATCCCCTTTCTAAACCTTCAAATATTGTGTTTTTTTTTTGTTTTTTTTTTAGCTCAAATAGTCCTGAATTTCTTATGGGCTTCCCTATGCATGCTTCCCCTCACTCCGCGTCCTCTCAGATCCAATGAGATACTTTGTTGTGCCATCCCGCATCCTTGTCTAGGTGACAGCTTTTGCTTGCTCTGTGAAAATCTCTTCATGCTTCTCCCTTTCATCTCCATTTCTTTTATGACAGGATTAAATTCTATTTTATTAGGTTTATGTTCATAAAGTCTGGCCTCTTCTAATATTCTTTGATGATTCTTATACAATACACTGTACCTTTTAATTTAATACTTATTCTCTTATTTCATACTAAGCTTTTCCAGCATATATATAAGCTTTTTAAAGTCCAACAATCACATCTAGAATTTTTTAAATAAAATGTGTGACACAATAAAGGAAGAAAGATAGTTGCCAAATGAACATTAAATTAGCCAAAGTGACAACAGAACACTTAAAAAGCTGCATATCAGTAGGGGCCGAATAACTTGTTAACACACACACAGATGCTTAAGGAATATAGCATAGAGAAATGATAAGTAGTTGGATGTCTCTGAGACAATGTGAGTGGTTCAATTCATGGGTACTGAGTTTAGCCCCAGACTGACAAAGGAATTGTTTTTTATTATTTCCATATAAATTCCTACATCTAAGTAAATCAATCCAATCTTTACTTCATTAATCAAATTAGTCTGAGTGATGTACAGACATCTTTCTTTAGCCTGTTATGTTGGCCCTATAGGAGATAGGAAAACTGTCTTTCTGGCCCATGAGAATAGAGAAAAAGAAAATGGCTTTTGAAGTACATTATAAATACATTAACAAAGGCAGGGCTGGCTGCCTCCTCCCCAACAGAATCACAGCCTGTGTCACACTGCATTAAGATTTGCAGCAGTCAACACAAGATTATGTGCTACTTAGGAACAAAGAGACCTGTGTCCCCAGAGCGGAATACTGTTTGGCACACGAGACACAAAAAAATTGTCTTTGAAACTGATAGAAATGAGAGGGTCTTAGTGGATCTAGGTGCTGTGTAAAAAACAGGTTGGGGTAGAAATTGGAATGAAGCATTGATGCTCCAATCAGAATGTTAAATGGAGAGCTATGCTATCTCTACCCATGGCCAGCATCCTGACGGGATCGACCATTCAGGTGAAACAATCCTCATGAGACTTTTGAACTCAGAGGAAAGATGGAGCACAACTTGTGTGACTGTCCTTTCCAACTCGGGAACTCTTATTGCAGGATTTCTAGCCCCTATACTCCAAAGGCATGTGTTTTAATAACTAATAATCTTTACAATCCTTCACCCTTCACTTACTCATATGAAGAAGCCCATAAAGAATTGGTTTTCATTTTTTATAGTTGAAACAGTCACTAACACAAAATCTGAAACAATTTCTTAATTGGATGCTCAAAATATTATTGAAAACACTAGTATTTCACCATCAATTCCCAAATTCCTCTATTCTCATGTCCATGTGCTCAGCAGGTATTAATTTAGGGCTAGTCCGTGCCAGGCATTGTGCCATGAGCCAAACACTAGAGATATGCTGACAAATACAATGACATCTAGTCATGTGGGAGCTCACATTCCAGAAGAATATGTGATGATATAATATGGCCAGGTAATCTCAAGGTGCCATAAAATCATAGTAAAGTAGAGCCTAATCCAGCTTAAGGTGGTCAGAAAAGACTACCTGGAGAGAGTGACCAGATCCAAGAGCCATCAGACCCCTCCTGCAGCTATAAAGGACACTTTCTACAAAATTAAAGTTAATGTATGCAATCAGACTTGGTAAGTTACATAATTCGATTGGCAGTGAAAAATGCTTGTCACCACTAAGCCTTTTCTTGGCTCGTAAGTGAGCAGTGGTAAGTAAATACAATAACTTAATGTAATACTTTTAGCTAATTAAAGCTGATATTTTAAAATAATGAAAGTGTGTAAGCAAAGACATCAAACATGACAACTGCTTAAGTGGACATGATATTCTGACAACAAGCCCGGATATTGGCTAAACTGTTTTAAGATCTCCCTAGATTATCTGCCACATTTGGACAGAGCAAACAAGCTCAATACTTACTTAGTGATTAAATTACTATATTTTGAACAAAATAATTTAGCAAACAAAATAAAAACACAAGCATAGGTACATAGAATAGACTGAGAGCTGAGAGAAGGAGGGTGGAGGGCTGGGTGAATAAAAATGAAAAGATTAAGTAAAAAATATATTTACACACACACATCACACAGACATGGACAAAAATATGGTGAGAACCAGGAGAAAGGGGATGGGGTAGGTGGATATAGGAAAAGGGGAATGAATAAGGTTGGAAAGAGGTTTTGCTTTGGATGATGGGTACACAATGCAGTGGCAGATGATGCCTAGTTGAGTTCTACACTTGAAACCTGTATGGTTCTGTTAACCAATGTCACCTCAATAAATTCAATAAAACATTACTACTATGTTTTCTTTCCTTTAGATATTGTTAATAAAAAAGTACAAATATATTCTTTTTGGAAACATGAAAAACACTCAGAAATATGTCAATGAAAATAAAAATTCTGCATTACACTAAAGAAAAATAATCACTATCAGCATTTTGATATAGTCTTTTCAATGTTTCACTAGACGCCCAGTGCACAAATGTGTGTATGAATTCATGCATGGGTGGGGTCTGGCTAGTCTGGCCCCAATCAGGGCAGATGAGGATTGGGCCTGTCTGGAGGAAGAGATGGCAGGAGGTTGGACAGCTGGCCTGTACTGATTGGACCTGATTAAGGCTGGGTGACTGGGGGAAGGGGGTGAGGGTGATTAGCCGGCAGGCCCCACCCCTTATTGGGGTGGGAGGAGGTGTGATCAAGGGTGGGGTGGCTAGGAGAGGGCCTGCAGTCCTTGATTGTGAGAGGGATGTCTGACTGCCTGTTTAGGCCAGAGATCAGCCTAAACATCCCTTGAAGGGTCCCAGATTGGAGAGGGTGCAGGTTGGGCTGAGGGATGACACCCCCCCCCCCCATGCACAAATTCCGTGCACTGAATCAATAAATAACATCTTCTGAGCTTGGGAGGGTGAGAGGTGAGGGGAAGGAAAAGGGAAGAGGTTGGGGCAAAATGAACAATAACTTCCCATATCATTTATTAACTAGAATTTCCAAATATTTACACAGAGCCTTGAAGTATACTATCTCCACAAAAATGCACCTATGTTTACCTGGCTATGAGCAGGGATGTGTGGAAGATTCAAACTCTGCCAAACAATTGATGCTTTTTAAAAAGTCATTCAACTACCTCTATAAGTTTCATAAATCATTATAACGTTTGAGGACACCTTTTTTTTACATCTTACTAGATATGATCCCACCTCCACCCCCCAATATGACACTAGCTCTTATGTAAAAAAAAAGAAAAAGAAAAAAAAGAAGAAAAGAAAATAATATGAAGAAATACAGAGTCTTTATACATATAGACATATTTTTTGAGAGGACTCTCTGGACAGCCATTCTTTCTTAAACAGCCGAGCAAGACTTTAATTAATTTATCCATTCCACAGCTAAATGTTGCTAAGTAATGCTTTAATGAGCATTTTCACAATGAGAACTTTTCCTAGATTTATGAATTCAAACAATTCATTATTTTTAATACTTTTTGATAAATCATGACAAGTTGATTTTCAAAAGCATTGTATCAATTTTAAATGCTTCAGCCCTTGAGTAATTCAGAATCCTCATTCTCTTTGCCACCAACATTAGCTAATTTATTAAGTAAAACTGTATATTGCTTTCAATTTGTTTTTCTCAGAGTAGCTATCTATATATTTCATTTACAAAATTTATTTATTCTGATATGAACTGTCTGTTCCATATCTTTTGTGCATTCTTTTACATCTCAATGATATGTGTGTGTGTGTGTGTGTATGGACACACACATGCAAGTACATATTTTATCCTTTACCCAATACAGTTGCATGAAATACTTTCTTGAGATTTGATGGCCTTTGACTTTCTTTAATGTCAAAAAAAATGTGATGTCCATAATCTTTATGGACAGTATGGGGAAAATCTGATAAAATAAATTATTTTAGGAGAATACACATTTAACTGACTATACATACATGAAAAGTATTGGTTCATGACCTAGTATCATCTTATATCTAACCAGCATCACAACCTATTATTAAATTTAATCATCAATATGGATAATCTTGTAGCAGGAAATCACTTAGAATTTACAATAGTTTACCACTAAGTGAATTAAGACAGTTTTAATGTTTTTGAACAAGTGGAAATTTAATAGTGTACAAGTAAAATCTTTCATTTAAAAATTTTAAAAGCACTCCATGAGCTTTATGGAGAGGTTGTTTTGTAGCAATTCATGTGGGAAAAAGAACAATGTTAAATTTTAATTGAGTATGAGCTTAACAAGAACAGAGTGATACAAAAAATAATTAAAACCCAAATAATATTGACCCATACTTTATGTGTATAGTGCTTAAATAACTGGAATTAATATTTTCACCTGGACAGATCATGTCAAATCATGTCCTTGAGTGTCAAAAATGGGAAGTTTAATTTTGGACAGATCATGAGAGGAATATGGGGTTAATTCTGGTCTATACATTTTAATGGAATTATGATAAATCCAGAGGATATTTATAAGGCCAGAACTTGAATGTTAAAAGTTTTAGAAACTGTATTGCACAAACACAAAAAGAACGTTACTTAGCTTGGAATCAGACAAAGGCGACATGTAAAAACTGTCTTTAAAAATGTGAAGGGTTTGAGTCATATAAAAATAAACTGAATTTGTGTTGTGTTACTCACTTCTGGCTAAGAATTAGTTGCTATAAATATTCAACCAAGAAATGTGTTTCTTCTCTTCTTCCCCTTAATCAGTCAGAAAATATTCGAGTATGGAACAAAAATCTAGCCACTGTTATAGGCCCCCATAGTAGAAGTACTAAGAGTTTCATTCCTGTCCTCAAGCAATTCACAGTCTAATAGAATTGTCTGGTTATCTATCTATCTATCTACCTATCTATCTATCTATCATCATCTATCACCTTCCAAGTCATTTATAAAATATAGAAGTACCAAACAAGCAAAACCTGACCAGTATCTGTGTTGAATGAAATATCTAGACATTTTATTTATTTTTCCCTAAAATGATGTACATAGTCTTATAAGGTATATTTATGTAAAACATAATATTCATACCATATATATTTATATAATTTTAGAAAAATCAAGGCCATAAAAATAAAATGATTAAAGTAGCGAGTACTTTGTTACTGAATAGCAAATATGGCTATCAGAACAAATAGGTAAACATTTTGATTTATAAGTTTTCTATTAAGAAAAGAAGAAGCATACATATTTCACAGGAAAAAAAATATTTCTCTTGGTTTAAAAAAACTGATTGATTTTGGAGAGGAGAGAGAGAGATTAGCTGTTCCATTTATTTATGCATGCATTTGTTGCTGCTCTTACATGTCTGACTAGGGATCAAACCCATCACCTTGGTGTATCAGAACCATGCTCTAAATAACTTTGCTACCTGGGCAAGGCTTAAGAACGAACAACAACTCTGCTGAAATGCAGGATCAAACCAGGGACCTTTAGATCTTCAGTTTAATGTTCTCCCAACTGAGCTATTTCAGTCAGGCCATCTCTTGATTTTAAACATTTGCTGAAGTGGTAAAATGCCTTGCACACTTGCCTATAAGAATGTATATGTAGTTGAAATTAAGTAATTTAATCAAATACAAACTAGTTGCAAAAGAGAGAAAGATAAAGGGTTATAAACTAGCAAATTTTGCATGAAATTTACTATAGAAGGTTCAACATAGATAATCAACTGACAGGAATAACATTTGACTGCAACCTCCCTTTTTCACAAGTCTTCTGGTGCTAAGAAAACAGTCAATGTCTGAACAGATGGGGTTTTCCTAAGTGGATTCACTAATTCACCTGAATTTCCCAAATGGAATGGGCTTTTTCCTACTTTGAAAGTGGCTTGTATCAGCATTATCTCGTTGTTTTGTGGACAGACATCTCATGGCATAAGCACTTAGAAATTCTCTTCTGCCAGATTTAAATTTATCAAAGAGCAATCTGGCTACAGCCATGCATGCTAATTTGCATTAACAGCCCTACCTTCTTCCTTATAGGACTTATTTCTTCCTTACTTAGCCATCCTATAAATTAAGTCTAATGAAAACAAATGAGAAAAAAATATATACTTCAGACAAGAGAAATACAAAACAGCCCTAGCTGGTTTGGCTCAGTGGATAGAGCCTCGGCCTGGGGACTGAAGGGTCCCAGGTTCGATTCCGGTCAAGGAAGGGCCTGTAACTTGGTTGCAGGCATATCCCCAGTAGGGGGTATGCAGGAGACAACTGATGGATGCTTCTCTCTCATTGATGTCTCTAACTCTGTCCCTCTCCCTTCCTCTCTGTAAAAAATCAATAAAAAATATATTTAAAAAAAAAAGTACATAACATTTATCTTGGGCATGCTACCTCATTGTCTTCTTAGCCTCTGTTTGACTCTCTTAAGATAACACATGAAAGGTCTCAACTGTTCTACGTATGCCTCAAAGGCGCATGAAGAGAAAACTCATCATACATTGCTAGTTCATTTATTCAAAGACAGTTACTGATTTTCACTTTGTACCAGACATTTTGTGAGGCTAGGAGGATATATGTTTTAACAAGGCAAATTGCATTCTGGGAGTTTATATTCTAGTGGGGAATGTAGTGATAAATAATTCACTGAAGATAGTGATTATAGATTATGATAAAGGCAAGGATGATGGTAGGGTTGGTCCAGTAATTGGAGTTTGGGAGTGGAAGGGCTTATCCCGGAGGTTGGCTACAACAGCTTTTTTGAGTGGTTGACTTTCACTGGAGTCCTGAAAATTCAGAAAAAGCTAGTCAAGCAAATAACTGGATTAGAGAATCACAGAAAAGGCAATGGCAAGTACAAAGGCATAGAGAAAATCATGTTTAGGAATTTAAAAAAAAAAAAAAAAAAAAGACCCTGCCGACTCCAACATGGTTAACAAGGCAAAGAGGTGGGCCACAGTCGCATCAGGAAGGACCATGTGAAGGAGAAGGAAAGCCACTGGAGGGGTGTAAGTAAGGAAGAGACTGTCTCTGATTTATAAACTCGGAGGGACACCCCGAGCTTCAGTATGTAAAGTGCATGGAGAGAAGTAATGAGTGAAGCAGGAAATTAAGTTATTAGAAAAGTACCATTGAGGCGGACTAGCAGGACTAGGTAGCAAACAAGAAGGTGAAAATATGTATGTGTGATATCCTTTGGAGATAGAAGGAAGAAGACTTGATCAGATGGTGAGTGACACGCACGTAAACAAATGTAGGAAGTGATAGAAGAAATAAGAAAGCAGGTGATAAAAATGTAAAAACTAGTAGTATAACTACTAGGTTCTACCAGGAAGGGAATGATGAAGCATAGCAAATAGAAGATTGAAAGAGCCAAAATGCATAATTTCTGCCAAAGATCAACTTCAGTCAAGAAAGGGCAGAACTTTCTGCCGAAACAGGTTTGGCTCAGTGGTAGAGCGTCGGTCTGTGAACTGAAAGGTCCCAGGATCGATTCCGGTCAAGGGCATGTACCCGAGTTGTGGGCACATCCCTAGTAGGGGGTGTGCAAGAGGCAGCTGGTCGATGTTTCTCTCTCATCGACATTTCTAGCTCTCTATATCTCTCCCTTCCTCTCTGTAAAAAATCAATAAAATATATTTTTTTTTAAAAAAAGGGCAGAACTTCTTACCTTTGCATCTGTTCAAAGCTCCTGTAAAATAGTAGTTTATTCAAATAAATAGTGCACGCGCACACACACACAAACACATACACACAAATTCTTAACACACATAAAATAAATGCCAAAAGAGTTAATGTTATAAAAAATCATAAAGGTACTAAAAATGTGGTATTGTTTTTATAGATTTAAGAATAGGGATATCTTTATAAGCATAATATAAATCTCAGAAGCCATAAAGAAAATAACCCACAAATCTGACTACAAAAACATTTAAAGTGTCTATATAGCAAAAGACATCATAAATGAAGCTGGAAACCAAAGATGAAGTGGAAAAATGTGAAACAGATGACAAAGTGTTAATTTTTATAGTATATAAAACAGTCCACAAATAAGGAAGAAAACAATGGCAAAGAAAAGGTAATGACAGTTCACAGAAAAGGAAGTACAAAGGTCATATATATAAGGAAATATTCTTAGCCTCACTAGTAATACAAATATGCAAATTAAGCAGCAATTGGGAATTATTTTCACCCATCAGGACATATGAAGATTCCAGATATTGATAATGGCTAGTGTTAGCAGGTCATAAAAAAACAATTATTTTCACAATTTGGTAGTTGTGAATTTAAATATCATTTTATTTTTGAGAAGAAATTGATAAAGCTAATAAGAGCAAAAATCTGCATCATTTGCTATACTAATTTTGTTTCCAGGAATTAATTATATAGGAATATTCAGCCTGGAACACAAATAGTTTTACTGTTATTTTGTTTGTAATATCAAAAATGTGGAAACAACCTAAATGTTGATCAAGAGGATATTGAGTATACTTACTTCAGACTTTGCACAGTAACTTAGGATGCAGAAGTAAAAGAAAAGAAGACAGCTTATATATTCCAGCAGAAGACATTTATTAGTAAATATCAGCTTTACTAAATAATTTATTTCTCAGTATATATTAGCATCTTGTGTGCATAATATTCTTTATCTCTCTCTCTCTAGGTCTACAAAGATAAAAATAAAGAAGTCTGGAAAGATCTATAGACTACTATTGACTGCGATTATCTCTAAAATGTGGATTACATAATATTTGGATTTGTTAAGATTTCTGAATTATTTGAAACTTTCAAAGTATATGCTAGTATTTTTAAAGATAAAAATATGAAAATGGAAATAACACATGCATACAATATTTAAAGTTACTAATAAAAATTCTCATTTTGGAATAGGCATTAAGCAACAAAATAAGCAAACACCAATTACAGTTTATGGTGTAATTTTTTGCTGTATCTGGATAAATATTGTGGCTTATTAGAGAAAATATTAATAACATTAATATTTTCATTTCTAAGATAACATTAAACATTTAATTGATGATGCCACTAGATTTATTGAGTTGCAGGCAAGTGATGAGACTATGAAGTCTGGAGGGTGGTGGTGCTCTTTAAGGCAGTCTTCACTGTGAGTATTTGGAACCCAAAAACTTGTTTAAGAGAATGTGAAAGAGAATGCCTAACAGCTAAGCAGATCTCAAAGTAAAGAATTTAGGAAAATTTGTTAGAAATAGCTGTAGTGATTCCGAAATCAAATAATATTCCTATTACAAATATGTGAGTTGGCTAACTAATGAACTGTTTCCGATGCTGTTTGTATAACATTGAAAAGAGTCATTTAGTCATTTTTCCACATGGTGGTATTTATGACAAGAATTTGGCAATATAAAGTGTTGGGAGTGTCACTGTTTAGAATTCTCAAATTTCTGTGCCATATTGCAAATCACATAGAAGAATCAATATCCAATATAAAATGCTAGACATAAGTGAAAGTCATTATAGTAAAGAGGCAGGTTTGAGAAATACATCTTTCTGTTTGGATTAAAAGTTACCTCGCTGCTGTCACACCAAGTTATAGGTAACTCGTGGATCCTGTACTAACCAAAATTCTGCAGTGTGAATGGAAGACAAACCTGACTCTAGGATCTGATATCCTGAGTATTTTACGGTTAAGCAAATGTTCTTAAGGACAAATCTTCACTTTCTCCACATACAAAATGATAATAATCATGACTGCTTCTCAGAGTTATGAAAGAATTGAGGTAACACAACACTTTTGTCACACAGCTAGTACTTCATTTTAGTAGCTCCTGTTATTATCATCAGAGAAGAAATAAGTTTCAGAGAGGAAATTTGTTAGCAATGTCAAATACTGCAAACTATTCAATGATAAGAAGGACTAAGGAACGACAATTGGATTTACCCATTTTGAAGTCACTGATGACCTTCAAGAACATGGTGTTCCAGGAGTGATGATGGTAAGGGAAAAGGTAATTCAAGATAAAAATAGAAAGAGCTGATGTGGACTATGTAGAACGATTGATAGTAAAAGGAGGAATAAATATAATAAGAAGACAATGTGAAAGGCAGAGGACCAAGCCAAGGATTTTTGGTAGCTAAGACACAGCGAAGCAGGAGAAGATGGGTTTTGTGTAAAAATTGGAGGCCCAGTGCACGCAGTTCTTGCATGGGTAGGGTCCCTAGGCCTTGCCAGCCATCAGAGCCAATCGGGGTCTTCCACTGCTGGCCTGGGCCTTCCTTCATTCTTTGCTGCCCTCTGGTGGTCAGCACATATCAAGTGATCAAACTCCCAGTCTCCTGGTCAAACTCCCGAGGGAACACTTTGCATATTAGCCTTTTATATATAGAGATTCCTGGTTTGTTTCATGAACAAAATTCAATCAGCTTCTAAAATGATGATGGTAGGGGATGGAGTGCTGTTTAGTTAATTTATGTATAGCTTCTTTAGGACTGTGGTATTGGGCTTTTTTGTGTGACTAAAATTCATTGATGAGCTGTTTAAAAGTTTAGACTGTCTCTCTGTAAACACATAAACACCCAGCAAATTTTGCATATAGTTAGGGGAACTCATTGACCTCTTTAATTTACCCATGAACCAATCTTCTCTCTGAATGTCCCATAAATCCCAGATAAAGTTATCCTCTTAGGACTTAGAAATAATTTTGACAGATATGAACTTAGACTTGAATACATAAATTAAAATGAAAAACTCAGTGAGTGGTCAAGAAAGTTTCTATGAAATAACAACAAAATGTATTTATTCAAAACATAAATTGCCTTTTAAAAACATCAGAAAAGAAAAGTAACCCTTGAAATGTTAAGACTGACTCAGAAATAAATAACCCATATGACAGAAAATGTAACACAACTGAATTTAACTGAGTTCTAATTGTATGTGGAATGCTTTCCAAACACACTCCTAACATTCATAAAATTCATGTTTGGTAAGTATTATTTCCCTGGGTTAACAGATGAAGAAACTGAGGTTCAAAAGTATTAAGTGACTTACCCACTAGTGGGCTGTAAATTCAAGAGCACCTGGTTCAAGTCCAGAAAAGACTCCCTCTTCCTACCTCTAAATAAAAGATAAGAACATTCTAGGCCAATATAAACAAAAGAGTATGTATTGCTCTACCTATTTTAGCTTAGTAGATAGAGTGTCAGCCTGCAGACTTAAGAGTCCCAGGTTCAATTCTGGTCAATCCCCATGCCCGGGTTGTGGCTCAATCCCCAATAGGGGGAGTGCAGGAGGCAGCCAATTAATGATTCCCTCTCACCAATGATGTCTCTCTCTCTCCCTCTCTCTCTCTCTCTCTCTCTCTCTTCCTGTCTGAAATAAATAAAAATATATTTTAAAAAAAGAGTATGTATTAATAGAATCTATGTGGGGTTACTAAATGCTGCTTTCCCCCCGTGGTCAAAATACAAAAGAACACTACAAAGAAAAGAGAAGAAATGACTGACATTACAGATGCTACAATTATCCTCGCAATTCATTTTTTTTAAACATTTGCAGCCTTTGCAAGGTTGATCATTATTTATTTGAAACTCTTCCCAGCTCATGGCTCCTGTGAAATTACTCTTGCTTAATTTTCCTCAGAACTCTCTGACTCATTTTCCTTTTCTCTCCTTTCCTTTCTCTGCCTCTCAGGTTATAGTATGTCCCGGGATTTTGTCCTCAGCAGTTTTTTTCACAGCTCTTGCTCTCTCTGGGTGATCTCATCCACGTCCATGACTTCAACCACCACCAAACGTCTGTCTTCAGTTCAAACTGAGCCTCAGAGTTCCAGATCACACATCCAACTCTTTACTGCCTGTCTCCATTGGGATGTCTCTTCACTAAAAGTCAGTGTAGCCAGGGTTCACCAGTTCAAATTCACAAGCTCAATTCTCAGTCAGGACACATGCCCGGGCTTTTGGGCTCAATCTCTCTCATAGATGTTTCTAGCTCTCTATCCCTCACCCTTCCTTTCTCTTTAAAATCAATAAAAACATTTTAAAAAATCAGTGCATCCACACTAAAGTCACCTTCCACACTCAAATCTCTTTCTCCTCCGTGTCCTTTCTTAGTTAATGATAATCACTGCTGAATCAGGTGTCCCATCAGAAATCAAAGAAATCATCTTTTGTTCTTAACTGAACTTTTCCTCCCTCCCGCACAGACAAACCATCATCCATCCTTACATCCTGCCACTAGTTCTGTGTTCTTGGATCTATAGGCTTTTCTCTCTCCTCCATGCTTCTGCTTTTATTTAAGAGTCTATCACCCTAAACTGTATTCCTTCAAGACTCATTACTTTAAGACAACGAATTGGTGTTTATCTTCCCATTTTGTGCCCTTTTGATTCACTCCCCCTCCTGCAACCAGCCTGTTCTTTGTATAATATAAATATGATCATGTCATTGCTACGTTTAAAAGTTTCGTGAGGATTTCCACCCCCCCCCTTTTTTTATTCACAAGAGTCTCCATACAGCAGCTGTAAGATTCTTTGTGCATCTGCAAAGCTTTACCCTTTGGCACATCTTTTCTCCGCCTCACATTCAATTCTACAACCAGACTCAATCATTTTCAGTGGTTCAAACACACCTGGCTCTCCCACACCCTAGTGCCTGGTCCTACATTGCTCCCTGCCTTCCTTCTATCCTCTTCTTAGAACTACACAACCAGAGCCTAACACCCATGTCAGGGGGCATCTCTCCTAAGAGGCTGTGCCAGGTTTGGTGGTACCTTCCTGGATGCATCTTTGTCAAAGCATTCTGTTTCTCTGCCACATCACTTTATCTCACTGGACTTTTAATAATCGGCTTAACTGTCTTTCCCACTGGACTATCAGCTCCTGAGGGCAGCAACTATTCTCACAAGTTTTTGGGTTCTCATTTCTAGCATACAGTCTTAAATGCAGTTGCCCATAATAAATGTATTTAATGATTAATGGATACATTCCTTATCTAATCTAGTGAATGAATGGATGAATTCATTACGTAATATGACTTCAGTCCTTGCTATATCACTCAATGTCACATGATTAATGAGTAAGTTGCCCAGAAATGTCTTGTTCTATTTTCTTCAAAATGTTGCAATTAAATTAGAAAAAAAAGATAAATGACAATTCTGTTCTTTTCTTTCTCAATTCAAGTAATATCAATAGAAATGTATTTTTCACACCCTCTGGCTCGCTGGTACAAGTGCTAGGATACTAGTTAGAAGAATTGGGTTTGAACCCTGACTGTGCAGCTTATTAGCCATATAATCTTGGGCAAGTGAGATGGCTCCCCGAACCAAAGCCGGCTGAACTACAAAATGTGACTCTCTTCTCAGACTGTCCAGTTGCAGGACTAGTTTGAGGTCAAATAACATTATGTATATGGAAGCATTTAAAAATTATGTTTAATCATAAAATTTAAGGTCTACTTATCCTTCATGTAAAATTCCCGAATGATAACATTTTATAAATAAGATGCATACATATTTCCTAATATCAGAAAGTAAAAAAATTCCTCTTTGGGAAATTAACATCACTTGGAAAAATTCAAGTTAAAAAAAAAGTTTAAGGAATTTTTTGCAATAGTTTTATGGAGACTTCATCATGTGACAATACTGAAATACATCAATGCAAATGGTGCATCATCCTATCATTGTAGAAAGGAACAAACCATAGGTATATGACTCATCTTTGTCATTAATCTCACAATGGAAAATTAAGAGGAAGAGAAAAAGAAACTAAAGAATTATTTCAAATCAACACAGAATCTTGCAATCAATTAAAAACAAGGAAACCTAGTAAAAATCACAGAAGAGTCACATCACTTATTTTCCTAAAAATAATCAAAAGCCAGCAACATTTAATTCTAATGTATCTCTACTAACAACTATGCAGAAGGTAAAACCATCAGAATTTTATTTTCAGCATGTTTAAGATTATTATATCAGCTATGTAAACTCTTATAATGTCTTTATATGGCTTCAAGTCTCTGAAAGGAACATTTACTATGTTTAAACATTTTTTAATCAAAGCCAATATATTAGTGTTTACCACCATTATATTCAAGGAAATTGCATTAAGTAGCTGGTACATAAGTAAGTGGGGAAGCCTGCAAAGCCTACTGGGAACAGTGTCACATTTTCAATGTATTTAGATTAACCAGACAACTCTATTTTACAATCACCCTACTTTTATAAGTGGCAGGCGTCTTGCATATTTACAGTTGACAAGTAAACTAACCACAAACAGAACTGATATTCAACTTGAAAAAAAAAGAACAACTTTTCACCATTACGAGGATAAAACATCCAGTCTCCAGTCTATCTGTGATTGCTATACCTTTCCAACCCATGATCTTTTAAACCACCGAATTAACAGATTTTTGAGAGAAAAGAAAAAAGAAAAATGCTTCATTAAACAATGCAATTATTAATCACCTGTCCCTATTTATTCAAGTTTTTTTTTTAATGGAAATATTCCATAAAATTCGTTTATTTCACCAAAGTAAAAATACATGAGTAAGTGATCTGTTTTATGTATTTCTTATTTCTCCTTTGAAAGTTAGAACACTAATTTCAGAAGCTGAATATTTGCAATTTATTTTGTAAAGGGACTGCCTTTTTAAAGGACTGATTCCTTACCAGATTTCTAATGTAACTATACTAAATTAACTAATAATTTCAACCTCTCAAATGTTTTTATCTTTCAGAAAACTTATTGATGAACTACTTCAGTATTGTGGTTTTTACTTTGAATCAAATTTAATATACATAATCCTCAAAAAAATCTGTATTCATTAACTATTAAAAAAATATAAGAAAACAGGCTACTTTCAGGTTGTCTCAAAATTTTTGCGAAGAGTATATCCAATTTCACTAGCATTCTTGTTTACAAAGATAGCTATTTTGGGTCAGTTGAATGTTTTATTAAAGAACATTAACCATATTGAATTTATTTTTTAAAATATCATTTTTTTCTATTCCCATATGTTAGATAGATCACAGCAAAGAAATGTGTACATTTAATCACATTTTGAAATTTTAATACTTGTTCTATATATTGCACCTATTTTTTGTTATTAAAATAAGTCATAATTTTATAAAACCTGTATTTCTTATCATTTCAGTTTTATATTGAGCAAAGGTTGACTTTTCAACAATGTAAATAGAACAGAAAAACAATATTTGAATTTAATCTTGCGCAAATATTGTTAAAAATAAAACTATAACTAAAATTACTTTTCTCCATCACAAACTTGGGATTTATACCAAAAGTGGTAAATTTGAGTTGATCAGATTTAGATTTAATACATAGAATGTTTAGATGGCCCAAAGTAATCTTAGAGGGCTAAATAAATTATACCTGTCTAATAGATGACCAATAATTTTATTATTTAATACATTTTAGAGGTTTGATTATATACTCCATAAAATAAATATATCCTTTTTAATTACTTTTATTCACAGAGAGACAAGATCCTGCAGTTTTAAAAGAATCCACTGCAGAAAAATCAAAATTCAAGTAAACTTAACCAATCACATATTATATCTGTATTTAATCCAGCATGAAAAATTTAAAAACCCAGTCTGTATCACTATGAAGAATAACTCCTATGGTAATTCTTTAGCATATTATCTTTATCCTTTTGTACCCAAAGGAATAAAGCTTAGTATGAAAGTTTGCCTCATTGCTTATGTTTCACCATTAATTAAACTGGAAAACCACATAGCATGTCCTCTCGGTCAGCCCATTCAACAAACACCGTCACCTGACCCATGCTCTCTGATCATTGATTTTCCTCAAATTCAGCTTAGGTTTACCTTATGGACGTTCAGCACACTCATCCCCCTCCAAAGAAATTCATTTTCTTTACTAAAATATGTTCTTGTGTGTCCTTAGTTATAAATTTTTTAAATTATTTTAAATATTTACATAAAAATCAATTAATGTGATTATGGAAAAAGATGATATCACTAACATTGTGTTAAAAGTGGATTTCAAATAAGCAAATTTAAAGTTTACTTAGTTCCAGATTTCTCAGTCTTAAACATTAAAGAATACCTTATTATTTATATTGCATAACTTTTTCATTCTGTGTGCGACTTCCTATCAATTTCTCATGCTTACAGGTACTTCAGTAGTAACACTGAATTATCCTGAGTGAGATTATCAAATGATAGGGAGGAAGAAAGTATTAGTACTTTACTGAACGTCATTATCCAAAACTCTAGAATATTTAAGAACTTAATTTGTAAAAACAAAATAAAACTAATACTCCTGATACTTTTAGGAAAGTCTTTCAAAATGCAATAACAAAACATAAAATTTTAATTAGTAATTTACTGTTGACGAAGTACCTTCACATATATTTGGATCATAAATTATTTTTAAAGTTAGTAATTTTTTGTTCACAGAATCTCAGGAGAGAGAAGATCAAATTTTAAATAAATACATAATATTTATACACAAAGGAGAATGTTTTATACCTAGAACTATTAGTAATGTTGACATCCCTTTCAAACTTGGAACACAAAACTAGTAACTTAAACAACTTTCAAAAATGACCACCCACAAAATCAGCTCTAATTTATGTGCATTTATGCTTGGAAATAACTCCCTCCTGTCCTACTGTAATATTGATTTTATCACTAAATACCAAGTTATTTTTTTTAATTAAGTAGTGTTCGTAGGAACTATAACATTCCTGCAAAACAATACATGTTTCAGTTTACAAAAATGTCAAATGCTTTGACAGTCTTTTGAAATCAATTTCTAAGATAAATTAATGTTTAGATGCCAAATATTAAGGACAATTGATCAGATTATTAGATGAATTAACGGAAAATATGAATTAAAACAAATTAATGAAAGAGGTAGCCTCCAAACATCTAAAAGCTGTTTTCAATTTCACTTATGTAGTTGGTACATTTTCTTGTACTGAGAGAGCTTTTAAAATAAAAATATGCTTAACTTACTATAATAAAACACTCTACAATCAGACTGACTATTTATTATTCTTGTGCAAAATGTTGTGTAGAAACTATTCCGAAATGTAATCTGTAACAATATCTTCACACACACATTTTGAGCAGTAGTAAGTCAGAGTGTAAAGCTAAGGAGATATCTGAAACATGTATTTTCTTCAACAGTGAAAATGCAACATCAATGGTATATGGACTGATCCTACTTGAGTGAATTTTCAAGTAAATCAACAGTTGATTGTAATTTTTTACATTAAGTTATACAGTATGGAGGGGAGGGAGCACTATTCAACTGTTCCTATGGCATTAGGTGGGGTCACACGCTAAAGTTTCATTGTGTGGGATAATAGATCCAGCGCATTGATTTGTGAATTCAGGCGGAGTAGAGACTAACATGATTTGGCACCAGGGTAAGGATTCATGGAGCTACATCGACAGGATGTATGCACTGCGTGACGGTAAGAGACATTTACAACCCAGAATATAAGAGTGGGACAGCCTCAAGTGACATCACCAGATCGTCTGCAGCGTAAGCCACCCGAGGAGGATGTATGTCCTCCACTCCGCCGCTTCCCTCTCCCTCACAGTTAGCAAACCTTCCACCGCTTTCACCAGTGGGAGAGAAAGCATGTGTCTACCTTCAAAGCAAGACATATGCTTACTCCAGAGAAAAGCAAATAAGGAAAACCAAAGGGACAGAATCCAAATTAGCCCGAGTACGATTTTCACTGACTTGACATTCAGGTGACTGAAATGTTAAAGGAGAAATTAACTTGAATTATCCAGATGAGAAATGAAAAAAAGGAAAAGGAAGGAAGGGAGGGAGAGAGGGAGGGAGGGAGGGAGGGAGGGAGGGAGGGAGATGGAAAAGAAAGAAAACCATCTGAATATCTCAGAACTAAACCTTGTTTTTTAACTCTGATTTGCTCTGGAACAGCCGTATGTGAAGAAGCTTACATTTCTTTCTGAAAAAATTAATATGAATAATAAAGAGGAAAGGCACTCCGGTGCCTCATTTCCGTTCCCTTCTCATTCATCCACAGTTTATGTTTTACTTACAAGCGTTTGTTACAGCGAAACTGTTGGCTGTCTCAATGTTGTCCACATGAGGAACCAGATTAAAAGGCGCTTCCGACGCATTGGGGCTGGTGTTGTGCAGGAAGATCGCTAGTCGGAAGGCAGTGTATTCCTGGTCTGTGTTTCGGATGAAGAGCCCACCTATGGGAAACAGCGGGGGAAGCACGTTCAGTGTTTTCTCCCGTCAGTGTCGCTCTCACCCTAGGCACGGTCAGACCCGCTGCCATTCCCCCAGCACATCCATGCAAGGAGCTACCCTGTGGGCTGGCCGGCCTTTGTCCCTCAGGTGCACGCTTATAGTGTGTCAGCCTTTAGGACAGCTCAGCTTTTTCCCCCTTCCCCAATGTGCCATGATCACAATGACCTCGGAGACCGCAGACTGTGTTGTGCCTTTGCTCTCTCGCCCTCCCTGCGGTCCCCACCTCACTGCTACACCAGCCAGCCCGGGCATTGGGCATGGCATCGCTGGGGAGAGGCATGCAGGGGAACAGAACGGGCATGAAGATGCAGACACCAGAGGATGCGCAGCCACGCAGGCAGCAGGGGGATCGGAAAGGAGACGTGAACTTAGTTTCCCTGCAGCTGGGGGCTCAGCCTCATCAGCCCCGTGCTGTGCACGGTCCGGTCCGCCAGACATGATGCAGCGCGGAGGCCGGGCCGGGCTGGGCTGGAGGAAATTCAATCGCTGCATCCCATGAAGACAGGGAGGAGAACAGCCAGAAAAGCCAAGGATGGACAGTTCCCGGGAAATAAGAGTCTCCGTCTCCATGCAGGGATAAGGAAAAAAAAAAAAAAAAGATTCAAGAGGGAAACGAAATAAGCGGAGGGAAGATTGCGGGAGAGGGATCTAACTTTGCAATCGGTTGACCAGCAAAGGCCGGGGTGCAGGTGCAAAGCCCCCTCCTCTCCCTCCCTCCCGTCCTTCCTGTGATGGGGAGAGGGATGCGGCGTCCAGCATGGGGAGAAGTGCATTAAAACAAAACAAAACAAAACAAAACAAAACAAAGCAAAGCAAAGCAAAGCAAACTCGACATCCCTCCCTGCTCCCCGAGAAACGGATGAAAAGAAATATCCCATAACACGTAACCAAACCCCACGTAGGTCATTTTCAACTTATTCCCATCCCACTCGAAGCGACTTGAACGGAAGGTGGGAATGGGGGGGAGAGCAGGTGCAGGGGCCGGCAGGCGGGCAGTTCTGTGTGTTTTTCCAAAGGAACCCGCACCCGAGGGGCAGTGTGAGTGTGTGTGTGTGTGTGTGTGTGTGTGTGTGTGTGTGTGTGTAAAGGGGAGGAAGAGAGACAAAGGGGCAGGGGCCGGCCCCAGGGGTCCCCCCAATCGCCCATCAGCAACTCCGGGAAGTCGCTCGGGCTGCCCGCCGCAGGCCCCCCGGGGCCGCTCACCTATCTGCACGCTGCTCGGGAAGGCTCCCATGGCGAGTCCCCAGAATCCGGAAAACAACAAGACAATCTGCCTGCAAATCCTCCTCATCTTCCTGCCTCCTCTCCCCAGCGCGCGCTCCTCTGCCGCCGCACTCGTCCTCGGGCTGCTCACACAGGCATGGGCGACCGGGGCGCTAAAATTAAAAACCGGCCGGAAAGGAAAAGGGGGGGAAAGAAAAAAGAAAAAAAAAAAGGAGAGCGGCTCGGGGCGGCTTCCGAGGCGGACCCCTCGCCGTCAGCAGCCCATGTCGAGCGGCCAGATGGCGCCCGCAGTGCCGCCGCCCGGGAGAGGCTGCGGTCCGGCGGCGCGGGCGGCGGGGAGGACGGAGGCGGCGGCGGGAGGGGACGCGCGCTCTCCCGGCCCCGCGCGCGCTCGCCCCGCGCCGTCTGCTCCCGCGGCCGCCGCCGCCGTCCCCGCCCGCCCCCCGCTCCCCTCCCCGCTCCCCCTCCTGCCTGCGGCAGCCCCGCGCCCTCCCCGCACCTCTCCCCGCGCCCCCGCCGGGCGGGCGCTGCACCCCGGGGTGCTCACCCAGCCGGGCTCCCCCCACACCCCCTGCACCCGGGAGCAGGTCCCCAGCCGCCTCACCCTCCCGGCTGGCTCCTTCCCCTCCGCTCCGGGTCCGCAGCGGGACCGGCTCCGGGAGGGGCGCCCGGCGCTCCGGCCCCCGCTCTCCGGCGCCTGTGCCGGCGGCGCGGGGAGGGACGGGCCCCGGGGCCGCAGCCGCTTAGGGGCGGGGGGTGCGCCGCCCAGGCCCCCGGGCCCCTGCCGCACGCTCCGGGCTGGCGGGGAGCACGGCGGCCGCCTCCCCTCCGCTCCGCTCCCCTCCGCCCCGCGCTCCGCTCAGCCTCCCCGCTCCCGCCGCTGGGCAGCGTGGGGACGCGGGTCCGAGCCGCAGCACCGATCTGTCCCCGCAAACAGCGCGGGGAGCCGGGGAGTCCGAGTGGGGACGGCGGGGCGCAAGGGCGCGGGAGGAGCGGGAGCAGGAAGGCGGCGAGGGGCAGCCCCGGGGGTCTCAGGGGCTGGGGCGGAGGAGGAGGGGAGACCTGGGGGAGGGCAGGCCCGGGAGGGACCCAGAGAAATGGCCACGTCCCAGGGAAGAGGGGAGGGCAGAAAAGTTCATGGAAATAGCAAAGTTTGGGCAATGAGCAGGGTGGGGAAGGAGGGCCTGGGAAATGGAAATGGAAGAGAGCCTAAGATGTGCTGTTTGAGAAACACGAAGCACAGCTAGGAACCAGAACAGAGTGAGTTGTCAAGTGGGAAAGCTCATTGCTCTCCAGTCTCCATTCAGAGGACAGTTTTTCTCTCCTCTGTGGCCCTCCCTGATCAGGGGCTGAGGAAGGAGGATGGGAAGGGTAGCGCTGGAGCCGGTTGGCATGGAGTCTGATAGAAGACAGGGTGCGTTTCATGCACACACACACAGCCTGTTCTCTCTACTCCAGACTCTCCCGGAAGGCTGGAGCATTGCACTGGTGTCCACAGTGGCTCTGGCCGGGTGGGAGAATATGAGTTATCCTAGGAAGCATTGGAGCGATGGTGTCACATCCTCTCCAGGGTCATCTTTAAGGCTTCCTCCCACCTGCTGCATGGAGTGTGAAACCAGAGTGCCCTGGCAGTGTCTATGCCTGCGTGGTCTGAGGTCTCTTGATCTAGACAGCAGCTGCAATCCTCTAATTTCATCCAACTGGGAGAGAGAAAGTGTTTCGAACCTTGCCAGTTCTTTGGGTTCCCTTGGCTGCATTTTAGAGCCTGGGAAGTTGGGTTGCAGTAATCAGACACAAGCTTCTGAGATATCACTAGAAAGAGAATACAGCTAGTGCCTGCCTATGTTCATCTGATAACGTTTGGGAAGGTGGAGAATGGGTCAGTTAATATGAAAGTATGGCAAGGGCCCAACCAGGTAAAGACTTTTTTGGGGGGGAAATGGATTACCTTTACTCCTTCAAGTCTTCCTTTATTAGAGACCACGTGTATCTGTAGTTGCAGATGATATTTAACTAAAACTTCTGAGTGCTTTTCTTCAGAGGGTTTCCAAGTTCTGGAATTTTGCTCTTAAAATGGCATCTTTTGTTATTTACCCACTTTCCTGTTATACTTCACAACAGACTGTTATGACAAAAACAAAAAACAACAACAACAAAAAACACCACCTAATTGTGAGAAATCGGATTGCATAAATCATACCTTTGTTGTTTCAGTTTATAAAGATTTAGTCTTGCAAGTTAAATGGGATTAGAAATGTTTTCTTTTTCTCTTTTCACTCAGTGTAAACAACAAGGCTGTCAACGTTCTGTCTATCTTATAAGATAATAAAATAAAATAGGCCACATAAAATTCAAGTTGAATTTCAGTTAAATTAAAATTGCAAAACCCACCGAACTATTGAAATCATCACCTAGCTGGTCAACAGGTAGAGCCCTCTCGATGCAAAGGTAACTGTCACCTTTTATTCTTCTCTAAAATGAAAGGTTTGAGCTTTCATGTGATGTGATGCCACCATCGATACAAATATAAGACAAGTTTTATTTTTCAACTAACTGTCAAAAGGACATCTCAGCTAATATGACCACAGATGACATAACTGTACTTTGCCAAGATAGTAACTTCATTTTAAAATTTTCTATTATTCCATTTAATTAAAACATCCATTTTACTTTATGAATTCGAGCTATCTTTCTCTGAATAACAGATCTCTAGCTTTATCTCTATAGAAGTCTCCTCATGTCATACCTGTCCCTAACGTACACCAAAAAAAGACAGTTTTGGGTTGGTTTGGAAAGAAAGGCAAGTGGAGGATGGGGTAGATTGTATGCATTCATAAATAACAGAAATAATCAACAGTGCTGAAGAAAAACAAACAAAAACAGGGAAGAATAAAATTGTGGCTAGTAATGGCAGAGCCAGCAACTGAGCTTTTAATCCTGAGGGTATGCCCTTGAAACCATTCTATGAATATGACTATCCTCCTATAGTCCCCAAGTGTGAGTTCACATATGAAAAACAATCCCTAGCCTCTTTTTGGAGCATCTGTAAAGGCAGAGGAAAAAGATCCTGCTACATCAGTATACAAATTCAAAGGATCATTACTAGCTAATGTGTGTGATTTTATTGCTTTTGTGTTATTCTAGATAAATATTTCCCAGTTTTCTGAGCTGCAGATTACTAATGTATTAAATGAAATGATCATATAGAAGAGGTCTAAGATGCCTTACAACTCAACTCCCCAGACCTATGATTCTATAGAACCAAATCCGCCAGCAGTGCTTTGGGGAAGGGTTCCACAGAGCAACATGCCACAGCCTCATACTCAAAACACCCAGATAGCCAGCAGAATGTGGTCAATAGAGCTGATAAATCACTGTCCAGGAGGGACAACACATGGTATGCCTCAGAGCAGGCTTCATCTAGATTTTTCAATGAAAAGAGATAGATGATGATAGATAGATGATAGATAGATGATGGATACATAGATGATAGATAGATAAATAGATAAATAGATAAATAGATAGATGATGGATATATAGATAGATGATAGATGATAGATAGGTAGATAGATAGGTAGATAGATAGATAGATGATAGATAGATAATAGTGATAGATAGGTAGATAGATGATAGATAGATGATGATGGATAGATAGATAGATAGATAGCTTCTCTATTCTATTTCTTGGTTATGTATAGTATGGATTATCTTATATATTTAAAGAAGTCCTGTTGTGATTTTGTTGTTGTTTGTTGTTTTTTGTGTATGTTTTCAATAGAGAGTGATATTTAAAAACCAAAATCTGAACAGTGAGTTTGGTCAATGTGAGTGAGCTGTTATTGCTTCTAGGTTCTCAAATAAAACCAAGATAATGTACTGCAACCCATGTATTCATACATATCTGTGTTCTCTATCTATCTAAATATGCATTCAGGTGTCCCGGCCCGCGGGACAACAACGGGGGCACGCAGGAACCACCTAAGAGAATGAATCAAACAAGGAACGCGGAAAGAATGGAGGCAAGACAAGGTTCTGATCAAGCCTCAGTTTTATTCTCTGAAATGGCTGTATTTATACAGCAGAGACAAAGGGGGGCAGGGCCGCCCATGCAGGGGGGTCTTTGGTATGGCAACACAGGATTGACTAATTGCCAGAGGCGGTGTGACATTCCAAGGTGCAATATTCAAAGGCTGGGCTATCTAGGGGGGGGAGGATCAGGAAGGGGAAGAGGCAGGAAGACAGGAGATGCTAAACCCCAGGTTAATCTTATCTTCTGGCCAAGCCCTCAGGGCACCACACAACCTCTGCTAGAAGGAACTTAATTCTATTTCCTTAACACTGAGTTGCTTGCCTCAACTCTGCTAGCTCCCAATGCTAGCTCCCAACATTCAGGTAAACATGAGTTGGTAACTCCAACTCAAACCCAGCACTATAAAGTTCATTACAGCCTCCCTTCTTGTTTATCTTGTTTAGCTATCAAAAATCTATATGAGGAAACATCATTGTTAAACCTATGTCATCATAATGAAAACATACTAGTATGGATCGGAGCTTCAGCTCTCTCGTTTATGTAACGAGACCAACTCATAATTTCTTTCCAACAGTGAGAGACAATCAAGTAGAATATATTTACTTATGATATAAACCTGAACTTAGGTTTTCAAAACCAATTGAATTTTTATACAATATTTTAATTTTCTACCACTGGTGATTCCTAAAAACCATTATCAGCCTGCCTGGAAAACATCAACTTCCATAGACAATATAAATAGATGACATTATTTATGACATTTGTCCTATAAGAGGCTCAAGCATTATCTACAATAATACCAACAACTTCATAAGTTTATTTATGTATTTATTATCTAAATAATTCCTTGGCAGGGCGTAGTTTTTAATGTGTGTATATTTTCCCATGCTAAACAGTACCTTTTGATTTTTTTATACATATTTTGCTGCAGTCACTTTCCAGCAATAGGAACAATATCTTAGTCCCTCCAGGAGTGCATTGCTTTATCTTTTCAATCTGTCCACCTTGCTTGAAATCAGCACACTAATCTTGCCCTATGGCAATTGCTTGATTACTCTTTTGTCATCTATCTACCTCACATGGTTCCTCCAAGAAACGGATTGACATTGCACAAGACTTTAATGCTGATAAATTTTCCCTTCCAGGACTACAGAATCCTCATTACAATAAAAAGATTATTTTCCTAGTTTTATGTTCCTCATTCCTTTCCAGGGTCATTGTAACTGAAAGGCTTTACTAAATAGGACTTGACAGTCTTTCCCTCATTCATTCATTCATTCATTCATTCATTCATTATGTATTTCTAGAGCATTTCCTAGGGATCATAGTATCACAAGGGAATGAGAAATGTTTTTACCTGTTATGGCACTTGTTCCTTACAATTAAAGAATTCCAAACACAGACACATGCACACAAACACACAAATACAAGTGAAATATGTTGCAAAACTTGCATTATTGGTAGAAAACTAATGCGATCTTCAAGGCAGGGATCACCGATCTATCCCTACATCAGTGCTAGCCTCTGATCTGGCTACCTATTCCAGAATAGGAATGGTCAGGTAAAGCATCATGGGAAGGGGAATACTTGAGTTTCATTATAAACCACTGGAAGGTTTTCATTGGTTAAGAAGTGGAAGAGCATTCCAGACAAAGGGAAGAGGTGGGTGTGCATTAAGAGCAATGAGTAACCCAGAAATAGGAATCCTGATGTTGATTCGTAGCCATTAAAGCTCAGAAGGTTAAATAAAGCAGACTCTGAAGAGCCTGGCACATGTAAACATTAATTAAATACACTGTAAGTAACTTAGGAAGTGACACAAAAATGGAGTTTTGAGCTATACATTTCTCCTTTACCTATGTATTAACAAATACTATTTACTGTATTTCTTCTAATAATGAGGTCAAAGGCAATTTTGCTTAACTTCTTTCATATATATCAATAGGTAGTTGCTAAAGGATTAGTAAAATTACTTGGATAATCAAACCCAAGTAATCTGTTGTTTCAGATTATAAAAAGTGGATGTTAGATTGAGCATTCCAGTTTTGTTTTTGTTTTTTAGGGGGGAGTTATTTTATTTATTTTTATATTTATTTATGTACTTATTTATTAATTAAATTTATTGGGGTAACATTGGTTAATATGATCATATAGGTTTCAGGTGTGGATTTCTGTTATAAGATCTACATGTTGCACTGTGTGCCCAGCACCCAAAATCAAATATCTTTTGTCAGCACCCAAAATCAAATATCTTTTGTCACCATATATTAGTCCCCTTTCCCTGGCCCCATTCCTACCCCTTCCCTCTTATAACAACCACACTGCTTTTGTGTTCACATGTTTCAATTTAACATCCCACATGAGTGAAATGATATGGTTCTTAGCTTTTTCTGCCTTTACTTATTTTACTTAGGATAATATTCTCAAGGTCCATCGAGGTTGTTGTATTTCATCTTTTCTTATGGTTGAGTAGTATTCCATTGTGTAATGGTATATGTACCACATCTTCTTTATCCAGTTTTCTACCGCAGGACACTTTGGTCTTGGCCACCGTGAATATAGGGATGCATATATCTTTGCAAATGCATGTTTTTGAGTTTTTTTGTTTGTTTGTTTTTTCAGGTTTACTAGCATGCCTAGGAGAGGTATTTTGAGAATCACCAGACTACTTGTTATAGTGGCTGCCAGTCCACATTCCCACCAGCAGTGAGTGAGGATTCCCTTTCCTCCACGACCTCTCCAACACTTGTTATTCCTTGTCTTGTTGATAATGTCCATTCTAACAGGAGTGGGGTGGTATCTCATTGCAGTTTTGATTTGCTTTTCCCTAATTGCCAACGAGGTTGAGCATCTTTTCATATATTTATTGGCTGTTCGTATATCTTCTTCTGAGAGGTGTCTGTTCAGTCCTCTGCCCATGTTTTGATTGGTTTGTTTCTTTGCTTGGTGTTGAGTTTTATGAGTTCTTTACGTTTTGAATATTAAACCTTTGTCAGAGCTATTGTTTGCAAATGTCATTTCCTCTTTGGTTCACTGCCTCTCTGATTTGTTGGTTTCCATTGTTGTGCAGAAATGTTTCAGTTTTATATAGTCCCATTCATTAATGTTTTCCTTTAATTTCTTTGCCTTGGGGGTCAAGTTCATAAAATGTTATCTATGACCAAAGTCCATAAGTTTGGTACCTATGTTTACTTCTATGTAACATTGTTTCAGGTCTTTGATCCATTTTGAATTAATTTTTGTACATGGAGACAAACTGTAACCCAGTTTCATTCTTTTGCATAAGCTTTCCAGTTTAAGCATCAATGCAAGACACATTCACAAACTACACATTCAACATTTTAAAATGTTATTTGTCTTTGGATGGATCATCTTTTAGTGATACAGTTATAATTATCATTTATTAAGCTACTATGATATAAATTTAATTTTTAGTTCTTAAAACGTCTTTTAATTTGGGTAGTACTAGCCTTGTTTTAGAGATGAGAAAATTAAGCTTAAAAGAGTGAAGTAAACAGCCTAATGTCACACAGCTAGCAATGGTGCGGCATTAAAGTAGTCAAAGCAACATCTTTCTTTCTTAAAGTCCATGCTCTTTAGCTGTTCCATTTAATTACCTTTAATTAGTTTGTACCAATTATCTTTGTCTTGGCTCTAACCTAAGTTGAAGCTTATAAACCATTAATGAAAGAAATAAGTATATGCTGCATTTGTTGAAATATTAGTATTGACTGAGTCATTTAACACAAATGCCATGGTAACAAAGTTAGATCAATAACATTTATTTCTTCCATATTACAAGTAGCAATAATTGCTAGTTTAGGAAGGAGGAAATCTAAGAAAGGGAAATAAAGGTAGAGACTCTAATTATATAACCACCTGGTACTTAAAACAACTCAAATAAGAGATTGATACCAGAGTTACCTTCTCCCCCATTATTAATAAGATGCTTCCTGATTCCTTGGGTCTAAGTCCTAAACTGGATATCTTCTCTCCTGTTTTCTCTCCCTTTTTTAGTACCTAAGAGGATTGAGTTGTAAGTATTTAATCCTATCCAACTGCTTTCCCTTGAAATTATCCTTGGCTGTAGATTAATATATTTTGCCTAACATTCTTAACAAAAATAACATGGAGCCATAATGACTTCACTTTCAAGACTACTCTGCTCATAACCTGTCTGCATTCTTGACTGTTCAATGTGTGCTTGCCAGTTAAGGATACCTCTCTGTCCCATAGAAAGATTATAGATTTGCTAGAAGCCCAGTGGATGAAATTCGTGCACAAGGGGTGTGTGTGTCCCTCAGCCCAGCCTGCACCCTCTCCAATCTGAGACCCTTCGAAAGATGTCCAACTGCCCTGTAGGATGGGGCCTAAATGAGCAGTTGGACATCCCTCTCACAATCCAGGACTGCTGGCTCCCAACTGCTCTCCTGCCTGCCTTCTTGATTTCCCCTAACCACTTCTGACTGCCAGTCCGATCACCCCCTAACCACTCCCATGCCAGCCTGATTGATTCTTGTCAGTGAGCAACAGAAACCAGTTTTGGTGGGTTGAGAGGAAGTAAGAAATGAAGGTATGAAAATCAGTGGAAATGACGACTTTAATGTCAATTTTGATACAATTTTTAAAAATTCAGGAGGCATATGTAATACTGTATGCAATACTTTAAACTCTAAAAAAAATTTTAAAATTCTAAAGTAGGCCTTTTTATTCTTTTGTACTCATCTTTCCTATTAAATTCTCTCCCCTTATCACCACTCTTTTCCCAATTCTCTAACTAAATGCAATTGCTCCGTTGTCTGCATCTCTATAGCAACCAGGCGCTTCTAGCTTCACACTTTATTGCAGACATTTCAGTTTATGTTCACATAACTTTTGAAAGGTGAAAGTCCTTCAAAGTGATGCAGCTGTGATTGATTCTGTGTCAGTGATTGAAACTAGCCCTTCCACCTTTTGAAGGTGGGCTTGGTGAAAAGGCTAATCAACTGTTCAATATTCTATATATCTAATAAAAGTGTAATATGCAAATAGACCAAACAGCAGAACAACCAGTTTGTGGGGGGTGGAGCTAGTGAGCAGGCTGTGCCAAGCCATCCAGGCCAACCAAGGTGCTTGCCAGAAGGCAGAGTGAGGGAAAGGCAATGGGAGATGGGGGTGGTGTGGCGAACAGATGTGGTGGAGGGGCAATTGGGGGGCCTGCCTGGTTGCCTCTGGCAGAGGGAGGCCACCAGCTTAGCTGCAGTGAGGTGATGGGAGATGCACTGGGCCAATCCCACAGAGAAAGGCCAGGTGGAAGCTGTAGCAGGGTAATGGGGGCTGGGGGTGGTGCCATCCCCTGATCATGGTCAGCCCTCCAGGTCACCTCCTGCAGAGGGAGGCCAGACTGCTGACTTCCAGACTGTGAGAGGTAGAAGTTAGGCTGAGGAGACTCGCCCACCCAGTGTGTGAATTTTCATAAACTAGGCTAAGCAACTGGCCAACTGTCTGATAGGAATGATGTACACTGACCTCCAGGGGCAGACGCTCAACACAGGAGCTGTAGAGTGACAGCCCTCTTGAACTCCAGTACCCCTCAGGGGATATTGGACTGCCAGTTTTAGCCCAATCCTCACAGGCCAGGCCAAGGGACCCCACCTGCTGGAAGGACCCCGCTCACTCTGCAGATGCCCTTCCAGCCCTGGTGCCTCCCAGGTGTGGCTGGTCAGGGAGGGACCGAGGGAGATTGGCTCCTGGGTGTGTCCAGCCTCTCTCGCCCAGGCCTGCCCCACAGGCCACCTTCTAATTAATTTCTTTTCAATGTGCATGAATCTGTGCACAGGGACTCTAGTATTAAATAATTATTATAAGAATAATTAACTACAGAGTAGTAAGGAAAATAGTGATGAATAAGTATCAAACCTCAAAATAATGTTTTTTCCTTAGAAGATAAATTTGAGTTTCTTATGAACTATATTTTCTTAAGTCAGGTTTTATGCATTGAATGGCTAAAAGCAATTTTCAGGACTTTTAGTTGTGACTCTACATATTTTTTAGTTCTAATCTATGAAAAACATTGTTTAGAGGTTGGTGATAAAACATGAGCTCCTTATTTAGTAATAATTTAAAACTTTTCCTGAGTTAGTTATTAAATAATTTGTCTTCTGAATTTATAACTTTATATTGAACTTTCTTGTAACTGTGGGTATGAATTTTAGACCTAGTCAAAGTCTTTCATGTTAAGTATTTCAAAACTAGAGGCCCGGTGCATGCAATTTGTGCATGGGATAGGGGTTGTCCCTCAGCCTAGCCTGCACCCTCTCCAATCTGGGACCCCTTGAGGAATGTCCGACTGACTGTTTAAACGGGCAGTTGGACATCCCTCTCACAATCCAGAACTGCTGGCTCCCAACCCTTTGCCTGCCTGCCTTCCTGATTGCGCCTAGCTGCTTCTGCCTGCCAGCCTGATCACCCCCTAACCACTCCCATGCCAGCTTGGTTGACGCTTAACTGCTCCCCTGCCAGCCTGTTTGCTCCTAACTGCCCTCCCCTGCAGGCCTGGTCACCCCTAACTTCCCTTTTCTGCAGACCTGGTCCCCCACAACTGCTCTCTTCAGCAGTCTTGATCACCCCCAACTGCCCTCCCTTGCAGGCCTGGTCCCTTCCAACTGCCCTTCCATGCTGACTATCTTGTGGTGGCCATCTTGTGTCCACATGGGGGCAGCTATCTTGGGTGTTGGAGTGGTGGTCAATTTGCATATTACTCTTTTATTAGATAGGATAGTGATGCTTGATTTATATTACAGCCAAGTGCAAGACATATTAACTGCAAGGAGACAAAGTGTTTAGTTTACATAAATTCAAAATGAGAGAGTGGCTATCTGAAGAGTCAGCTGTCAGGAGCTCCACTCATCTTCCCTGTTCTTTGGTCCCTGGTTGGCAGTACAGTACCTTGGACAGAATGAGAAGCTCCATGAGCACTGAGAAGAGGAATTCCTCCAGAAATTCCAGGGGCCCCTTCTGTACTGCAGGGTTTGTGTCATGCAGCTGACTGCTAAGGTAGACAGCCTCGTGGCAGATCACCTTTGTGGTTGTCTTCAGTTCCTTATAGAAGAGCAGTGAGTCCTTATTACCTTCAATATGCTCACTGCTTACCCCATAGTATAGTTTGACTCTGTTAACCCTGGTCTCCGTCAGAGAAGCTAGGGACAAATCTACTTCAATCTGAAAGTACCGTATTTTTCGGACCATAAGACTCACTTTTTTTCCCCCAGAAGTGGGGGGAAAAAGTCCCTGCGTCTTATGGTCCAAATATAGCCTACACATATACTTTTAAAAAAAGTTTTTTTACTTGCCCGGCTCTGTGTGGTCTCTGTGTGCTTGCCCGACTCTAAAATGGTTCTAAATGCTGCTGTTTACTTTACAGGGTTGATCACATGTGTTTATGACTGTGATGTTGGGTTTTAATGCACATAAAATATTTTAGGACACTATTTGTTTCAGAATCTTTTTTTCTTCATTTCCCTTCTCTAAAAACTGGTGCATCTTATGGTCCGGAGCGTCTTATGATCCGAAAAATACGGTATGTCCAAAGAGTTTCTGAAGCTACTAAGCCCTTCTTGTCCATCTCAAGCACTGAAGTCAGTCTTTATGATTTATCTATAAGCCTCTGCAAGGCACCATGAGCTGTTGGGAAGCTCTACTCTGTAGCATATAGCAAGAGGTCTTATTCACAGAAGAAGGAATGGAAAGGGGTGGGAAAGAAAGGGATAGAAAGCAAAGGAAGAATTCAGGAGGTATATCAGTAGCCAGCTGCAGAACACACTGTCCAATACATATTTCAGGAGCTTCTCTATAAGACTATAGCCTAAAGAAGAAAGAGTGACAGCCATTGTCATACAAAGCTGAGAAGTATAAAAGTTTGTATCATTATTGAACACCTATCATATCATAATTCTGTGTTTTAGAGAGGATTCCAAAATGAAATGTATAAAAATGTTCTTCTGGGAGACATGCATGTCTCATGTGACTGTGGGGCATGATACAGTACAGTAAACACAGGTACTATACTGTAAGAAATCAGTGCTTCAAGAATACAGTTGATGTGAATGAGTCTATTTTCACAAATAATAAATATTTTTTAAAAGGGGAAGCATATATATATGCTTCCCCTTTTTTAAAAAAAATAATAATATATATAAAAATAATAAAAAATAATAATAATATCTATATATATTATTGATTTTTTTATCGAGAGGAAGAGAGAGAGATAGAGAGCTAGAAACCTTGATGAGAGAGAAACATCAGCCAGCTGCCTCTTGCACACCCCCTACTGGGGATGTGCCCGCAACCAACATACATGCCCTTGACTAGAATCGAACCTGGGACCTTTCAGTCCGCAGACTGATGCTCTACCGCTGAGCCAAACCAGTTTTGGCAAATAATAAATAATTTTAAATATGTATCAAACACATACTATAAGGGTTTCAAACTTGATCATTTCTTCATATTTTATATAGCAATATTCATATGTTTTCTTAATTTTTAAAAGCCAACCATTTTATTTACAAAAGATAAGTGACAGTAAAAAATGCCTAAAATTAAAAATGTAATGTAGTTTTCCTTCTCATTTAGAAAAAAAAATATTTTGATCATTTCACTAATTTGGTAACCCTGGGAATAACAATAATATGTGTCTCAATTATGAAACAATTCTTAGTTCTTGTGCTGACTGGATTGTAAAAATATGACAAGATTGAGATTCTCCAATAATCAATATACTCAAAATAGTCTAAGAAGACTTCTACTGTATTAGCAAATAAAATATTGTCCATATTGCTAAATGTTAAATTATATTCATGGAGGGTAATACTAAATTTGTTCTCTGCATGAAGGACTGGGAGATTTACTCAAGGCTCTTGATATTCAAATCAGGTAAACTTTAAGCCACATACTCCTTTGAACTTAGTGTTAACAGGTAATAATGACATTATCATTTGTCAACAGAACATTGAGTTTTACCACAAAATATTTATATTACCATTATGTAAAATAGTTTATTGACTGATTTATTATTGACTTACATAAAATAATATTTGTATGTTTGGTGACATTTCATGCAGTTTTTTCTCATTTTTCACTGCATTTTAGGTTAATATTAAATCCTACATAATCCTTCACAGTAGAAATTGATATACAGGAAATGCCTGTTATATTTAATGAACAATGATATTAATCTTTTAAAATCCTGTTAAGAAAAATATCAATAAAATATTAAGAACTATAATAAAGGTACTACAAATATTTTCTCAGGTTATTAATTTTATTTATAGTAAAATACTATATTAAGTGTTAAAACATATTTCATAGTAATACAATAAAATTTGATATAGTTAAAACTGTCTGCTTTGCTAGATAGATATAATTGCTAAGATATATTTTATATCTTATAGCTTAATTGCATTTCTCACAAAATATATAACAAATTAAATATTTTTAAACTTTTGGTCAAAATGATGGTATAGGTAAGTGCAAACACACATCCTCCTACAGCCACACAAAATTACAACTAAACTATAGAATAACAATCATTGAGAACCACTATAGACTTATTATAGGCGTCTTCAAACTACGGCCCGCGGGCCACATGCGGCCCGCAGAAGAGTCTGATCTGGCCCGCCAGGTTTTTTGGGCAGTGAGCGCAGCCAAGGTGTTACAGTAGGAATTAGTAGTTCATATAGTCCGGCCCTCCAGCTCTCTGAGGGACCGTGATCTAGCCCCCACTTTAAAAAGTTTGAGGACCCCTGGGTGAACAGAAGTCCTACAACTAAGGAAATAAAGAAGAAGCCACATGGAGACTGGTAGGAGGGGTGGAGACTCCAAACAGGCTGGTCCCACACTACCTGTGGCTGCTACAAATTAGGAGGGATATTTTAGTTACAGAGCTCACCTCCAGAGAGTGATGGATCCCCACCCCTTCCCAATCCCTTCCAGCCTAGAAAATAAGTCCCATAACTTTTAACTATGAAAGCCAGGGAGATTGTGGCCAACTAACACAAAGAGCTGCTGGAATCCCAGGTGATAGTGTAGCATTCTGATACAGGTTTTCTAGCTTTAAACAATTGGTACATACTTCCATAATTTAAGATTTTTATTGACCTTTGCCTTTATTGTATATGTTAAAGAATTAAGGAAGAAAAATTAGCCAAAATAATAATTTTCTCCAAAATAGGTAAAATGATTTTACTTAGTTTAAGTGCAATACTATTAGCAAATTAACTGTGTATTTTAAAGTATATTTCTCTTATTTCATACAGAAAAAAAAGATAAGCAAATATTTTAAAGAGCTGTGTTATGTTTAGGGCACAGAGCTGTGTAGAAGGGCACATGATAATATAATTGGTTATTCTCTGTCTTGTTCTAGCATTAGCCTGCTGTGGTGTTTAATCCTATCACACAAATGTCATTGCTAGTCTCCTGATTCTGATAACTAATATTTCACTTCATCTCCTTCCTTTAAAACTTTGTTCTATGACTATACCATTGGCAATGATACACTTTAAAATAATTAGGCTATTTTGGTTATAATATTATTTGAAGAGTTAAAGGGATCATTTCTATATGGGGAGACAAAGAGAATATTTACTGTGACAGCAGACCAGATCCATGTTAGATTTTAATACCTAAACTATTATAACTAGCACTAGAGCCAAAACATGGCATTATAAAAATGACTTAAAGTAATTATCCAAGTCAAAGGAGGTTGCAGCGCCAATGCTGTGCCATCCATCTTAAAATCTTACACTTTTACGTGAATCCAATGAACAGTTTACTGAGCTGCTTAAGTCCCACAGTGACCAGAGCTCAGCCACTGGGGAGATAAATGTTTTTCAATTATTCAGGGATTCACTGGAGACCCTGTGGAGCAGAGAACAATTAAGAAAGAGATAAAGGCACAAAATAAAAAACACTAGCATCAATGATAGAAAGTAACATGGTGTTCACAATGCCAAGCAGTAAAAATATTTTCATTTTATTTTATTTTATTCAAGCTTTTTTCCCCTAAATGGACTCTGTTAATCTCTGTTCACAGACTTGAAACTCAACAACTACTGATGCTAAGGGTTCACTATTTTTTACTAATTCTTTGATTCCACTTATGTCTAAACCCCATGGCTAATCCAAGCAATGATAAACACACATAGTTGTTTTGTGCATATGTGCTGAAATTGTGAGATAAGAATATTATATTCTGGAAATAGAAAAGATCCACCCAAATAGTACTGTCCTAATAGAGAACTATTTCTTGCTTCTGTATATTATTTTCAATCTTTCTTTAATCATTACCAACCATTGCCACTTTCACATATTCCATTGTCATTATTTTAAATTTCTATGGAGTTTCATTTGGGTTGGTATTGGTTCCACATACTGAACATGGATCAAAATAATGAAATTCTAATAACTAATATTTCACTTTATCTCCTTCCTAAAAAGAGGAACTTAAGGGGGCAAAGTAGCAGCTGAGAGCAATAGCAGAGAAAGCCTGAACATAGCTCCTTATTTTATTTTTACCAGAACTTGGTTTGTTACATGAATGGTACTAGTATCTGGCTAATAAAATGGCTTAGGGGATATTTCCTACTAATGTAGCAGCAAAATATGTAATCAGTAGTCACATATCCATTCTGAGCACCTTCTTTATTTTGCATGTTTTTCTCCAACAATGCTATAAGGCAAATATCAGTGACCTGAGTAAGTGAAATAAAATAGAAGTAACATAATAAAGATTTATTAAGATTTACCATGTGTACCCATTATTTTCAATTGCAAATTCAACATCTACTATTTAGATATCTGCTCGTACTCTTATTTTGGTCAAAAGTGGATCTGACCACATGTCAGTATCAATACCTACAATTGTCATGACCCACTAATTGTGTTTCAGATTATATACACATGTTTTCTTTGAGCACTAACAATTATTGCTAATTCCCTTCTCTTCCTTCCATTTCTTTTCTATAGAAAGCACACTTTTTAAATTCCAACACTCATGCTTTTGATAATTTTCTAGTGTAAGTTCAACTGGTCTTGTTTATTATTGCCTGACATAACATTACTTAAATTGTATAAATCCATCAGGGATCAATTTTTCAATAAAATTTTATTTTGGAATAAAATATTGTAAGACTATTAAATCCACTGTGCTAACACTTTTTTTTTTATTTAAGTAGCATTCCCTTTCCATCCTTAAAAAAATAGTTTCCAAAGTAGACATTTCTTCCTTATTTTGTGTTTTTAAAACATCATATTGTTCTGATCTAATTCATTTTCTTTACTTATTAAGATCAACAATTTATTACTGTGACTATCTTTTTATAAACAATTTAAAATATACAACTTTTGAAGTATGATTATTACTACAACTTATACTTTTCTTTATAAAAGACAATGTGTTATTAATACCTTTGTATCTGATATACCCCATTCAACATGGTAACTAGAAATATATTTTCCTGGGTTTTATAGGATCATTTGAGAGGAAGCTCAAATATTTTTATAGTCTGTTTTCCCCAAATAATCTTTAGATGATTACTTCATAAAGGTAGAAAGGAGTAAAATAGAAAGTTAAATTATAGCTCTATAGAATAAGCAGTAGAAATGTGATTTTTACTTTTATAGAATAACAAATTTATTTTCTATGTCTCAGCTTTGCCCTTGGATTATTAATAATCTTTGTCTACACTATTATTGTAAGTGTTAAATATTTTATATTTGTGATACATATCATTATTACTTATTAAGTTAAGTAATAACTAACAATTCAGAATACTTAATTTTTATGCTAAGAAAAAAGATAAACTTTTTGAGTTGATGATAAAGAGTTAATCTAACACTCTTGAGATGTTAGTATTATTTAGACAACCTAATCAATGTAGTTAATTGGCAGATTTATTAAAACTTATCCTACAGATTAAAAAGAGTTTTTTCTAATGTATGATATATATGTTGTATATATTGTATATATATATATGTTGTATAGCATGTAAGCAATTGAATGTACCCTGTAGATCAGCAATTTTCAACTGGTGTGCCACAAGAATTTTTAAAACATGCAATATATGACCGTTTAGTCAGGGACACTGACCTCTTTTCCCCTAGATTGTCAAATAAAAAATTGACAGCAGCCAACACAACAATAGCTGTTCAGTAAAAATGCCCTGTCTTGAACCATAAATATATAGGTCTTATAATAATAAAGTTGACATTTTATTTGTCACTTTGCACAATAAGGTTACATATGATTGGTTAATTCTTGGTACTAGAAATCCTTATATATAAATATAGGCACTTGATTTTTTAAAAAGTCACTTTGGGGAAAATAGCATAGATAATCATTATTATTTTTTATTAGTATTAGTTGTTGTAAACAAATCAAAATTATACCTATTTTTTTTTTTTTTTTTTAGATTGGCCAAAAATATATTTTGGTGCGATGCAGAATTCTAGTAATTACCAGGAGTTTATGTGTGCCATGAGATGAAAAAGGTTGAAAATCGCTACCATAGAGGAATGTTCTGATATCTACTTACCTGAAAGGACTCTGGACACCACTAAGTGTCTGATGTTTGTATAATGAAAAAAGAAACAGTCAAGCAGAAGGAACAGCAAGTACAAAGGGTCTGAACTGGCAGGAGCCAGGGTAAGTTTGTGGAACTAAACTAAGGCCCGTTTAGCTACCCTCATTCCTCACACACAGACAAAAAATAGTTAAATGCTTTAAGTTCAGATGTTGGGGAGGCATATTATGCAAGACTTCTTATGCCACATTTACACTTTATCCCAAGGGAAATAATTAAAATAAAATAACACAGTGACCTAATGGAATCTAATTTTCATTTATAAAAAATCACCGTGGCTGAGATAGGAAAAATGTATGAGTGGGTTTTGGAGGTGTGAGGAGACTCGTTTCAAGGCTACAGCATTTGCCCAGGTTAGAAAGTAACGTTTTTGGGGGGACTATTGCTCAGATTGCTAATTAAGAAGCAGAAATAACTGGGCAGGGGGATGGATTGGATACAGAGACTGAACCAGAGGTATTCTACATACCTCCTATTATTTTGTCATACTGCAGGGGGTGTGGAACCAAATTCTGTGACAGGAGACATCAGAGCCTCGGTGTTAGGAACTCTATTGTGATTCACGTTTTCCTGTTTCTGTTGATTGCTCCATTATTAAAAGCAAGTCGTGGCCCAGTTCCAAAGACTATTTAAGACTTGAAGGCACACATTTTGTGTACTGACTCATTCCTGGCTCCGTTGGCTTTTGCAAATGTTGTGTTTTCTTTGACTCACTTCTCTTATTGATATTAAAATGTACATTGTGTCTTTACGAATTACTTGCATTCTTGCAAGCCATCATAGTCATTTTTGAAATACTGTTTGGCATAAAATAAATAATGAATGCAAAGGAAATTTTACATGTTTTAATGATTCACTGAATTTCTAATAAAATGGTAGCAGGTAAGAATATTAGTCAAACTGGAAAATAAAAAGGACTAACTCAAAATACTTATGAGACATTTGTAGGTGCCTCTGCCATCATCCGAATTGTGTGTCTAATAAATATCAGCTCTTTAAATTAGATTGCTATTGCAATATCATTAGAGAGGTCCAACACATAGTTGAGTGTACAAAACCTGGTTAATGAGCATTTCTTATATGCCATGCTATTTCTTGACACTAGAAATTTAAGAGTTAATAAATCATGTTTTTATTTTTAGATGTTTAATACCCATAGAGAAACTTTCCAAGGGCATTCTACAATAAGTAATAATAATAATCACCACAGTAGCAGCAGCATCTTCTACCAAGACATAAGACAGAATAAAACTGGCCAAAATTAAGCAACATTTTAAAGGCCTGTTTATAAACTATGAAAATCTTCTTGATATTGCTAATTTAAAATTCTATTAATAAATTGATGCCTACCTGATGGGAACTTTCTATTGGTATTATAGAAAATATTGTTCTCAATGTTATTGAACATGTTTACTAATGAGGTGGATGAAGAAGTAAAGGAACTCATTAGCTGTGGATAAGATGGAGCCAGAGAGTTTGCAAAAATGCAGGATGATAGCTCAGTACTCACAAAGGTCTCCATCTCTATATATAAAAGCCTAAGCAACTGTTATAACCGAATGACCGGAACGACTGGTCAACCAGTCACTATGACATGCACTCCCACAACCAACCTCCTGCGGCCAGCCAACCTCCCATAGTCATTTCCCCCATACCTTTCCAGGCTGTCACTCCCCAATCAGCCTGCCCCAAATCGTCCTGGCCCCAACTGGGACTGGGTGAGAGAGCCCCAGTCAGCTCTGATTGCCAGCCAGGCCCACGGACCCCACTCTAGGGTCTCTAATAGAAATTAAACAAAAATCAGTCTAGAATAGAGCACACAGTTTAGTAGTAATATGTGTGGAACAAGCTTGGAGGTTTTATGTAACAGCCAATTTGATAGAAATAACTGTATCACATGATTAGCAGTAATTCAGTATATTCTTTTGATGCCTTAGGTGGAAAAAAATGTAGAATATTAACATGCTACAATATAGCAAAATATCTCAGACTGAGTGGCTTAGACAACATAAATTTATTTATTTATTTTTTATTATTCTAGAGTCAGGGAAGACCAAGATCAAGGTATCAGCCACTCTTGTTCCTGGTGTGGGCTCTTCCTGGCTTTCAGATGCTGCCTTCTTTTTTCTTTTTTTTTCTTTTTTTTTTTTAAATCAATCTTTATTGTTCAAATTGTTACAAAGGTTCCTCATTTCTTCCCCCCTCCACCAGGTTCCCATCCCACCCTCCGCCCCCTCCCCATCCCCCATTGTCCTCATCCATAGGTACAGTTTATGTTCAGTCTCTTCCTCCCTCCCTTTCCCCGATAGTAAATCCCTTTTCAGATAGTAAATCAGTTACTTAGCATTTTCTCATATCAATAATACCACCACATGCCCAATGATACATTTCACACAAAAGACATTTCCAAATAGGTCAACCAGCCTCATCCAGGCCCCACCCAAGGCACTCACAGATCAACACCCCAGCGCTATACTAACTCAACACATCCAGATCTAAGCCTTCATCACTTGATTCAGCAGACCCTCAAGTTCCCACAAAAGTTTCCAGCCATGTCTGAGAGGCAGCCGTGGGGCAGGGGCAGGCGAAGAGCGAGCTGTTCCGGGCCTGGCTGTTCCGGGCCTGGCCTCTGTTGCTCTGGTTCGTTCCACAACCAGCTGCTCCGGGTCTGGTCACCGCCGCTCCCGACCTAGTTGCTCTGGACCTGGCTGCTGCTGCTCCGGGCCTGGCCGCTCTCAGCCTGGCACAGATGCTGCCTTCTTGTTGTGTCTCCAATGGAAGAGAGAGAGAGCACCCTTCTGTATGGTCTTGTAAGAACACTCATCCTAGGAGAACCATGTCCCAGTCTTATTACATCACCTAATTAGTTCCATAAAGGCCCTATGTCCAAATGTAATCACATTGGGGGTTGAGCTTCAACATATGAATTTGTGTGGTGTTGGGGAGGGTGTGAACATCAGTCCATAAGTGTCTTGCCTGAGAGATTGCATTACAGGAGATATTATCTCCAGTCTTGGACCTGACATTTACAGATATATGTAGATAAGCTAGAATGTGCTACAAGAGCAGCCGAAGTGGTGATTATTCTAGAAATAGGAATGAATGTAGAACAAATGCAGCTGCAGTAATGCTTAGTCCAGAAAAATTGCTGCGGAAGAGGAGAAGCCGGTGATCTGATGGGCTGTCATGAGGAAGAACGTTTTACTGAATGCTGCCTCATGGTCTAAGAAAATGACAGTTGCACGGAGTATAGAAATGCTTCTTTCTATGTGCAGAGCCATCCAAGAAAATGTGTCCTGCCCTGAGAAATATGGGCCTTTCAATGATTTGAGATACTTGAAAACAAGCTGGGTAATTATTTTGTCAGAATAAGTCAGTTGGATTAAAATGTTGGAAGGGAATTGACATACGTTGAGGCTTTTGTTTCCTTATTTTGCTTTATTATTAGTATCTTTTTAAATATTATCTGAGCTATCTAGTAGAGAGCTATATTGCATTTTCAGAGGTCAGTAATTATACTTACAATTAAAATTTTACACCCATCTAGGACACATAATCATGCTAAGTATACTTGTATATGAATATTTCACTCAAAAAGTCACTTGTGAATAAGTTGAGTTAAATTTATATTTGATAACTTAAATAAAAGAAAACAAACTAAGATGATACTTGATCCATTTTGAAAATATTTCATTTATATTAAGGCCATTTTATTAAGATAATTAAACTATTTCAGAGGAATGTTCTTAAAAAGTTTTTGAATAATGATTAAAATCAGATTCCTCAGAAAATGTGGAGTTGCTCCTTTCAATTTGGATCCCTGCAAAGTTGAGAGTGACAACTTTCTTTATTAGTACTTCATTTATCAGACATTTTTTAAAAAAAGTGATTCAATGAATTAAACAGTTCTATAATTTGTTGTAGAAATAGATAAATGGTTATGTCAATTTTTTTCTAGTTTAAGTTTCCCTTCCTGATATACATACTAGAGGCTCAATGCATAAAATTTGTGCACGTTGGTAGGGTGGGGAGGGTCCCTTAGCCAGGCCTGCACTCTCTTGCAATTTGAGACCCCTCGTGGGATGTCCTACTGCTGGTTTAGGCCCGATCCCACAGGGATCTCTGCGTGATTGGGCCTAACCCGGAACTCTGATATCCCCTCGAGCAATCAGGGCCCACTGGCTCCTAATTGCTCACTAGCCTGCCTGCCTGACCATTGCTAACCATTCTGCCTGCCTGCCTGATCGCCCCGAACCATTCTGCCTGCCTGCCTGATCGCCCCTAACCATTCTGCCTGCCTGCCTGACCATTGCTAACCATTCTGCCTGCCTGCCTGATCGCCCCGAACCATTCTGCCTGCCTGCCTGATCGCCCCGAACCATTCTGCCTGCCTGCCTGATCGCCCCAGCTGCTCACCCGCCTTCCTGATGGCTCCCAACGACCTTTGCCTGGGCCCCTGCTGCTGTGGCTCCGTCCAGAATGACATGCAAAAGGTAGTTCAGTCTAATTAACATATTATGCTTTTATTATTACAAATGGATCTGAGATTTGAGATTTACTAAATGAACATGAAAGGCGATCTTAATACCCTGTTTTCCCGAAAATAAGACAGTGTCTTATATTAATTTTTTTCTCCCAAAGTTGTGCTAGGTCTTATTTTCGGAGGATGTCTTATTTTCAGGGAAACATGGTAATAAAAGCTCAGAGACTTAACCAGTACTAAGATAATGAATTTGAATTTTCACATGTAAACATTTATCATATAGATAGTATACTTTATTTCAAAGTTTAAAGGGCTGGAATCATATCAATTATCTTTTCAAACAACTATGGTATTAAAGTAGAAATTCATACCAGGAGGAAAACTGGGAAATTCACAAATATGTGGAAATTACCACATTTCTGAACAATCAATGAATCACAAAGGGAAAAAGTGAAATAAAAAATATCTTGAGACAAATAAAAATGAAAACACACCAAAATCTATGGAATGAAGCAAAAGATATTTGAAAGAAGGAAGTTTATAATGACAAATGTCTTTGTTAAGAAAAAAGAAAGATCTCAAATAAGCAACCTATATTTACATCACAAGAATTTAGGAAAGAAAACATGAACTAGGTCCAAAGTTTGAAGAAAGAAGGAAATCATAAGGATTAGTGCAGATTTAAATGAAATAGAGACCAGGCAAGCAATAAAAAATATCAACAAAAGTAAGAGTTGGTTTTTGAAAAGATAAAATTGTCAAAACTTTAGCTAGAGCAGCAATTTTCAACCTTTTACATCTCATGGCACACATAAACTAATAACTAAAATTCTGCAGCACACACACATATTTTTTGTTGATCTGACTAAAAATAAATTTAATTTTGATTGTTACAAAAAAATAGTTGAAACAGTAAATTATCTACCGTTTTGCTCCCAAAGGCTTTTTAAAAATCAAGTGCCTATACTTGTATGTAAGGATTTCAGGTATCAAGAATTAACTAATCAGATGCAACCTTATTATGCAACATGACAAATGAGGTGCAACTTTATAATATGACCCATATATTTATAGTTCAAGACAGGGCATTCACACCAGATGGCTATTGTGTTAGCTGCTGTCAATTTTTTATCCGACAATCTAAGGAAAAAGAGGTCAGTGCCCCTGACTGTCATGTGTTGTATGTTTTTAAAATTCTTGCAGCACACAGGTTGAAAAATTACTGAGCTAGATTAAGAAAAAAGAGAGAAGACTCAAATGAATAAAATTATAAATAAATTAAAAAGACATTATAAATCATAACACCAATATATTGTAGAAAGATACATCAGAGACTGCTGTGAACAATTATATGCCAACAAATGAGATAACTTAGAAAAATATGATAAATTCCTAGAAACATACACCTCAAATATGAAGCAACAGAAAGTGTGAACAGAACAAGAACAAGCAAGGAGATTGAATCAATAACAAAAAAAAAAAAAAGCACCCTCCAAAAATGAGAAGTCCAGAATCATGACTTCACAGGTGAGTTCTAGTCAACATTTAAAGAATGAATACCAATACTTCTCAATCTTAAAAAAAAATGGAGAAAGAAATGCTTCTAAATTTATTTTATTTTAAAAATAGTCATATACTTTAAATACTTATTTACATATTGAATTAGAAAAAACATTGTCTAAGCTTTTTGAATACATGAGTTACGTACTAAAATTACCAGCCACTAATAGTAAACTAACATATATTTATGTCATTCTAAAATGGTGTTATTATTTATGCTTTACTTTATACTTATTAGCCTAATTCAATTTATTGGGAACTAATTAATAAACTTATTTTATGAAGCTAATAGGAATATAAACTCTAGTAATTTTTACATCTTCTTATGGCATATGTAAAATAGTGATAGAGTCTGATTATAGTGAAGGTTCATGATTCCATAAGTTATAAAGTGTTATTTGAATGTTTCAATAAGTTAATAAAAATATTTATCAAGAGTCTATTATAATTATTTCTTATAATACTATAATCCATTTAACAGTGCTAGTGTCAGCCAGGCCAATCTTTGCAACATTAGAAAATGAATATTATCAACCAGGAAAGAATATAAACCCCAAAATATAACAGATACTTTATACAAGTTTATACTTGAAAACAAGCCTCCATTAAGAACAAGGAGATTTCTAAATTCAATCTGGAAACTCAAGTTGTTTTCTAATCGAATTCAGAAAGCACAATTTCTTAAATGAATACAGTAGCTATGTGTAAAAAAAAAATTAAAAAAATATAAAAAGAAACCTCTCTACATGCATAAGTTAATTTGTAAATAAGTTAACAGATTGGAAGGAATTTTCTAAAAGTATTGAAAAAGATGATCTTTAGAGAAGGAATGGTCCCAATTTATTAAACACTGTTAAGAAAGAAACTATTTGATTCTTGGATAAACAGTGTAAGATTTTCAATAGGAACATCTGTCTTGAGGAGATTCTAGCTTTTCTTTCATCAAGATAGAACCTTGTGATTTACAATTTCTTACGCTGAGATGTCTTACTCAACTCAACAGAAAGATGTGCTGCCCAGTATTCTTCCAGAATGGATGTTAAACTTCAGAGAGACAGAAAACAATGATATAGTACTTTTCCTTAAGGTGCCGTTAGTAGAGAGAATGCAGATGTATAGTTATAAAATCTCCATAGTATGATGAATGAAATACTGGATTCATGTGTAATACAAGGATGGAAAAGAGGGAAATGATAAAATGTGTTTGTAGGATATTTTTCAGAAGAATTGACTTTTAAGTTAAATTTTAAAAGAAAATTGGAAACTTTTTAGAGGGTAAGTATTGTGAATGTTAGCCTCTGCCAACAAAACTGATATTTATAGACATTTTTAATATGGAGAACTTTCAAAGCTGAAAAAAAGAGAATTCTTCTACATAGGGCCATTTTATGAAAATGCTTACTGGTAATTAAAGAATAAAGAGAAATAAAAGGTTGCCGGAAAAGTCAATTGTTAATCTTAAGAAATATGTAGAAATAGAAATCAAATACAAACTCAAGAATAATTTGTTTTTCTGTCTTTCTGAAAGTGTCTCAAGAAATATTTTATTTGCTTCAGGGGTCCTCAAACTTTTTAAAGTGGGGGCCAGATCACGGTCCCTCAGAGAGCTGGAGGGCCGGACTATATGAACTACTAATTCCTACTGTAACACCTCGGCTGCGCTCACTGCCCAAAAACCTGGAGGGCCGTAGACAACATGGAGTATTTGATGTCACAAAAATATCAGGAGGCATGAAAAGACATGTAAGTTTATAATATTGTGTTCAAGAATATTATTATTAATAAAAATAGAGCTTTTTATCAGAAGTATTCATTATTTTACATTTTTAAATTAATAATGTTTCAGATAAAAAGCCAGACGTCATGGGAGAACAATCAGCCGGGCACTCAGAGGATTCAGAAAAGGAACCTTTAATGCAGAATTGCAGATGCTCTAATATGGTGACTCGGGAGAATGAGGAATATGAAGGAAGCTTTCCTTTTTATCCCCTTAGTTTCTTTGTCTCCCAAATATGGACCAGGCTTCGGGACTTTTTATGGGCTTTGCAGTCCCTGAGGGAAGTGAGATTAAACCCAAAGGCCTGGCCTATCTGGCACCAGCACTGCCAAATCCCTCTGGGGATTGTGTATGGTTCATGGTTTTTTAGGGCCTCAGTAAAACGGAAATATTCTGAGAAATAGGTTCTACAAGGCTGGACAAGCATCACAGATAATAAAGGGGCTTAATTATACTAGGAAGAATGTGCATCAGAATACTGGTTACTGGCACAGATTCAGATTGCTAGCCTCCTAGTTGTCTTACTGTATATTCCCCCTCACTATTAGACTTCAGATATAAAGTAACATTTTGAAAAGGATCAAGTAGGCATACATTTTTGTCAATATCTTTCTTTTTCATTTTTTGAAACATCTATATTTTTCTCTAAGCTGTTCTTTCTTTTAATAAGGATAAAAAACAAATAGGGGCTATTATAGTCTTTGCTAGAGGCCCAGTACATGAAATTCATTCACAGGGTGGGAGGGGTCCCTCAACCTGGTCAGCACCTTCTCACAATCAGGGACCCCTGGCTCCTAACTGCTCGCCTGCCTGCCTACCTGATTGCACTTAATCACTCTGCCTGCCTGCCTGATCACCTCTAACCACTCACCTGCCTGCCTGATCACCTCTAACTGTTTGCCTGCCTACCTAAGTGCCCCTGGCCACTTGCCTGGCTGCCTGAACACCCCTAACTGCCTCTGCCTTGGACTCCACCATTGTGGCTTCATCTGGAAGGATGTATGGAATGACATCCAGAAGGTCTTTTGGCTGTCTGGTCTAATTAGCATATTATACTTTTATTATTATAGATAGCAATGTTTCTTAGATTCAACTATGAAAATTTTATTCCTTTCATGTTTTAATTTGTCACATCATAATATTGTACATTTTCAAATACCACATGTAGAAACATTTCTATTTTTATATAATATTTATGTATCAGTTTCATTTATATGCACAAAGTAAGATGTAAATATGTTTTAAATATTTTCAAATTTTAATATGGTTTTCTGAATTGAGTTTGTCTGATTTTCCTTCAGTTTTCTTCCTCAATAAAATTTTATAAAAATAAGAGGAGAATTTTAAATATAATGTTACATCAGATTTTGTAGCAGTATGTTCTTTACCAAAACCAGGTAGGATAAGACTGAAGTTTGTGACTGAAGATGCAGATATTCTATGTCCTATAACAAAGCTATTAGTTATAAAGAACAAGAAAAAGAAAAACAAAAGAGGTGAATGTATGATAGAAGGTCCCAGGAAAAGCAAGATGCCCAAACAGTTTTAAGTATTGGATACAAGACCCAAATTGGATAAAAATATGTATGCTTACTTATAAATAAAAGAATGTGAAAGAAATAAAAGGGCCTGGATGGTGAAATTATAGGTGACATTTTAAATATATTTAATGCATGATATTTATTCTTTAATTTTTGACGGGACATATTTTAATAATTTTTATTTTTAGGAAAGTTTTGAATTTATAGAGAAATTTTGAACATAGTAAGAAAGTTCCCATATGTCTTACAGAGTTTACCCTATTTCTAGCGGCTTAGACTAGTATGCTCTATATGTTATAATTAATGATTTGATAGTAATATGATATTTTAAATTTACTTAGATATCATTAGTTTTTTCCTAGTGTCTTTTTCTGTTTCAGGTTATTGCATTAGCTTTAGAATTCATTTCTCTTTAAGTTCCTCTTAACTGTGACAGTATCTCAGACTTCTTTTTTTATTTGTGATGACCTTAACAATTTTTAAGAGTACTTGGCAGGTATGTTTTTGTTTCCTTTTATAATTGGACTAGCGTTATGAGTTTTGAGAGGAAGGTCAAAGAGATAAAATGGCTTTTTCATCTTATCATGTCAAGGATACATACTATCAACATGATTTATATCTGTTGATGTTGACCTTGATCACTTGGGTGAGCTAGTGTTTGCCAGGTAACTCCACCATAAAATTGCCTTCCTAACCCCCACCTTTCCATACTATATTCTTTGAAAAGACATCTCTATGTAGAGGGCACACTAATGGAGGGAGGTATTAAGTTCCACCTTCCTGAGTACAGAGTAGTACATAGAGTTTTTGGGACTCTTCTGCATGGGAAATCTGTCTCTTAGTGTATTAATATATATATTTTTTCAATTAGAGAGTCAATTTTTATTCCATGTATTTTCAGGAATTTTTCTCTTACCGTAGTTTATTTTCCTTTTTTATTAAAACACTAGAGGCCCGTTGCAGGAAGCTTCCTACAACAGGGCTTCCTGCTGCATTGGCTGCCCTGCCTGCTTTCTTTCCTTCTCCCCTGCCCCACCTGCTTCCCTCCCTTCTCCCTCTCTCTGCTTGCTTTCTTCTACAGCGCTTGGCTTCTTTCTACACTGTCTTCAATCTTCACTCTGGCCTAGATATGCAAATTAACCATAATCTTGGTTGGGTTAATTTGCATATTGCCCTGATTGGCTTGTGGGTGTAGTGAAGGTGCGGTCAATTTGCATTTTCTCTTTTATTAGGTAGGACTAGAGGCCCTGTACATGAAATTTCTGTACAGGGGATAGGGAGGTAGGGGGTTGGTCCCTTAGCCTGGCCTATACCCTCTCCAATCTGGGAGTCTTCAGGAGATGTCCTACTGAGGGCTTAGGCCTGCTCCCTGTGGTTCTCTACTCTCTGTGTACCTGCCTGCCTGTCTGCTCTCTGGCTCGTCACATGGCCAGGAGCAAGCAGAGCCCTGCTGTCTGGTCTCTGCAGGGACCCTGTTATCTGCTCTTTACAAGGGCCTGCTTGCTACTCACCACATTGAGGGTTAAAGGTACAACTCCTGCAGGACTGAGGGGTCTGGGTGCCACCACCATCTTTGTGATGGTGTGATGGTCAATATGCATATTCCAGCTTTATTAGATAGGATGTCCAGCTCTTTATTATCAAAATCTTCTTTCTCCAGCTGAAGCGGTTTGGCTCAGTGGATAGAGCATCTGCCTGCGGACTGAAAGGTCCCAGGTTTGATTCTGGTCAAGGGCATGTAACTTGGTTTCGGGTACATGAACCAGTAGGGGGTGTGCAGGAGGCAGCTGATCAATGTTTCTCTTTCATTGATGTTTCTAACTCTCTATCCCTCTCTCTTCCTCTCTGTAAAAAAATCAATAAAATGGTATTTTTTTTAATTAAAAAAAATCTTTCTCCATATTCAATAGCTTTTTTGGTTTGCAATAATTTGGATTTCTATCTCTCATCTTTTAAAAAAAATCTTTATTATTAAAAATATTATCTATGCCCCCTTTTTCATTTTAAATGCAAAAATGAAACAAAATGTAATGTTAATTATTTAAATAATATAACAACAAATAATTTTCTATAAAATTTTCTTAATAGCTTATTGTGATCTTTAATTTTTTATAAAGTACACTTTTAAGTACTGATATTTGTTAAAATTTTCTTTTATTTTTCCTGAAAAGAGTAAAAAAAAATTGTGTAATATTTTAAAAATTGTTAATTATGAAATAAAACATATTTAATAAAAAAAATAATGTTTTCATTTTTATTTATTTTCTTAGAATTTCCCATAGAAAGATAGCATCAAAGTCTTGCAATTAAAATAAATACTGGATTTCCAAAAGGACTTGCACACAATAGTTAAAGAAAAATTATCTATATCTATATCTATCTATTTACATATATATATAATATTATATATATATATATTATTAAAATATGCAAATTAGGTCAGGATGCCATAATGGCCATGACCAGCTCAGGAGGAGGGGCTGGGTGTGGCCTGAGCCTGAGAGAAGAACACACAGGGGCACTTCCTCCAAGCCTCTGCAGATACAAGACACACACACAAACACAGCACCTGCTCTGAGCCTCCATGCCACAGTCTGACATGCCCTCATCCTTCTCCCTACCTCATATCCTGGAATTATTGCTCCTTATTTTGATAGTCACGTGAGTGAACCAAGTAGCACCATCACGTCCCAGTTAAAAAATCATCAGTTACAGTAAAACTACACTTTCACTTCATCTCAGCCACTATTTCTAAGACAGTACTCTGAGCCTTATCACCACCTGCAACTGCTAACATCAGAAATCATAGCATGGCCCTGGACAGTGTTGCTCAATGGTTAATGTATCCACCTGCCCACTGAAGGATCTCAGGTTCAAGGGCACAAACATGGGTTGCAAGTTTGATCCTCAGCCCTGTTCAGGAAAGATGCAGGAGACAACAAATTTATGTGTCTCTCTCACATCAATGTTTCTTTCTTTCTTTCTTTCTTTTCTTTCTTTCTTTCTTTCTTTCTTTCTTTCTTTCTTTCTTTCTTTCTTTCTTTCTTCTCTCTCTCTCTCTCTCTCAAAATCAATGAAAAAAAATATTCTCTAGGGCAGATTAACAAACAAAAATAATGACTCATGTTGTCCCTGACATCCTATTATATGATTTTTTTTTTCTGGCCTATCAATCATCTCCTCCTCCTCCCCATGCATATTATTCTTTGCATAGGCTGGGCTGTGGGTTCACCTGCATCAGTGCATAAATAGAGTTCCCACTAGCTATTTCAAATAGATAGAATTTAATGTTGGGAATTGGTTACTAAAGGGTTGGAAAGGCTGGAAGAGAGAAAAAAAAAAGTGAAGTTAGAGATTAATAGCTACAGGAAGCCATTCTCACTCTCATGGATGAAGGAGCCAGACCATGCCCTGCTGAGGCTGCTAAGAACTTGCTGCTGCCATTGAAATGGTGCTGCCAAGGAAGACAGCAGCCTGTGGACTGCGCTGCCCCTGCCCCTGCCCCTGCAGCTGCCCCTGCCCCTCCCCTCACCCCTGCTGAGCCCAGTAAGGAGCCCAGAATGGAGCTTCTCCACTGCCTCCATGCTCCTCAGTGAGAAGTTAGCTGCCAGGAGCATCTAGGAAACGCAGTTTCCCCTGAGCTACAGGAGAGCACAGAAGGCATAGGTGGAGCTCTGAGCCAAAGACAAAGCCTACCCTTTACCCTATAATAAACTTCCAGGAACAATAGCAGGGTCACACAAATACCCCTTAAATAATTGAAGATGCTGTCACTTTCCTAAAAGAGAGGCACGAGGCCTCATCAGTCATTATTTCCATCTCCAGGTGATCTGCTCCCATTTGAGATGTATAAAGGTACTCATCAGTAATACTTCTTTTTTCTTTTTAATATATTTTATTGATTTTTCACAGAGAGGAAGGGAGAGGGATAGAGAGCTAGAAACATCGATGAGAGAGAAACATCGATCAGCTGCCTCTTGCACACTCCCTACCGGGGATATGCCGGCAACCAAGGTACATGCCCTTGACCGCAATCGAACCTGGGACCTTTCAGTCCGCAGGCCCACATTCTATCCACTGGCCAAACCTGTTTCGGCATTATACTTCTTATCTGTAATAATAAAAGTCTAATATGCTAATTAGACTGGACAGCTGAACAACCTCCCAGACATCATTCTGGACATCCTTCTGGACAAAGCTGCAGCAGGAGCAGGCAAGGCAGAGGCAGTTAGGGTGATAAGGCAGGAATGCAGGATGGTTAGGGGTGGTCAGGCAGTCAGGCAGAGGAGGTTAGGGGAGATGAGGCAGGCAGGCAGGCATAATGGTTAAGGGTGATCAGACAGGCAAGCAAAGTGGTTAGGGGTGATCAAGCAGGCAGGCAGAGCAGTTAGGGGTGATCAGGCAGGCAAGTAGGTGAATGGTTAGAAGCCAGTCATCCTGGATTGAGAGAGGGTGCAGGCCGGACAAAGGGACCGTTTCCTCCCTGCCACGAATTTCGTGCAATAGGCTTCTAGTAGGTAATAAAATTGACATATAAGACCTAATTTTATATTAGACTTGATAGATGTTTTATATTAGGCTTGACAGAATTTGACAATTTTTATATCATATATTTTTTTAAAAAAAATATTTATTTATTTGAGGGGGCGGGGGAGAGAAACATTACTTTGTTGTTCCACCAGTTCATCCATTAATCCCTTGATTTTTATAAGTGCCCTGACCTGGAATGGAACTCACAACCTTAGGATATACAAATGATGCTTTAACCAACTGAGCTAGCCAGCCAGGGGTTTATTCTGAAACAGGAATTTTAGGGTAATGTAGGCAGGTAGAGAAAACATAGGGTTACAGACTGGGAGAAGGTACATCTCCATAACACAAGGAAGCCTGGTGAAGTTACATCTTCATAAGACAAGGAGGTAGCAAGAGGTATATTTCCATAAGACAAGGGAACTGGAAGTAGGCAAAAAAAGGTCAATATTTATAAAATAAAGAAGAAGGAAGAAAGCCCAGAAGGACTAGGAGGACAATGAGGGAGAAGGGCCTTAGGAGTTACTATAGTAACCAGACTAAGGTAATAGTGACCAATCAGAGGGGATATCAGGACAAAGGAACTGCAGCCTTTATAAGCCATGGACACAGGAAGTCTGTGGGACCCTTTCCCCCTCACTCACCACCTGGGAGTCCATTCTCTGGAACTCTTACTCTCTCACCAGGTGGGAGTCTGTACTTGTTCTTCAATAAATCTCAACCTTTGCTCTACCACTTTCTGGCAATGGATTCATTCTTGGACTTCAGTGGACAAAGAATCCGGGTTCCAGTCCAAAAATCCCTTTCAATGCCATACATTATTTTTAAATAAAATGTTTGGTGACAAAAAAAAAAAAATTTGTGATGTGATGTATCCAAGCAGAAATAAAATTGTGCTGTTAAAAATTGTATTAATCTCAGATTACACTAAATAAAATACTCATTTTATTATTTATAACAAAATGCATTTAAAATCAAGGGGATTTTTTTTTTAAGTTCCATAGCTATAAATAGCACCCTTTCCCTAGGCAATTAATATTTTATTTTTATACAATCAACAATTCACAAATGAGATCCAATGTCAATGCAAGTTTAATATGCAGATCAAAGCTATGAATGGTCTTTTTGAATCTGAAAAAAAAAGTAACTTTAGTTTTTGTAGGTCACATTGCCATTAGCTTTCTTATTAATCTGTGAATATTTTGCCCTTTATTAAAATACTAGAGCACATGTGTCAAACACAAGGCCCGCGGGCCAAATCCATCCAGCCAGGCCTTGCAATGTGGCCCGCACTGCGCTGTCATCACTGCACTCTGCTGCATTTCCATCACAATGACAGTTTATGACTGTTCAGTAAACCATTAGGCCCGTGATTTAGGCTGGATTTTAGATTTTGGCCCCTTCTCTGATTGAGTTCGACACCCCTATACTAGAGGCCCGATGCCCGAAATTTGTGCAAGGGGCTCGACACTTGCAGGCCGGCTTCATCTGGAAGGCTGTTCAGCTGTCTGGTCTAATTAGCATATTATGCTTTTATTATTATAGATGTCTTCTTTGATTGATTATTTGCTGGAGAAGAATTCCTGGAATGATACAGAGGGGTTGAAATCTCAGCTTTCCTGCTTCTGTGAAATCTGGACAGATTACTTAACTAACTGGCTTTGATCTCATTTATAGCACGAAAACATTTCCTCTGCCAAAGATGTATAGTTAGAATATATTATTTAAAGAGGAAAAACAATTTCTGGAATATAGAAGCATTCAATAAGTGTTAAGTAGCTAGGATTATGATTATTTCTATTATTATGTAATTACCTACCATCCAGAGATGGTAGATAGTACAATGAAGAAAAGATTTCTTCAGAAAATTAATTTAGTTATGTGTGTATTTTATTATACTGTACAGTTTTATAAATATACATGTACATATATATATATATATATATATATATATATATATATATATACATTTATATATCAAATAGAGTTTCTGTAATACACTTTTGTCATGTTAAAAAAATCATTGAACTCAAACTTTATTTGTATCAGTAAATCCTGAAACTGCATTGGAAATATTTAGCACACTTTGAATAATATTTTTTTCATAGATATGATGTATTTTTTACAGTAAAAGCTTTGAATCCTAAAATATTTTATATTCATATATATTTAATATACTCATCTAGACATTTATTCTTACCAGCAGTATTTGGAAAATTAACTACTAATCCTTAAATCTATTCAAGGTAGTTATTTTTTTTTTTTATAAAGCAGTCTTAATCAAAGAGCAATTTTTACCAATGTTTAAGAATATTATAATACATTCTGAAGTGTTGTCATATTTTGTTCATTGCTAATTTTTATTTTATTGCTGTGGAGATTTTACCTTCTCATATTTTCTTCAATTAAATGAGAAGAGAAGATTGGTTATTATTCCTGAGTCGTTTTCAAATAATTGAAATATTATGGGGTTCTCTTTAAAGTTAATTTAGTAGACAAAACATTATAGTAGGAAAAACAGACAATAAGAAATTTTTAGATGTATCTGTATTATCTATCTATTGTCATATCATCTATAATCATCTGTTTAAATAGATCTATATAACTACTATATTATTTAAGGTAAAGATGAGTACAAAAATGGTAAACTATATAATACCATGTGCTTAAACCACTTTTTACAAACTTGGTGTCACTATCTACCTTAATTGATACACTCATAATTAACATATTTGAACATTTATTTTGTCCCAACCACTGCATTATATGATGGATGTATAATTATCTGTAAGGCAGAAAAGATACCTAATTACAAATATATTAAAGTCTAGTTAAAATTTAGTAAAAAAAAAAATATTGTTGAGTGGCTAACATGAAGTAAGATTATATACATATATATAATCTATCTCGATATATATAAAAGCTTAATATGCAAATAGACTGAACAGTGGAACAACAGAACAATGGAACAACTCTTTACTATGCTGTTCACTGACCATGAGGGGCCGCGTGCAGAACATGGGGGGCAATGTCAGCAGGCAGCAGAACACGGAACATGGTGGACATCAGCCATGGTAGGACGGTGGAGCAGGTGAATGGGGGCACCAGACCAAGGTGGGGCTTTGGTTGCTGTCATCCAGGAGAGCCTCTGGTGGTTACTGAGAATTCTTTGCGCCCACGTGCTGTGGTCTCTCAACCCCCCCCCTCCCTCCCCCCGGCACTCAAATCTGCTGCCAGTGCTCAGTGCTGGCCCTGATTGCTTGGTGCTGTCAGTGGGTGTAAGTGGTGGCTGCCAGCCCTGATCACCCCTGAGGGTTTCTCCACCACCACCCCCCCCCGCCCCTGCTCCTGAGGGGAGATTGGGGCAGCAGCTGTCACTTGTACCTGCTGACAGTGTCTGCTCTGCTCACATTCGCTGCTGGGGCTGGCCCCAATCACTCTACAATGTCAGCGGGTACAAACAGGGCCAGTGCCATCAGTGTGTGGGAGCAATGGTGGCAGGAGCAGGGCTGCCAGCAGAGAGGGACCCGGGGATTGTGGTGGGAGGGGATGGGCAGGGGTGAGGAGGATGGGCTGAGACCCTCCCCTGTGCCCACCACAGCCTTATGGTCCATAATTCCTTCCAAGGTGCATGAATTCATGCACTTGGTCCCTAGTATCATAATGAAAGATAATATGTTCTCATAAAAAGGTTTAAAAAGTCAAATTCAGCCTTGGCCCAGTTTTGCTCAATGGTTAGAGCATCGGGACCAAAGGACTATGGGTTCAATTCCTAGTTCGAGGGCATGTACGTAAGTTGCAGCTTCACCACTCCCACCACCTGTCTTCATCCACCTCTCTACCCTCCCCCATTCAGAAAGCAATTTGTCTTTCACATCCCTGTTTCTCTCTCTCTTTTTTTTCACTCTCTCTGAAAAAATATCCTCTGGTGAAGATTAGGGGAAAAAAGTTAAATTAAAAAATAGTTGGGCTGATAATAGTTACTGAGGAATCTATAGATTAAAACATTTCTCTACTTAACTGCACCCTAATTGTATTTCATAAGGAGAAGTATCTCAAGTAGTCATTTAGACTCTGGTTAAAATGATAAAAGTAATCTAAACTCCTGAAAATTCTCATGACTATGAATTCCTAATAGCTTCTAAAATTAAGACTAAAACATACTGAAAGTTTTAAGATTTTACTTTCAACTTACCTACTCCATTTTTTTTCTCTTACTTTTTTGTTCCTTTTAGTTCTCTATAGGAAACTCGAGTATTTGCATTTTATTTTATTTTTTAAAGGGCAGAAGGTTCTCAAAATAAATACTTGTAAGAAAATTATCACAAGTGTAGTAAAAGATAGTTAATTTCAAATGTTTGGGTTTGGGTCCCATGTGAATTTGGAAAAATTCCAGCTTCAATTAGCTCAGAATATACAAATACCTGATTGCCATTGACCCCCCTCCCACTCTCATAAGATATGTACACATATAATACCTTAATAATAAAAACAAACAAACAAATAAAAAAAAATACCTGATTGCAAACAAACTTTGTAAGCCATCTCAGCACAAATCTCAATGGGGATTCAATCTGACACTTCACCTTCCTAAGGAAAAGAGGCTCATGTTTTGCTCCATTTCAGGATTTTATTCTGCAGTTATAGAGTCCTGGACCCTCGAGATTCCCCAAACTCCGGACTTCCATATTCTGTATTCCAGGTAACATTTCTTCACTATACCCACAGTGCACATTCCCACAGAAATGGGGCTTGGGTATATTTTAAAGTAGAAATGTAAGAAGGTAAATGTTTTAATTAAATGTATGTATATAAAATCTGCCATATATATTTTTTCAACAAATTTTATTTTTTCTTACTTTGCTTTCATCTTTTTATAAAAGATTTTTAAAAGAGATTTTTAGAATGACAGAAAGGCAGAGGGAGGGAGGGAGAGAGAGAGAAAGAGAGAGAGAGAGAGAGAGAGAGAGAGAGAGAGAGAGAGAGAGAGAGAGAGAGAAACATAGATGTTAATGCTCCCTGACCTGGAATTGGGAATCAAACCCACAACCTTTTAATATATGGAATGACAGTCATTCCATTGAGCCACACCGACCAGGGTACTTTAATCTTACTTAATAACCTAACCATCTTTTATCACAGTCTTTGTTTATGACATATTTTTACAGTCTAAATATTTGATTTATGGTGTTATTTAAATTTTAATGTTTTAATGCAGTCTTTGGAAGGTTTAAAATACTACTACCCAACACATAGAAATACACAAATGTATATTATTATTTAAGATGGTAATTATAGATTACTACATACATAGGTACACACACAGAGACACTGCATATGAGCATAGCCATTGTATGAATTTAAGATTGATTTTTGTATCTGAAAGATGTACAATGCTGAAGCCATGAAGATCAAAGTCTTTTGGGAAACTCCTCTGATATTCTACAATTCATACATCCAAAAACTGTATCTGAATGGCAGGAAAAAGAGAGAGCACATATATTACCTCCCTGTTGATCTTAAGCACCAAAGTCAATACACCTCAAGAATCAAGACTTCTAACTCCTTATGTGTATCTGTTTAGGTCTTTCGTCTATGATTTTTGCTTGTTTTTAATTGGGATTCTGCTTTTTAATTTTATGTTGAATTTTTTTAGTCTTTGGAACTTTTATTCTAATTTTTAAATTTGTTACTTTGATGTATTTATATATTGTGGCAATATATATTACATTCCATAAATGATTACCCTTATAGCAATATTTATTTATTTACATTACATAATTGCAGCATAATATTTATTGTCTATATTAATTATATTGTGCATTAGATCACTGTGGCTTACTTACTACTTATTATAAATTTGTGTCCTTAAGCAACATCAATCCTTTCCCTTCACTCCACATCCTCTGATAAAACCATCATTTTTCTCTGATTTTCACAAGTTTGACTTCACAAAATATATGGGCCACTTTGAGGCCAGATGCTGCTTGTTTGAGATATTTTAGAGAAGTCTGAAGCATGAGCCAAGACCATCATTTCTATGGAAAAGCCACTGGAAGTGGATTGGCTGGGTCCTGAGGTTGGGTGTGGCAGGTCTCAGGGAATCACCAGGGTAGGGTCAATAGTGTTAGCCAGCCTGTTGGCTCAGAGGGTGGGGGGAGGGGGGCTAGAAAGGAAAACAATGGACTCTGTGAGCACTTCTATCTGGAAAAAAAACTGCCCCCCCCAACTTGCACCTCATTGCCAGATTACTCAGTTCCTTCTCATCTGTTGAGCTGCTGCCCCAATGCTGGAACTCAGAGCTGGTGAATTTGAGGAAGTTAGTGTGGGGGCCCTTTAACAGAAATGCCTAAGATTCTAACAGCCTCTGACTCACTCAGCCACAATTCACACTGGTTTTTGTAGCCAGAAGTTATGGGAATTTTTCCTCTTGACACTGGAACATGGGCTGGGTGGCCTGATGTGTGGGTGAGACCCCTGGCTCCTCACAAGGGACCTCCAGAGCCAAGATATCATCCTGGTTTTTAGCCACCAGAGAGATGAGTGTGGGACCAGCACTTTCTGCATCTCCGCCTTTCTATCAGTCTTCATGTGGCTCATTTTAATGTCCTCAGTTGGAGGATTTCTTTCCAGCTAGATTTCAAGTGATTGTGAATAATGTTTGTTCTTTAGTTTAGTAGTAATTTTGATGTGACTGGGGAGATGCAAATCTCATTCATATTTTCCTATGCCAGAACCCTAAGTTTCTCAGAGAGCCAGTTTCGGCCCAATCCCAAGGCCAGAATGAGGGACCCCACCTGCTGGAGAGACCTGGCTCACTCTGCAGATGCCTTTCAAGTCACAGCACCACCCCAGGTGTGGCAGGCCAGCTGGGTAGGTTAACTCCAGGGTGTCTCTGGCCTGTCTCACCCCGTTTGGCCCCTCCAGATACCTTCTAATTATTTTTCTTTCCGTGTACCAATATTGCAAAAATGATTGATATTTTTAAAGACACCTGGCAGGATGGTGTATTGAACTGAGAGTTGCAACCCTTCAATTTATAATCAGATTGTGTTCTGATCTTTTAACAAGGTCATAACCATAGTAAGTCTCAGGAATTAGTACAATTTCCTTACCAAATTTGAGTAAGATTTGACACAATTTGCTCAGTGCTATTCTCATTATTAAAGAACATTATTGATTGCAATTTTGGCACCAAAGGTAGAACTTTGGGGTTTGAGGAAGTTATTTTAACTGTAATTGTAACAATTATTGATATTACCTTATACAATGTGCTTACAATTGAAAGGTGTGTTCACCTATATTATACCACCTAGCCTTTATAAATGTTCAATGAGGTAAATATTGGTATTTCATTTTTATAGGTGGAATTTTGCCTCAAAAGGGCTATATTTTATCTAAGATCACATAGAAGTCCTTTAGTTTCAAGTCTTTGCTTTCTTAGATTATTTTATAGTTTCTTACTCAGGATGAAATAATGCTTCCATATTGTGGGGACCGTATTCATGTCTGTTCCTAGGGGTGCTGCTTCAATGACTAGGGTGATTATTGCAAACAAATAGCTGCAGAGAAGGTAAGTGTACATTCTTTTGAATATATAAGTGATCGATAGAGAAATTATTCATTTTTTTGCTGCAGTGTTATGCATAATACTATGTCCCAAAATAGATTATGCAAGACATCAATGACTCAGATTTGTCCCGAGTTATATACTTTTTTTGGTAGGTCAGACACTTTTGTTTTATTTTACTTTTATTTATTTATTTTTTTTGTTAATCCTCACCCAAGGATATTTTTTCCATTGATTTTATTTTAGAGAGAGTGGAAGGGAGGGTGAGAGAAGAGAGACATCAATGCGAGAGGGACACATTAACAGGCTGCTTCTAGCAAACACCCCTACTGGGGTTGGGGATTGAGCCTGCAACCAAGCCAAACTGGCTACGGTTGGAGTTTTAAAAGATGCAAATGCATTTTTATATTTATGTAAACTTTGTGGATTTGTGTCTTGCATAGCATTTTAATTTGTGTTTTGAGCATTCTCCAGAAATGATGTGCCATGAAATTGTGAAATAAGCACAATTTGATTTGTGATTGTTTGTTTTTAAAAAAAATATATTTTATTGATTTTGTACAGAGAGGAAGGGAGAGAGGCAGAGAGTTAGAAACATTGATGAGAAAGAGTCATCAATCAGCTGCCTCTTGCACCCCCCCCCCCCCCCCCCACTGGGGATATGCCCGCAACCAAGGCATATGCCCTTGACCAGAATTGAAACCGGGACCCTTCAGTCCCCAAGCTGATGCTCTATCCATTGAGCCAAACTGGTCTCGGCAGATTTGTGATTGTTTAAATGAATACATTATAATGTCTTTTGTTAAAAAGTCATATACTAGTAAATAAGAAATTTGTTAATGTATTTAGATTTTTATCATTTAATAAAGCATTATATCTGATTCTTTCTTCTTTTTTAAATATATTTTTTATTGATTTGAGAGAGGGTGGGAGAGGGGGAGAGAGATAAGAAACATCAATGATGAGAGAGAATTATTGATCAGCTATCTCCTGTATGCCCCACAGTGGGGATGGAGCCACAATCTGAGCATGTGCCCTGACTGAAAATTGAACCTTGACCTCCTGGTTCAGAGATCAATGCTTAACCACTAAGCCATGCTGGCTGGGTTCTTTCTTTTTTTTTTTTTATAAACCTTCCTACAGTAATCTTTTTAGATCCAGAAAAAGCCCTTTGGTGCAGAATTAGTCATTATATTTAAGTATGATAATTAGCTTACCTAATTTGTTGGTAGATTTGCCTATTATTTGGCTAGTAGTTTTGTAAACAAGATATCTTTCTATATATCTATATCTATATCTATATCTATATCTATATATACTATATAATACTTTAAAAGATTAATTAACACATAAATTTAAAAACATACACATAGATGTATATGAAAACTTATTTTAGGATGTCTTTGTTCTAAATTATTCTAATAATTAATTTTTCTTTTTATATGTGTTCCACCTCATAAATTTTCCCCAAGATTCCAAGAAAAGAAATCACACACACAAGAGTAGTGGGGAAAAGAGGCACTAAAAGTGAATTCTGACAAAATTTTCTCCGCTAAAGTGTCCTCCAATTCTCCAAATTATAATGCAAGGTAAGACTTTTGTGGAAAAATGGTAGTCATCACCCAACCTGTCCCTCAAATTCTGGGGATGGAGAAGCTATAAAAATAAAATGAAACATTTGATTTGCTTCTACTGTTTGTTTTTCTTTTTCCAGAAACTCCCAAGTTTGGACATCTAGTAATTGTTAATACAATTAAAAGCATACTGAAAATCAACCTCGTTACTTCTTAGTGTTCTAAATTTGCCCATTGTCTCTATTTGTTCAAGAGCAATTACTTGTTTTTAAAAATATGTTCACTTCTACAGTTTGGTATTCAAAATCTCAGTGTTTTCACTCTTAATAGTGAATTTTAATAAAACATCAATATTTCTTATACTTAGGGGAGAGAGGGTGCATGTTTTTAAATATTTCTCCTGTAAACGTTAAGATGGGCATGCAGGTAGGGTAAAACATTGCAGCTTATGTCACCAGTTATATAAATTCAAATTCAAAGGTGCTCTTCTCAGGAAAGCGTGTCAGTTAGGAGAGAAACAGTTGCTGTTTGAAATACAGCAAATGCTGCTATTCGTGGGCGGATTCTCTTCTGGTAGCTTATTACTAGGCCACGGTGCTGTCCCCTTAGAGCTGGCCTTCCTTTTAACACTTCTATGGGAGGTTCTTTGGCAGTTCTATGTCTTTATTACCAAGTTCACTATTTGGGATTGCTACACTTACCTTAACTTCAGCATCGCGGGAAGAACCATTAGAAGAAATTTCTCCAAAAGGAACAGAGGTCACCATGTTACTGAAATTTTTGAGGTCACTATACTTATCTGAGGTCCAAATTTAACTTTAGGAAAATAGAAATGGGAAATACCCTATTTCAGCTTCCAGTTCACCACCTTCCACAGTCTGAACTATTTCTTTATTCACTCTGCATTAAAAGAGTTTATTTTAATCATGAACACAACTTATTTTTGAGACTGTCTAAGATTCATTAATCACCTTAATGGTAGATTTTAAGATAATTCCTAAGGGAAAAAAAATAGAACACTGCATCTTTTCATGGCAAAGGAAAGCAATAGCCCTATATTGTATCATATTTTGCTTGAGATATCATAACAATGGCATGCCTTAATCTTAATCTTTGACTTTCAAGAGTTTCCTTCTATCAATTAAAATTGTATTATAAGAAAATAATTTCATCAAAGTCAATTTACAAATTTTTACATCCTCAAACAAAATAATTTTAAAGATTTTTAATAATTATTATAAAATATTCTTGACATTATTTTATTTTATTTATTATTTTTTATGTTTTTATTTTTTTAAAATAAATTTTTATTCACATTATTACAAATGTTCCTCATTTCCCCCCCCTACATTGCTCCCCTCCACCAGGTTCCCACCCCATCCTCTGCCCTTTCTCCACTCCCCATTGTCCTCATCCATAGGTGCACAGTTTATGTTGTCTCTTCCCGCACCCCCCACTCCTCTTTTCCCTGAGAACAGTCAGTTCACTCCCCTTCCATTCCTCTGATTCTATTATATTCACCAGTTAATATTGTTCATCAGATTTTTAAAATTCCCTTGGTTTTTAGATTCACTTGTTGATAGTTACATATTTGTTGTTCATAATTTTAATCTTTATCTTCTTCCTTTTCCTAAAGAACCCCCTTCAGCAATTCATATAATTCTGGTTTGGTGGTGATGAACTCCTTTAGCTCTTTTTTATTTGTGAGGCTCTTTATCTGGCCTTTGATTCTGAGTGATAGCTTTGTTAAGTAGAGTATTTTTGGCTGTAGGTTCTTGCTATTCATCACCTTGAATATTTCTTGCCATTCCCATCTGGCCTGCATGGTTTCTGTTGAGAAATCAGCTGATAATCGTATGGGTGCTCCTTTATAGGTAATTACCTGCTTTGCTTTTGCTGCTTTTAATATTCTCTCTTTCTTTTGCTCTTGAAATTTTAATTATGATGTGTCTTGGTGTGGTCCTCTTTGGATTCCTTTTGTTTGGGGTTCTCTGCGCTTCCTGAACTTGTAAGTCTATTTTTTTCACCAGGTGAGGGAAGTTTTCAGTATGTTTTTGGTATCTTGCTCTCTCTCTTGTTCTGGTACCCCCATAATTCTGATGTTGCTTCACTTGAAGTTGTCCCAGAGGTTTCTTACATTATCTTCAACTTTCTGGATTCTCTTGTCTTTTTGCTTCTGCAGAGAAGTGTCTTCTGGCTGTTTATGTTCCAAATCTTTGACTTGATTCTTGTGATCTTCCATTCTGTTTTTAGGACTCTGTATAATATTTTTTATTTCAGACAATGTATTCTTTATTTCTAATTGATCCCTTATTATTTCTAGTTGATTCCTTTTCATATCCTCATAAGTTTCATTTATTTTATTGGCCTTTTCTAGGAAATTCTTGAAAAACCTTATAATCATGGTTTTGAACTCTATATCCATTCTCTTGTTGTCCTCTATTTCTTTTGTTTGTGATTTGTTTCCTTGTCTCGACATTTTCGCTATTTCCCTGAGTTGGTAGGGTGGCTTTGTGTGCTAAAGTGTCCCATATGGTTCAGTGGGTCAGCCTCCCAGTTACCTGAGGTGGACACTCTTGGCACCCCTTTGTGGACTGTGTGTACAGCCTTGTTGTAGTTAAGTCTTGATTGTTGTTGGTATCACTGGGAGGAACTGACCTCCAGGCCAATTGGCTTTGAGGATCAGCTGTGACTATGCAAGAAGATAGCCTTATTCGATTAGACTTGGAAAAATACAAAAGCCTCTGTGCTCAGCTTGGATGGGACAGAGTTTCACGGTGGAGCCTACAGCCTTGGTGTCCCTCAGCCCTGCCCTATGAGGTTCCTGAGTCTCAGTGTTCCTCAGTGTCCTTTGGGACTCGCTGCAAGCACCTCAGAGAAAGATGCCTTTGAGTTGCGCCCGCTACCAGACAGTCTAGTCTCTCCCCCAATGAGTCTGGAACTGGGGTTCAGTGCAGTCGGAACTGGGGCTCAACACAGTCCAGAGCTTTTGTCTCCTTCCCGCTAGGGCAATCTAAATAGCAGCAGAGTCAACAGTCCGTCCTCTGTGCGCAATGTGCGTACCTCCTGGACTGCCTTTAGCCGCTTGGCCTTACAGCCTAGATTCTCTCTGTATGAGACTGGGTCCCCAGCGTCTCACCCAGACCTGGGGTTCAGTGCTGTTGGAACTGGGGTTCAGCACAGCCCAGAGCTTTTATCTCCTTCCCTCTAGGAAACGCCAGCCAGGCACTCAGCCTCCCCTCCTCTCCGGCTCCGTCCTCTCCCCACGTGCACACTGTGACTCTGTACCTTAGGCTTTTACAGCTCCTCTGATTTTCCTTCTGGTTTTCTCTTTCCTTCTAGTTGTAGAATTTCCAGTCAGTCAACTTTCCTGTAGTTCTGGATAATGTCTAATTTGTATTTTAGTTGTATTTTTTGAAATTGTTGTGTGAGGCTGCAGTTAGGCATTTATGCCACCATCTTGTTTTTTTTCTACATTATTTTAGATATATTCTCATTACACAATATGGACTGATTTAAAGATAATCTGTTTAAGTTACTGGCCACTTTTTTTTTTATAGCACAGAGATCTGCGTTATGATGTCACTTTGGTGAACCCAGGGAATTTGATGGCTGTGGGAATTGGGGTGTCTTGCTGGTGTCTTCAGCCAGCATCCCCTTCTCATCTTCCTCCTCTGCTGCTTGTCTCCCATAAGTAATAACCTAAACCCAGGCAATTACAGCAACAAACAGCTTTATTTTTTCCTCTAGCCCATGTGCTCTGGATGAAAGGAAACTGCTTTCTATAGGGCACAGAGTTTATACAAATTTAAATACAGTAAAAAATAGAGAGCCTGTTACTCATAAATGTTACAAACCAAGCTATACCTCTACACCTGTATTCAGAGTCTCTCTTCTAATCAGCCCACGGCAGAAGCAAATAGTATACTCTCCCTGATGAGGTACAGGATGCAATCAAGCACAGTGTTCCTGCAGCAGGCTCAGCTCTGTAACCTGCAGGGGTTGACTTTAGTGAGTCCCTGCTCTCCTGGGTAGAAGTGTGGAATGCAGCAAGTATGAAAAGTTGGGAAGTCCTTCAATGTGTGTAAAGTTACAGTTGCATGAGAAGAGTAAGATCTCAAGACCTGTGCAATGCAGTGCCTATGTTTGACAATTTCATGTTGGGAAATTGGAAACTAAAGAGGTTCATTTTTTTTTTTTTTTTTTTTTTTTTTTTTTTTTTTTTTTTTTTTTTTTTTTTTTTTTGTTTTTTTTTTTTTTTTTTTTTTTTTTTTTTTTTAAGAACACAATCTCTTTATTTCTTCTTGAGACCAAAATATTCAATTTGGATGATGAGGATACGGCAAGCACCAAAGACAATGGCTAGCTTTTCCATTCATTCCAATGAATTCCAGTGGAGGGAGAGGAAATAGGACCTAGGCTGTTTTTGATCTATTCATATTCGTCTTTTCACATCTACAACTTGGTACTTCTTGAGCAGGACTGCCCCAGTAAGGCTAGATGTGATGACAGTTGAAGATGGAGATGACAAATATGGAGAATTCAACATGTGTATGCAGCTTAGTCCGATGTCCCCTAATGGACTCTAAAACTCCATGCTTGGTCAGAGCTAGCTCGTCTCTGCTCCCCTGTGCCTTGCTTCTGCTCCTCCACTCCTGAGGGAGAGCAGGTGCAGACCATGTGGGCCATTTCCCCGGCAGCTTGCTGGGCCACCGGGTACCTCTGTTTCTTGGTCTTGGGCCTCTCACAGTTCACCATAGACATAGGTACCCTGACAGTGTCAAGCCCATTTCCCCCCACCTCACACCAACACTCGCCCATCCAGTGACGGGCTCTTCTAGTAACTTTACTGCATGTGGGGCTACCACACCACCAAGACATGCTAGAAAATGACCAGCAACTCTCTCAGGATTTAGCTCCCATTTGACCTTCTTTTTCATTGCCACCTCCAGGTGACAGCTTTGCAGGAATTTCCCTGTCGCCTCACCGGCCTTCGTCTGCATCTTTTCTAATTTTCCTTCTCTTCTTAGCAATGTCTCCTCTTCAAATAAATCTTGTTTTCAGGGAATGGCCTTACAGCCAGTCTTTGAAGAAGGAGTCCATTCCGGCCCCCAGATTTTTTTTCACTAAAATCAGGTCACCCTGAAGCCAAGGGCCTCCACAAACTCCAATTGCGACTGCATGAGGATGAGCTCCAGATGGTCTTTGGGCCAGTGCTTCATGTCCTCGCTCAGATTATAGATGTGGGGCTCTCCTGGCCAGTGGCTCCTCCCACCCACTCTCCCTCCATCTGTGTTCCTCCACCCTCGCTGCAGGATGACCTCTGTGGTGTGAGAGGCTGAAGCCACGCCCCTGGCCTGGTGCCCCTTTCCAGTTGCAGCCTGAGCAGGGTCCCCACTAGTCCTGGCAGCAGAAGTGCCCAGCCAGGGCTGCTAGCTAGACTAATTCCTTTATTAAGTGTCCTTATCACCAAAAAGCAAAACCAAAGGGCAGGGACACAAGAGGTCTTGAAGATAACAGACTTGTTCAGTGCCCTGATTGTGGTGATGGTATTAAAGGTGCATGCACACCCCCCCCCAAAAAAAAAAATGTATACTTAAATATGTGCAATTTTTGTATAGTAATGACACAATGACAATCATATATGCATATGAAATTAACATGTTGTACACCTTAAATTTACACAATCTTATATGTCAAATATATTTATTTATAACAAAAAATACATTTTAGAAAAATAGTAATACACTATACCTAATTAAAGCTTGGGGGGGGGGGGGGAGAAAAGATTGGAAAGCAATAAAGTAAGTACAACATTTTTCCAAACCTTATTCTACAAAAATCGCAATTATGGAGCTCATTAATACATTTTGGAGAAAGGTTTCATGCTTACATAAATTTGAGGAAATTGTGTTAAAATTGTATTACTTGTTTTTAATTTTCCGTTACCCTTTTATATTTCATATTTGCCTTTTCATCTGTATTGAAATATAATTCAATTACTATTAGTAATATATTCACAGAATTGTCTATCTATCTTCACATTCTAATTGTGTATGACACTTCATTCCCTTAAAGAAGCTTGCATCCTATTGCAGTTACCCCATATCCACACCACCCGAATGTAAACAACTACTATTGTGAATAATGATGCTGAGCATTCATGTGTAAATTTTATGTCAGGAAGCATCTTTAGTTTTTACTTGACTTTGAATAGTATTTTCACTGAGCAAAGAAGGTTAAATTTGCAAATTTTTTTGTTGTTGTTTTCAGTTCTGTAAAAACATTTTTAAATTGTCTTCTGGATTCCATCACTTCACTGAGAAGTAAATTTTATACTTGTACTGTTTCTCTTTTGAAGGTAGCATGTCCTTTTGCTCTAATGCTTTTAAGGTTTTTCTAGTTGCTTTTGGTTTCCATAAAATTGGCTATGGTGTGTAGGTCTGTATTCTTTGTAGTTATTGTGTTTTGGATTTGTAGAAGTTCAATAACAAGAATACTGCTTCAGCTCCATTGCCCTTCCTTTGCTCCTGGAACTCTAATTACACATATGTCAGATCTTCTCATTTCATCCATATTTTTAACATTATCTTTCAAATTCTCTATATTTACATTTATAGCCTTCAGTCTAGATATTTTCTATTGTTTTATTTTCCAACTTATTAATTCTTTCATCTTCTGTGCCTGTGTTTTCTTAAACTCAACTACAGATGCATTACTTTTTTAATTCATATTACAGTTAATAAAATTTTGGTTCCATTTAAGCAAGTCTATACTGACAATTCAAACAATTTATAAATAGAAAAAAGGTGTTCACCAAAATACAATGATCTCTAGCACAAAGAATGGTTAGAAATAAGTTAGAAAGAGGTTGGAAAGAGGCTTGTCGAATGTACTTTTAGAATAAGAATCTATAAGCTGAGAAGAAAAATAAACTCTAAATAAACCTTGAATATTTAAATATTAATGAATAAGTTGGTTAGAATTCTTCTTTAAGAGAAGAGAAATATTCCATGAAAAGGTGTGGTGATGAAGAAGTACAATGAAGTTTGGGCAGAAAAAATTAGTAGTTTTGTCTGAGAAATGAGTTTATATTGGTCTATCATAAAGCTACTTTCTACTGAGAGCAAATTTAGGCCAAAAATACTTTAATAGTTTAGTATACATATGTTTGTGTTTTTCTGTAATCTGCTACCAGGCTATCAGCTCTAATAGAAGCAATAATACTTTTCATTTCTATATCCTTTCCTGTGGGCAATAAGGGTTTATAGGAGTTTTTAAGAAGGAAAGAAATAAGCTAATATCAATATTTTGGAAATATAATTTTGAGAATAATCATAAGGACAGAAAGCATACTTTTGGCTGGAGGCAAAAGCTCAGCTACAAGGTTTCTGTAGTCAACATATTTTCTGTGGTAGGAACAGAGAGGAAGAATGAGACTCCATGGAAGAACGGACACAACTTAGTCCTAACTGACTGTAGAAAACCAAGAAAAGAGGGAAGGAACTTCCAGTCTGTCCAAATGGAAGAATACTGATTTTATTTGTAGAAATGGACAAGAAGCACTTTGTACCACTAGATACCACGGTGCTCTGCCTGATTTTTCCACCTTCATACACTGTATTACAATTCATAATCAGTTTCTCACTCTCTATGGTTTAACATCACCCCACAATGGAAATTGCACAGACTTCTCTATCTCTGATTGATGATCCTGTACTCTCTCATAGCATCTACAGTCAATGACACAATTTTCAGTAATTATTATCTGGTGGCATTTTGGTTGTGGTTGTGTTAAATGAATGGTTCACATATGTTTCCAAATAGACTATACATTTCTGAATACTAGGAAAATGTTGTGTAAATTCAGAGTGCTAAATTAATCTTTGATATACTCTATTGGGCTATAATGAATCTTGATTAATAAATATAAATAAATAAATGATGTTGTCATGACCATACCATGATACAGGTATTTCTAGAGTTCCTTTAAAAAATGTATTGATCTTTAGAGAAAGAAGGAGAGGGAGAGAGAAACATCTATGTGAGAACAGAACATCAATCAGCTGCCTCCTGCACACCGCCTACTAGGGATGGAGCCTGCAACCCTGGCATGTTCCCTGACCAAGCATCAATCCTTTCAGTGCACTGAAGACACCCAGCCAACTGAGCCACACCGGCCAGAGCTAGAATTTCTTAACTGTTAAGACACTAAAATGACATAAACAAGTACAAATGTTAGCTTTACTGAGTTTTCCAAGTGTGCTTTACATTCCTAATTATAGCCAGTGTTCACTTCCATCATTCAATTTGTTTTCTGCTTCAGCTAACTTAAATTTATTCTCTAGAATGCTTGCGGTTTGAGTAGCCTTTTCACTGAAATATAAAGGTCAAATAAAAGGGACCATATGTAATACCTTCAACAATAAAGACTTAAAAAATCATATTAAAAACATATATAACAATCTGGTTTAAATAATGCGGAAGTTTATAATCTTATATAAGAAAACATGTAGAGGTCTAGTAGGGCCCTGGTCCAGCATGTAGTAGATCTATTTTCTCTATTAGATGGCTTTCCCCTTACCTGACTTCAGCATTTGCTGATGTCACACTTAATAGGATAATTGCCAAATTAAACAAGAAGTGCTGTCTTTTTTGTTAAGAGTGAGGACTCTTTTAGAGGCATCTTGTCAGATTTGTCCTTATGTCTTATTGAACAAAATCACATACCCAGCCCTAAATCAATTACTTTGAAGTGCAGCAGGATCGCCATGATTATCTTAGAATCATCGTGATCTACCATCTATTGTTTCAAATAGCATCCTTTCTCCCTTACATGTAGAGCACAGGGTGGATAGCTGAATAAATCTCAGTGATTTTAGAAAGCAGAGGGAAAACATAGATTTGTGGTAGCTAACCAACAGAGGAAACTAGAAGTTCTATACTGCTAATTGATCACAAGGAACAATTTTATTTTGTTAAAAGTATTAATTTATTCTTGTGCAAAAAATTACATTAGTTATTTCTGTATAGCATGTGTAGTAAGATTTTATATGATAAAGCTAAGAAAGAATATAAATCATTAAACTTTCCTTAAGAATATCACAGATATCACAAAAGAATTCTCACTTATAATAAATGCAGAGGCCTGTTAAGATATTACATAGTATCGCAGAGTATTCTCTAAAAAAATGCAATTTCACATACATTGTTTAGAACTAGAGGCCTGGTGCATGAATTCATGCATCAGTGGGGTTCCCATGCCTGGCCTATGGGATTGGGCTGAAACTGGCTCTCTGAGATTCCCCAAGAGGTCCCAGATTGTGTGAGGTTGCAGGCCAGTCCGAGGGACCCCACCAATGCACAATCTTGGACTGGGGAGGGACATGGAAGGTTGACCAGCCTGGGAAGGATGTGGGAGAGCTTCAGGGTGTGTCTGGCCCATCTCACTCAGACCCGATCAGCTGGACCCCAACAGCAAGCTAACCTACTGGTCAGAACATCTCCCTGGTTGTCAGTGCACGTCATAGTGAGTGATTGGGTGACCTTAGCTTATCATTAGCATATTACACTTTGATTGGTTGAACAGCTGACCTGATGTCTGACACTTTGATTGGTTGAATGGTGACCCACTGACTGAACACTTAGCATATTAGTCTTTAATTATATATGATTAGGCACCAAATGGGTTCCTTCCTCTATGGTGGTCACAGAAAATGGCTTCTTGGTCTTCCTGAATTTTTGAAAATCAGCTTCAGTTTTGATAATGGGAATTGTCTGAGGTATGTGAAACAGAATAAGCAATCCCTCTGAGAAACTCTGCCAAGTTTCGCATTCACTTGTAGGGTTTGGCCTTGCAGTATGGATTGGATGGGATTTGTATCAACAAATGCTGTGAATATTTATCTCGTTTATGGATAGAAAATGAGGGCCTTCATTTTAGGATGCTTTAATTTCTGCATTTCTTTTCTTGCCATTGTGAAAGCAGTAGCAGTTTGTGGTTGCGGTGTTGGTGTGGATAGATGGTTGAAGATTTTTATTTATAGAGTTTAGAGACAGATACTAAGGGTAACTGAGATGCTACATGTCTATGCATTGGAACAGTGGTTATTAGAAATTCCAAGGGATAATATGATCCCCAAGTCTGAACAGTTGGATGAGAAATACCATCTTGTCAGAGATGACTGGTAATTGCCATCAAGTCTGACTGCAGTCTATGTGAGGATTAGCTAATCATCTTGACACCCAAACTCCTGGTAAGGGAAGGAGAATCAGCACAGACAATGAGAGTAAGTAAAATCAGATGCTGACAGTTTTATGGCAGCAGTTGGTCATTCATCATAATTAATGAGAAAAACCATTGATCCTTCTGCTGTATGAAAAAAATACAGTGAATGTTCCCATTTCTTACAGCCCTGACCACCATCAGCATCATCACATCCACGAAGGCTTAAATTGAGTTGGTTGGAAGGAAGAGAGACAACTGCAAGTTAGAATAGAGAGATTCCGAAACCAGGCATAAAATATGTGCACATACTTTGAAAAGTATCTATTATATTCCAACCAAGCATTCAAAACTAATTTTTAAATAATTTCAAATTTAATAATATTTACTGAAGTCTATTATGTATGAATTAAGAAACCTGGGGCACCTTCCTGACCTTGACCAAATCATAATAGTAGCTACAATTCATTGAGAACTTACTGACAATCACTATGTTGAATGATTGACATTTATCATTTTATTTATACTTTAAACAACTCTAGGATATATATATATAAAATCATCCCCATTTTACGTAAGAAAAACCAAGGCTCAGAGGGCTTAAGAAACTTGTCAAAGATACTTGCCAAGATGCATAGTTAGAATTCTTATCCATTATCTAACCCCGAAGCCCATACAGTTAATTAGTTTGATACATTGCTCAAATGGTTGGAGAAAATAATGTTAATATCAAGTCAGATTTGTTTCTTTCTAGCACATGAATTGTTTTCTCTTTCAACTCCTATGCAAATTCTCTAATAAGCTCCTAAATATTTACATTTATGTGGAATTCAGATTCAAAGGCAACCACTGGTCAAGGGACTTGACAGCAATCTTGCCAATTAAGCAGCAGCCCTCACTGTAAGAATGTTGTCCTGTGCAAAAACCGGTGCTGTATTCTCAACAAGCTTGCCGCTGCTGGCACGGGCATCATTAGAATCTAGGGAAACAACTGTTCGCTAGTGAACATCAACAAAATGCAAGACATGATCTGTCAGGAAGTGAAGACGTTTGAAAGAAAGTTAGCGAATAGGAAAGCAGTGGGTGATAAAACAAGTGGAATCCTGCCTGAGGCTCAGTGCCACAGTGGCTTCTAAAAAGAAGTAGTTGGATCTTTGAGGAAATAAATGAACAAAAGTTTCAAATAAGATGCCTATTTTACTTTGCCTGTGTGTGTGTGTGTGTGTGTGTGTGTATTTGCACGATAGAATTCTCTGTTTCATGGCTCTTTCTGACTTCTCTTAGGTAATATGTCACTTAAATACGTTCCTAAGCTTTTATTTTTCTCAAGGCAAGACTATAATAGTTCTCCCCTGAATAACAAGGTTGTAGGTTTTATAACCCAAGTCCAGTAGAGAAAAAAAAAAAAAAGTATTGATTTTTAAAAAATTTAGTGCCCATTTCAACTTAAATATCTCTTTTTCTCCCTTTTTATTCCTTGATTTTGCTGTGAATACTATGCAGGCACTAAATGATTTCAATAGAGTTAATATTTACAGTTAATCTCCTTCTGCTGGTATTTATTCCAGCAAAGAAAACATTCTGCATCCCTTTCTTATATTCTTTCCCCCACATCCCTCTGCCACCATCATTTGTCGAGGAAGGTCAGTCCAGTTCCCGCTGATGGGTGGTAAAGATCTTACACTACACACTTCCCACCACTGAACTTAACGCAGACTATAAATAACCCGATTCATTTTTTAATTAATTCCCTCTAAACACTCTCAGCTCACCCTGTGGAAATCCGTTTTGGGTCCACACCTCAAGCTCCTATCCGTCCTTTCTCCTTTAACACAGCACCCCTTCTCATGAACATGCTTTCTCTCCCTTTGTTTGTCAGCCAAGGTCTTGAGGAGCAGTGAGCTCTCATGGGCTCCTCAGCCTCCTACAGTTTGATCCCTCCCCCACCCCCAAACCATGTAGGGGAAACAGCTTGTCCAAAGCTCAACACTGGGTTCCATCCAGTGAAAACTTTCCAATATTTATAATTCCTGGATTCTCTACATCACATTTTCTTTTCCTTTCAAAGTTTCTATTCACTGACGTCAGTATCTCTGTGCTTCTATACTTCTGACCAGTTATTCTATTCTCTTGATGAGATTCTCTTTCTCCTCACAATCTTACTCCTTTTGTATTGTTACCCTTAATCTATACTTGTCACTCTACATATTCCCTTTGTGTAATCTTATCCATTTTCATGATTTAAGTAGTAGATAACGATGCTCTGCAACTCACAATGTGGTCTTCCCATCAACCATGGCACGCATACACAGCTCTTCTTATATACAGGGTTTGTGCTTGGTGGACTGTTTTGGTTTGTTGTACACTCTATTAATCCCTTTCAGTCTTTACCACTATCCTCCAAGGCAGGGTCATCATTTCTTTTTTAAAAAACCCAACCTCAAAAAATGCAAGTGCATTTTCTAGATAATATTGTTAGATATTGCCAAGGCAAGATTGAGGGTGAGGTTTTTCTGATCCCCAAATCCATAATCTTTCATGATCAATTTTCCTTCTTAGTCTTTATGCTCAAAAGGTTTACATTCTTGCTGAGTAACTGGAACATACAAAAGCCTGGCATCCTAAGGCTTTTTGAGTCACAAACTTCCCTTCACTAATCCTAGCCCCCTGCTGTCCATTACAACCTTCAATTTTTTTTTTTCTTTTTGCCATGGAAATGATATAGAATTATTCAATGATTACCAAATCTTTTAAGTCAGCTCATGTGACTATTATGTCACAAACCCTCCTCTGGGTCTTCCTGCTAATAGTTAGTGCTCGTTTCCAATTCTGAACTATGATGACGATTTGTTTTCATTCCAAGTTCTAGAATGGTCTATCTTGTGACTCCATTATTTCTTACTTTGCTGGTAGAAGTAAAATCAGAAGCTTGAGGTAGTTAAAGACTTAGGCTTTCTTACAATACATCGAAAGGTATTAGCAGAGAACTAATGCTTCATAAATATATTCTTAATATTGCTGAATTTAAAATTGAACTAAATTGCTTTTTGACCTCCTTTAATGTTGAAAAATGGGAGAAAAAGCTACTTAGCAATGTAAAACTGTAATATTATATGTGTATTTGAAAGCAACAAATGATTGATTATATAAGTCTGAAAGAGGAAGTGTTTTTGCAGCTATTCCTAGCTCAGTAAATCAAAAATAGCTTGCCAGATGTGGCTCCCAGTTTTCTATAAAATTCATCATTTTCTATACATGCATTCACAACGCAAAGAAAAAATTTATAGATAGCAACATCCAAAGAAAATTATGCCTGCCTTGGTTCCTTCCTTCCCACCTTATGTCTCCCACTCCCTCCTATTTATCTATTAATATTTCTGATGCAATATCCATCTGTCTTTATGCTAGCACTAGAGCCCTGTGCACTATATTCTTACACTCGAGAGTGTCCTTCAGCCCGGCCTGTGCCCTCTTGCAGTCTGGGAGCCCTCAGGGGATGTCCAGCTGACAGCTTAGGCCCACTCCTAAGCTGGCAGTCGGACATCTTTAGCGCTGCTGTGGAGGTGGGAGAGGCTCCTGAGACCTCTACTGTGCTCAAGTCTTGAGCCCGGCTCCTGGCTGAGCAGTGCTAGCCCTGTGGGAGAGCACTGACCACCAGGGGCAGTTTCTAAGTTGAGCACCTGCTCCCTGGTGGTCAGTGCACGTCATAGTGACTGGTCATTCAGCCATTAGGTTGATTTGCATTTTGGCCTTTTATTATTTAGGATGAAACACATGAGAGTATGGACATTGAGCTGACAGATATAGAAATTATTTTTTATGCCAATTCAATAACAACAAAGTCTTGAACTTGGGTGACTTTTGAGGTCTTTTCCAGCTCTAGGATTCTGTAATTTTGTTAATATAACATTGTTAATAACCATATGCTGAATATTCAACAAAACTTAAACTCCAGTTTAAGCTTAATGGCTCTTAGAAGTAGCAAGCTCAATGTTGCAGTTAGCCTGTCTTCTCCCTGCCCCTATACTATGCATATTTATTTAGTCCTTAGGTGATATCTCCTCTATCCCTACACAGTCCCTTGCCCAAACCTCTACTTTGCTTTGCCACAAGAATGCATATCTCCAAAACAATATTTCACTTAAAAATCATCCATAAAACTATTCCAGCTATTTACATTATCTTAGAAACCTGACCATACAAATCATAATTTAACACATAACCTGCTTGCTTACGCTCTCAGACATGGTCCACAGCTATATTTTATTACAGTGAATTTCAGAACTTTGTGTTGGTAACTTTTATGAGAGGCACTTGAAAAATACAGGTCTCTAGTCTCCATCCTAGGGATTCTTGTCTAATAGTTTCTGGGGAAAGCTGAGGTGTGTGAATTTTTATTAAGCACTCCATGTCATTCTGATGCTGGTGATACGGTTTTCTCTGGAACAGACTTGGAGAAACTTTAGTCTTTACCATTTGCTCTTGATGACTTTTTTATGCCATACCTTAAACAATTTAACTTTGAACACAACAAAATATCAAATATCGCTGAAATAATAATAAATTTAGAAATTGATTTGTGTATAGTGACATGATACTCTTCTTAATATATATTTCAACCCCAAATTATATGCTGAAAATTGCATTGAGAAATCGCATTGAAATACTCATAAAATGGTTCACAGTCTTATGTAGCATGCTTTTTGATGTTAAGGTCTTAATTGATAAGCTAACTGTAATCCTTGTATTACATAATCACTAATAAATGTGCCTGTTAACAACGGATCTCTCTGCGACTCTTATGTCAACAGCCATGAGAACGTATTCTAGGATACCACCTTCCAAGATTAACTGCCTTTAACAACACCATTTGGGCAATTCTGGTTCTACATGCTACCCACTGGGATCCAAGAGAGATTTGTCTTATTGCAAACATTGGCCCGTCGAAAATCGTACTACAGCATGTTTCTGTTTTACTATTAGTAAATGTTTTACATTTATTTCTTTTTTAAATATATTTTATTGATTTTTTACAGAGAGGAAGAGAGAGATATAGAGAGCTAGAAATGTCGATGAGAGAGAAACATCGACCAGCTTGCACACCCCCTACCAGAGATGTGCCTGCAACCAAAGTACATGCCCTTGACCAGAATCAAACCTGGGACCTTTCAGTCCGCAGACTGACGCTCTACCATTGAGCCAAACTGGTTACATTTATTTCAAATAGCTCAATATATCGATATCAAAACACAAATTCATTAAAAAAAAGATAAAAATAACTTCTATCAGGTAAGATTAAATTAATAGGATCTTCAAATTAGAAACTTGGAGGATGTCTGGTCTTATCTGTTTTATAAACTAGGGATTTCCCCTCTGTAATAATCTATTCTCTAAATTTGCCCAGATACTGGAAGTTATTTTTTTTTAAGTGATCTTTTTTCCTAGTGGACATTAATAATTACCATAATTATTTTTCTTATATTTAACCAAAATGAACATTCTTATACTTTTCTAGCTTGCATTTATTTTGGAATGAGCCCGCTCTCCATTTCATATGACAGCAGAGGAAGAGGTGGGGTCTGAGGGTGGATTGAGCTAACTTACATCTTTTCTTCTGTGCTAGATGTTTGAAATGTATTGGAAATTCTTCTCATTTCATCCCCACGAGAAAGATATTATCCCCCTTTTCCTCTCATTTTATAGAAACAGATACTGAGTCTTGGAGAAGTTAAGCAACTTGTCCAGAGTTATAATTTATAGGAATGGGAGTCAGACTGGAACCTAAACCTACAGTCCAGTTCATCCTTTTAACAACCTAAACTTTCTAATGTATTTACTGCTGTCATTCAACCTTAGCTTTATGTACATGGATTGTGTGCCAGGCATACTACTAGCAAGTACTGAATATGTAGTGATGAACAAATCACATGGTTTCTGATCTAAAAAAAAAAATGTTGGTGATGCAGATGTATGGTTTCTGACTCAGCCAGAACAACAAATGACCTTAAGAAGGAGCTTGCCTCTTCATATCACACAGACAGCGTGAGTAGTTCATAGTTATGTCTTCCAATTGAGCGCCGGGGTTCCCATCTCTTTGGAAGCCAAGCAGTGATTGTAGTGCACAGAATTGACTATCTGGCTACATAAATCCTCCCCCACTGCATATGTGCATACTTAATCTGTGAGCCGTTTCCCTGATGAACTGCTGTTCTTCCAACAGCTCGGGTTTCTCAAGCAATTATTTCACTCAACAATTGGCTTTTTAAGTTCAGTGATTCTCATTTCCACAGCATGTGTTTGATGAGAACAAAACACTCTCACACCCCATCTTTCTAGCAATGTTGTGTCAGTCAGCAATCTTGGTCAGCACATATGTTAGATGCTCGTTTGGCAGAGGGCACAGCCCAGGCATATGCTGACTGTCACTTGCTTTGGCGTGCATTTTGCAATATATTCTACAGTTCTAGCGTCTTTTTGCTTGCTGATGTGCCAGTCACAATACAAGGTTTTAATTATTCGAGATATTATGCATTTCAGAATAACCATGACAGTCAAGGAATACATTTTGACATGCAACTTTCCACTTGAATATAAGTAAAGGCTGTTACAATTTGTTCTTGAATTTGAAATATATTACAGATAAAATACCATGGATTTATTAAGAAACTAGAGGCCTGATGCATGAAATTGTGCAAGGGGCTCAGCCATCACAGCTGTATGGGCTTACCTATGCCATCACAGCCCCAGCTTTGACTGGAAGGTTGTCCGGAAGATCTTTTGGTCTAATTAGCATATTACACACTTATTATTATAAATAGATACTATTTCTCACTTATACACAGTGTAGACTTGGATAAATTACTTATCCTTTTGGGGCATAATATTCCTAATCTATTAAATAAGAATTTGAGAAAAGTTTGTTTAGAATTTTAGAAAAGTTTTTATTATAGTGTAGATTTTATCTAAGGTATTCAAAATGAAGTATATAAATTATACTCCATATTAAAGTTATATAATTAATATTAAATGATTTTATAAGGTAAATTTTTCCCTAAAATTAAATAAAGAAGGACAAGAGTGATGCTTTCTATTAAAGTGTGTTAATAATTATAAATTTTAGTGTAATAATGACAGTAAATATTTATATAACACTTAATATATTGTAGGCTTTGCTTTAAGTGCTTTTCATGAATTAACTCTAAACTATCATATGATCTCCATAAGGAAGTTACTAATATTAACCTCCTGTAATAATGAGAAAACTGAACCAGAGAACTAAATTAACTTTCTAATGATCACCACAGAACTGTTAACCTAAGTGCTTGACTCCTGACTCTATATTTAACCTCTCTACTATGTTGCATTGCTGCAAAATTTACTAATAAAGTAGCAGAGAGAACAGCATGATTTGATTACAAAGCAATTTAAGATTTACTTACGTTTATTCTCTCAAACATAGAGGATCTTGGAGGAGGGCCTAAATATCTCAAAATCAAAATGTTGGAATGAAAATAATTTAGTTTTTACCCATGTTTTCAGAAAATGGGTGGTATTCTTTCTAAGTTTAGGTACTAATAATCAAGTAATTAAGACCTATTTTACTTTATTGAAATGGGTAAAATGTCCTTATTTTATAATTCTGCAGTTATAAAACATGCTAGAACTGAAGATCAGATAAATATCTTTGAACTCATTATCAAATATTTATTTTAACTTAATATAATATTTGTGATGTTATCCAAAGAGTGTTAAAGCTTCCACATGCTGGTATCTTTTTTTAAAAAAAATATATTTTATTGATATTTTACAGAGAGGAAGGGAGAGAGATAGAGAGTTAGAAACATCGATGAGAAAGAATCATCGATCAGCTGCCTCTTGCACACCCCCTACTGGGGATGTGCCCGCAACCAGGGTACATGCCCTTGACTGGAATCGAACCCGGGACCTTTCAGTCCTCAGGCCGACGCTCTATCCACTGAGCCAAACCGGTCCCGGCGCACATGCTGGTATCTTTAACAAGAACTGAAAACTGAACTAGGTAGTTTTCAAGTCTCCTTCTAACTTTTTGGTAGTTAGTGCATGAACATAGCTCTTTAGTGAACTATGCATTTAAGAAATTATGTAGCCCTTTCCAATTAATTCTGAGATGATCACTTTTGCTAAATTAAATGTTGCCCACGTAAGCTTGCATGACCATTTAGACTAGATCAGTTATCTGGCAATTTCTGCCTTGGCCTCTTGTATACATACTCTTGGACTCCTTAGGCATTATTCAAGAAGTCCAATTCAGTGGATAGAGTTTCAGCCTGGGGATGAAAGGGTCCTGGGTTCAATTTCAGTCAAGGGCATGTGGCTCCTACCCGCCCCAGTCTTGTTCAGTGCTCATGCAGGAATCAACCAATTGATGTGTTTCTCTCACATCAATGTTTCTCTCTGTTTTTCCCTCTGTCTTCCAATCTCTATAAAAATCAATGGAAAGGCAGGGGAGCAATAGAGACCAGAAGCACAGCCACACCAGTGCCAAGACTAGCCTTGGACACCACCCTGGACTCATGCAGGGAGTTGCTTGCCAGCTGGAAGATGTGGGGGCTACCACTGTAGTCTGGAATTGAGTGGCATGATACCTCATCAAGAGCTCCTGGACATCTGCAGTGAGAACTCACCAGAGAGACATGCCCTACTCCACTTCTTAACCTGCAGGCTGGGACCAGAGTGCCCAGGGCCAGAAAGAGACAGAAAAATTGGGTGACAAAGAAATAACACCCTACCCCAGGAAAGAAAAGGAGGAATATCTATAAAAGAAACTAAAGGAAATGGCGGAAAGCAATCTGACAGGAAAGAATTCAGAGTAATAGTTATAAAAATGCTCAACCATCTGGATGGGAAACTCACTAACATATGTAAGAATCAAGAGGAAACGAAGAATGAAATGGAAGGTTTCAATAGTACTAGAAGAAGCTAAGGACTGAATCAGTGAGTTAGAAGACAGGGTATAAAACATCTAGCACTGAACAGGAATTGAAAGAAAAAAAAAGTGACAAAAAACTTCCCTGACTTGGGTAAGAAAAATTCACACAAGCACAGAGTCCCAAACAGGATGAACCAACAAAGACCCACAGTTAAAAACAATGGCAAACATTAATGACAAAGACATGTTGTAATTACAATGGCAAACATTAAGGACAAAGAAAGAATCTGAAGGGCTGAAGAGAGAGACAGATTTTTACCTATCAGGGATCTTCTAGACTATCAAATTATTTTTCTACAGAAACACATCAGGCCAGAAGGGAATGGAATACAGTATATAAAATGATGCAAAGCAAGGGTTGTCTATCCAGCAAAGCTAACATTCAAAATTGAGGGTGAAATCAGGAGCTTTGCAGACAAAAAAAAAAGGCTAAGGTAGATCTTAAAGTGAAGATAATAACAAGAGATAAGGAAGATCAAATGGAAAAAAAAAAGAGAGAGACATATGTACTACTATTTGTAATACTTTAAACAATAAAAAAGTACTTCAAACTTCAATTAAACAAAAATTTCTTAAGTTCTTAAATAACTAAAAAATACACTTCTGAAAACACTATACTAACTAAAGTTCAACATGATTCACCAAAAAATAAATAAATAAAATAAAAATAATAATCAATGGAAAAATACCCTGGGGTGAGGGAAGAAAACTGATTCTCCTCCTGAAAAGAACCTGTGAAAGCTAGAGCATAAGGGTCTGAGCTCCTTAAGATTCTAGACATGTGAAGGAAGCCTTCTTGGACTCTCTGGACCAGATCAACTGACAGCTAAATACTACTGAGTCAATATTAGTCATTTGAATGCCTCTCAAATCATGATATTTACTACAATGGTTATTGTTCTGAGCCCCCATGTTGCATGGTAGTTACCAAAAAAGAAATATATAACTGAGAATTTAAAAAGTAAATGATTCAGCCGAGACCGGTTTGGCTCAATGGATAGAGCGTCGGCTTGGGGACTGAAGGGACCCGGGTTCGATTCCGGTCAAGGGCATGTACCCTGGTTGCGGGCATATCCCCAGTAGGGGGTGTGCAAGAGGCAGCTGATCGATGACTCTCTCTCATCGATGTTTCTAGCTCTCTATCTCTGCCTTTCTCTCTGTACAAAATCAATAAAATATATTAAAAAAAAAAAAGTAAATGATTCAATTCATTATAGAGTCATTACTTTGCTATTGGATTGCATTTCAGCGTATACAACAGTGGGCCCTGGTCGATGTGGCAATGCTGTTGAAGTTCAGTAAAGGTTGCCAGCAATACAGTGAATGTGCAGTCAGCAGGAATTCCGACCGCAGCAGGTGGGTAGTAAGCAGACGTTGTGACAAATCATTCTCTTAAACTGATCAACAATATGGGACTAATACTATAATACCTCTCACATTAAACACATAGGAGATCATTCTTACTAACAGTTGTTATGGGTTGAATTTTGCTCTGCCCCCCCCCCCCCAATTGTTATGCTGAATTCTTAACCCCCACTCCCTTAAAGTGTGACTTTATTTGGAAATATGGTTGTTGCAGATGCATTTAGTTAAAACGAAGCTTACTGAATCAGGGCTGGCTCCTAAGTAAATATGACTGATGGCTTGTAAAAAGGGAAAATTTGGAGATAGACACACATAGAGAGGAGATAAAATAAAGAGGATAAGGAAGTCCTCTATAACCCAGAGAAAGCCCTGAAACAGGTCCTCTTAGCAAAGGCCCAGAAATAGCCAGGGCTGTCACAGCTTGATTTTCGGTTTCTAACCGGTTCTGTGAGACAGTGGTCTATAAGTCACCTAGCTTGTGGTACTTTACTATGGCAGCCTTAACAAACGAATGCAGTAGTATTCCCATTCCCATATCTGAACTCACAGTGACAATCTTTCCCACAAGTATCCAATGATTCATACAATCTGAAACGCTCATTCAGAAAAATAGTCTGTGCGCTACTAATTTTTACCAAGCTGCAACCTACCTTAAGAAAATTTGCACCATAAAACAATAATGCAGAAAACATTATTTTCAAGAATTGTCAACATCAGAGAGCTGTTGATATATTTTTTTCAAATATATATATATATTGGTATTAATTAATTCAAGTTACAATATGTGGACAATACTGGGGTTTTTAATCAGAACCTCATTTTTTAAAGGAGCATTTCAGGCTAAGTTTGCAGGACAAGGCAATCTTTTAAAAATATATAATTGATGCTAGCATTTAATATAAAACATGTCTAGTTGGAATAGACAAGGAAGGGAACAAATTAATTCTAACCAAAACATAATCCAAATTGTCACTAATTGTAAAAACAATTGATAGAAAGATTGTATAGCCTGCTGTCCTCATACAAACAGTGAAATTGCCAGGGCTGTGGCCACTCAACCATGTGAAAACAGTAGCTTGATTTAGCATTTTGACATTTATGCATTAAGGAAAACCCTGAGAACAATAGAATACTTTAATAAGGTACTTTTTCATGTACTCTTGTTTTAAATTATCAAGCATTATATATAATAGCTTCATTGTCACATTAATTTTGCGGGAAAAGTAAAAATACATATACCATGTGGCAAGACTTTGAAAACCTTATTTTACCAGCTACTAAGAAGCTCACAAGCAGACTTCTGACTTAGGGATGAACAAATGCAGAGATCCCACAATGGCTTTCTGTAACCAATTCTTGTGTTTTTTAATTTTGAAGTTCATCAACTTTCTTCTTCTTGCTTCTTCAGAATGGAAACAGTTACATTTATTTATTTATTTATTTAAATATATTTTATTGATTTTTTTACAGAGAGGAAGAGAGTTAGAAACATCAATGAGAGAGAATCATTGACCAGCTGCCTTTTGCACATCCCCTACTGGGAATGTGCCTGCAACCAAGGTACATGTCCTTGACCGGAATCAAACCCGGGACCTTTCAGTTCGCAGGCCGACGCTCTATCCACTGAGCCAAACCGGTTTTGGCCGAAACAGTTAAATTTATAACACAAAATCATTATTCTTTGCCAGAAAATGAATTTAAAGTTTCAATCTTTAGGCTTCTGTTTATAAGATTAAAATGATCAATTCAATTTAATTAATTCATTCAACACATATGGTGAAACATTGAGGAATAGGTTGCTGTTCAGAGAAGGCCTCTGGATAGACATGGATGAAATAAAGGAACCCACCAAGTCGTTCTAGGAAGTAACTTTGAAGGTGGAGAGAATATTAAATATAAAGTCTAGGGGGGATGGGGAATTGGAATGATGGAATGGGGGGTTGAGGACAAATGTGTGATACCTTAATCAATAAAAAAATTAATTTAAAAAATAAAGTCTATGAAGTGAAAATGCTTAGATATTTGAAAATGGACATGATGGTCAGTTTGTGACTGGAGAATGATTGAGGGTGAGACAGTCGGGGGCTGGGAGGGACATCCGAGACATGGCTGAGGCCAGACGATGCATCCAACTTCATTCTGTAGCATCGACCTAATTATTATAGTATTTCTTTAACAAGTGAGATACAGGTACTTTATAATGCTTATCAGCTGTTCACATTGCAAAGATAGGAAAGATCCCTAGTACCCCAAAGGGCAAAATAATTAGTTATTATTTAATGAGAAACTTATGAGATCATTTCAGTTGTGCCACTAATTTTATTTATTTATTTATTTATTTATTTATTTATTTATTTATTTTTTAATATATTTTATTGATTTTTTTCTTTTGCCCTCCTCCCTACCTCCCATACATACCCTCCCTCCCCAGAGTTTTATGTCCATTGGTTGTACTTATATGCATGTATATAAGTCCTTCGGTTGATCTATTATCTCCCCCAGATCTTCCTCCCCTCCCCACTGTAATTTGACAGTCTGCTTCTTGCTTTACTGTCTCTATATCTATCTTTTGGTTCATCAGTTTATAATGTTCTTTATTATTCATAAATGAGTGAGGTCATGTGGTGTTTCTCTTTCATTGATTGGCTTATTTCACTCAGCATGATGCTCTCCAATTTCATCCAGGTTGCTGCAAATGATGAGAATTCCTTCTTTATTATGGCAGCATAGTATTCCATTGTGTAGATGTACCATAGTTTTTTAATCCAATCATCTGCTGACGGGCACCTAGGCTGTTTCCATATTCTGGCTATTGTAGATTGTGCTGCTATGAACATAGGGGTGCATATATCCTTTCTGATTGGTGTTTCTAGTTTCTTGGGATATATTCCTAGGAGTGGGGTTACTGGGTCAAATGGGAGTTCCATTTTCAGTTTTTTGAGGAAACTCCACACTGTTCTCCACAGTGGTTGCACTAGTCTGCATTCCCACCAGCAGTCAGTTGTGCCACTAATTTTATACTAGTGGGCAGCAGCTCAGTTACCATATACTGAATTCACCATCTCTTATCTTTTGTAGACGAAGGAACCGCTGAGCTAAAGCCAGCCCAATCTCTTATCTTTTGAATAGAGGGTTGGATTACATTATTGCACTTATTTTTCATCTCTGGAAATTGATGAATATGGATAATGATCCTTCTCTAGATTGAAACAATAATCTAAATCCAGCAGGAAGTATAGGAGGAATAAGTGGGACGACAGTGGTCTTTACATGTTTAAATTATATATAAATTGAGGGAGTGTTAAAGTACTCAGAAAATACCTGGAAGTTGTAACTGCTATTAGGTTTCAGAAATAATATATTCATAGAAAAATCACACATCACAGGTATCTAGTACTCTCTGATTTAAGGCTTGAAGTCTCAGTCTGAATCTAATTTTTCAATTTCTCTAATTTAGTGAATTTCTTTATGACGTTCTCAAATATTTAATTTATTATAATATACTGTAGCCCTATTATTTGTAAAATTATAATTCATGTGCTATAAAATTTCACTTTTTTCAGTTTAAAATTCAGTGGTGTCAGTGTATTTACAAAGTTGTGCAACCATTACCACTACCTAATCTCAGAATACTTTCATCCACTCATGCCTATTAGCAGTCACTTCTATTCTCCCTCCACCCCATCCCTAGGCAAACGTTTATCTGACTTTTGTTTCTATAAATTTTCCTACTATGGACATTTCATATAAAAGGAATCAAATAATATGTGGCAGTGTTTTTATCTGGTTCCTTTCACCTGGCATGGTTTTCAATGTTCATCCATGTTGTAGCATGTATCAGTACCACATTCCTTTTTAGCTGAATAACATTCCTTGGTATAGCTAGCGCACATTTTACTTATCCATTTTCCAGTTCACAGACATTTGCATTGCTTCTACTTTTTGGCTATGATAAATAATGATATAAACACTTAGGTACAAGTTTTTGTGTAGACAGGTGTTTCATGGGAGTAGGATTACTGAGTCACATGCTAACTCTATATTTAAGTTTTGAGGAACTGCCAAACGGTTTTCAAAGCAGCTGGACTGTTTTACTTTCCCACCAGCAACATCTGACAGTTCCGATGTTGCCACATTTTTGCCAACACTCTAGAGTATTTTTGAATTAATTAGTAGACTTGTTTTAGAAAAGAAGATAGATGAAAAATGTTTCAGATCACATGATACTGGAATTAGAATGTAAAGAAATTTTAAGTGAACTATTAAAAAATATTGAATTTATTTGGGTGACACTGGTTAACAGACTTATACAGGTTTCAGGTGCACAATTTTGTAACACAACATCTGTACACTATATTGTGTGTTCACCACACCAATACCAGCTCTTCAGTCTAGCTGTTTATAAAATAAGTCTCCTTTAAGATAAGTGCAAAGAAGCAAGTCATACGAACTTTATTATTGATTCTTATCATGGCATATTTTTATGTGTAATATATTCAGAATAACACTTCGTACCTTTTTTAATAATCCAGAGACATTTTATCTATCTGATATCCTTTCCCAGGGAAAGGTAATTTATAGCCGATGCCTATCTTGCGTCAGAATGAATGGACATGACATGCTTGTGTAAACATAAAATGATGAAACAGAGCAAGATTGGCGCCTAGTGGTAGACTCAGGGCAGGAGTGAGGATGTAGGTTGGGCTTGACTGCAGTAGACAACTGATGTGGTTGGAATGAATAATCCTGTTATCTCACGTCAGGCAAAGTAATCTAAACTTCGTTGGGCTTATCTGCGATGAGTGGGTCTTTCTTCCATGACATGTCCTGTCTCATTTTTTCAAAATGAGCAGAAAGAGGCAACCACCTCTGTAGCATTCTTCTATGAAGGCCAGAGGTACTCTGGAGGTAAGCAACTTTATTTATTTATTTTTAAAAATATATTTTATTGATTTTTCATAGAGAGGAAGGGAGAGAGAGATAAAGAGCTAGAAACATCAATGAGAGAGAAACAATGACCAGCTGCCTCCTGCACACCCGCCACTGTGGATGTGCCTGCAACCAATGTACTAAGTCTGCAAACCTAAAAATTCAACTGAAACCATATATGTGTGGAACCCGCAATTACTTAGTTGCCGACCCAATATTTTCTGCCTCTGTAGACCCATTTAAATTATTAGGACAATGTTGCCAATACTGTCCTAATATCAGATGTAATGGGAAATTACATCTATATTTTTATTTTGACCCTATGATAGTCAATACTTTGAGACACTCTCCTTTAACATTCCATCCTTTCAGTTATAGAAACATCTAACCATTGTGGCACCATCCACTTCAAACCCACTCTATCTTATTCTTTATTGACTTCAATGTCATCCTCCTGAGATGTAGTGGCATTTCGTAGATTCATTTCCAGATATTTGTAAATTTTATATACTGCTCTACACTTTTTTACATATCCCAGATCTGCTGACCATATGAGAATGACATATCTAGTCTAAAGTTGTTTCTGAACTCTAGACTCATTCCTTTACTTACTTGATCTTTCCTTTGTCAAAATGAAGCTCAAATAGAAGAGTTTAAATGAAATTACTATTCTCAATGCTCTTCTTTCCTCCTCTTTTCCATTCTATGTTTTATATCTCAGTTAATTATGATATTTAGAAGGAGCTCAGTTTTATGTTAAATGGGAGCAATAGATAGCTTTGGCCTTAACATGTGGGTATGGTTAAGATTATTATTTCTCATTATATTTTAAAGCCAGTGGAACTAGCTTCAAATTGACATAGTTTCTGTTGAACAAATATTAATTTTCCATTGGGGTTATATGATTATTACTTTTGAAAAAGTGATTATATTCACTTTTCAAAGTTACTTTATACCTAAAAGAGTAAGTCAGTCATATCAACATGACAACACAAACTTCATATATATATGTTTATTTGTTTAATATATATTTTAGCAACTAATGCATTGCCACTTAATATGGATGCTAATAAAATTAAGTTAATTCAGTAAAATTTAGCATCATTAAAAGATATATTTCTTGTATATTATATGGTAGAAACAACTTCAGTATATGAGTTTTCCTTAAACTATTAAACAGAATTATACCTAACAATTACAAAAGCTCACATAAGCATTCAAAGAAAAAATTTAATATTATCTTCCAAGCAAAACAAACTTAGAGGATTTAAATCTGAAGAGGATAAATTATTTTTGGCTATGGCCTACGACTCTGAAATTCATGGTAATGGGGTGATGGGTGAGATCAATTAAGTAATTTAATAAAATTACTGGGAATGAGGAGATAAGACTGATTAGAAATAAACATAGGAAAAGAAAAGGAGAATTACAAAGTCTTTGAAATACAGAAATAAGTATTTTATGGTTTCATGAAATTAGAATTCTCTAAAATACTCTAAAAAAGGAAAGAATGACCTTTGCTTTGCTTTTCATGCTAAAATAATAATTTTTACTTGTTTCTCTTCCTCTAAATATGCCATTTTAGATTTAATTCTATTTGCCCATAAAATGTGGGATACTAATAAACTACTAATGTGTGCCTTGTAAAATAAATGTACCTTAACTTCTTGAACAAAACTGAATTAGTAAAATTACTTAAAACTAGAAAACAGCAACTGTGAAGATTCTAGCAAAGAAACTTTAAACTTTACAAATTCTAAAGCAGGAGAAAAAACATGTTAACTTAATAAGATATAGCAGAAATATTCTTTCAAGAAGAGTGTATTAGAATATAGTCTTTCACTTGAAAAGCATGGGAGGGAAAATGTCATTATCTTACTCTTCCCTGGAATCCATAGGCTACTGACTTGACTCTAGAGAGGACCATTGCTTTCACAGCAGATGGCTCATGATCTCTGAGAAGCATGCTTTCCTGTAATGGGGCAATTATGACTGTAATTTCTCTCCCCACAAGGATTACTGTGAAATGGTTAGGAGGGCAAAGAATGCAACGAAAAAGTAAAATTCCATGAGTAGCTGGTTGACTTTATTACCTGTTAGTCCCCGAGGACTTAATTTTTAGCTCAGAAGAGCAATCTCAGATTTTTATATTTGAATTGTAATATTTTGAAGTGTATGTCTCAGTTTAAGGAAGCAGTTCACAAAAGCAAACTAATAATTGTGTCTCTTTTTCTAACAAGTACATTTCCAAATGATGAAAAATAGTATGGCTTTATTTTGACATTTTCTCAAAACTTAAGGTCTTTAAGAAATATTTCAAATAAGTAACAAAGTATTATAAAAAATAATAGCATGTTATTTTAAATTCTGACATTTTTTCAATAGGAAGATTTTTGAAATTCATTATCTAATTCAAATGTTGTTTCTATTATTTTATTAATGTTTAAAAGCTCTTTCTAAAAGTAATCCATACTTAAAGGTCTTTTGAAAACAAATTAGTTGATAAACTTCATTTTAGATTCTCTGCTCTCTTTTTCTCTCCAAATACACAAGACACCCCCCACTTATACTGATACCTATATCTTGATAAATAACTATTGACATATAAATAAGAACAGAAATTTGTATACATAATGTAGAGTATTATGTCCTGTAATCTCCATTCAATGTACCGATATATCCTTTTTAATATTATATATAAAGAATAAAATGTTTAATATACCTCTGAATTGGTATAATCTAGATTTGACATTTCACCAAAGATTAATTATCTACATTATTTTTAGTTTTTCATGATTTATATAACATTTTTATTACTAATACGTTCTTAGGGATTGTTCTCACAAATGGAAATTTCTGTACTATAATCTATCAATGTAATATGGTTGCTGATAACATCAGATATTCAATTTACATGCTAATATATGAGAGTATAATTTTTACTTGTTTCTTAAATGCATTGGGTAACTTATAAATATTTCCTAATTTAAACTTTAAAATATTATATTAAGATTTAAATTTATAATTATATTACAAAGAAAATAAATATTTTTCCTATAAATTTAAAGTTATTTACTAATCCTTTTGTGAATTTTAAGTTTATTCCTGTGGTTCATATTTATATTGGAATTGGACCATTATTCTTAAAATGTTATGATCTATTTGTTCCTTCTTTTAAAAATAAAAATATTAATAATCTAGACCAATGAATTAAACCTATGAAAAATTCTTTGTGTTATTTCTTTATTTTTACATTTATTGTAAATATTCTTAATTTGATTTTGTTAATATAACATCACTTTTATCATACATAGTAGAAGATTTTAGTTGGCTAAAATATAGAAATATGATCATATCATTCTTTTAAATATTCCTTTTGTTTTTAAACTTAGAAACCTTTCTCTTCTTCATAGTTTTGATCACAATTTATATGTGCAAATCCCAATGTTCTAGTTTCATAAAATTTAACTTTTCAAACCATCTGTGATTATGCTAGCCTCTTTCAAAGTAAAAACTACATTCTGATTATATCAAACTTATGTATTAAATATAATCATATTCTGTTTTTTTTAATTCAGTTTTACTATCAGTATCAAAAATGGTGAATCATTTTAAATTTGATAGTTATATAGAGTGTATGTTTTTTTTAAATTGCTTTAGGCTCTGATGAAAAATTGATAAATAGAAGGATTGAGTTAATTTATGTTTATCACTTACATATGACCAGTCTGTTATTATTAATTACATTGTTTTGATGAAATGTTTTACAATAAATTTTGAGCACTGCGCCACTGGTAAGTATGTAAGTTCTTTGGTTTCTCTCTTCTCATCCCCCCAACTACACACCAAACTTTGTCAGTCTGTTCTATGCCTCCATGTTTCTGATCTTATTTTGTTTTGGTCAATTCATTAAATTCCACAAACAAGTAAGATCATGTGATATTTATCTTTCTCAAATTGGCTTATTTCACTTAGCATAATAGTGTCCAGGTCTATGCAAGCTGTCCCAAACGATACTGTTAATCTTATCCCAGAAATACCAACCAGGCATACCCAAAAAAGTGTTTGATCAAATGTCTGGGCTCCCTGTGAAACAAAATTAACCATCACATGTGCCTGTTTCATTTATTTAGGATTTTGCCTTTTGACTTATTACTTTGTATTACTACCATAGGTCAAGTAATTTTTTTCTCCTTTTTCAACTTTATTTTTGTTGTTTTCTTTATGGGCCCCTCTGCCTCTCTGTGTTTTAAGTGGTGGCATTCCTCAGGTTCTTCCCTGGACACTTTTTTCCCCCGGTGTAATCTCACTGCTCACATGGCTTCAACTACTATCTATTTATTGTGTTAGTCTTCCTAGGCTGCCATAACAAAACACACTGCATCAGGCAGCTTAAACAATGAGCATCTATGCTCTCACAGTTCTGAGAGCTGGAAGTCAATGCGCCAGCATGGCCACTTTCGGATGAGACCTCTCTTCCAGGCTTGCACCTGGTTGCCTTCTTGCTGTGCCCGCACATGGCCAGCAGAACAAGTCAGAAATCTCCCTGGAGTGTCTTTTTGCAAGGGCATCCTGTGTCTCTTTTTGGTTCTCAGAATTTGTCTTATTCCTGCTAAAGTTATGGTTTTTCATAGGCTGTTCCATTTGGCTAATTCCTATGTATTCTGCAGGTCCCAACTGAAAATCACTTTCTCAAGAAAGAGTTCCCTGAACTGTCATACCTGCATCAGCCACCTCATAGCAGCCTACATCTTATCATCATGCTTGTTACACACTAATTATTTATGTTCCCCAAAGATGGCTAATATCGTGCCTGTCTTGTTCAATTTTATATCCATGGTGGTTAGCATGGTATTTGTCACATAGTGGATGTGATAGAAATAACCATTATGTGAAACTGAAAACAAAGAATTTATATGCATGCCAGTATTCCTAAACCTATAAAACACTGGCAACATGAATTTTCATATGTGTTATACATTGAACATGTAATTAAAGTACTGTTTTGACATTCCCAGATTCTGTTCACTCTCAGTAAAAATAATGTTATGCTGATTTGAAGTGTTTATTTATTTTGAATGTTTACATATTCAAAAGTCTTACCTGATTGACTATGAAAAGCTGCACTGCCCTTAGAGATCTTGGCAGAAGAGGTCCCTGCGGTGGGCCTCAAGTGTTAGGTATATTGTCTGGTCATGATATTTGTGGTTTCTAAACCCATGGGCTAGGAGTTTATGGAACCAGAAGGTGGAAGGTATGGCTTCTGCGTTGCCCCTTGACACAATAGCTGTTCTCTCAAGAATAGACATAGGACCATAGTATCCAAACTTGAGCTTACAGGAGAAGAGGGAAACTAAAGGAAGTACTATTAATACATCTTTGAGTGTGTTCACACACAGATTTAAGTTCTTCTATACTGAAGGATACAATCAGGGTAGGAAAACAACATGTTTTGTTTTTTTTTTGGAGGGTGTAGGGGGTGGAAGGCAGAACCAGGGCCCAGGGGCTGGTGTAGCTGTTTAGTCCTGTGTCAACATGTTGTAGTTCATTACAAAGCTATATTTGTCATCTCAGAAGGCTAGAGATTATATTAAATAGATTTTTAAAGATATTTGAGTAATTTTAAGAACCTATAATATTAAAAGCGTGATATGCTAATTAGATGAGACATCCTTCCAGACAACTTCTGGACAAAGCCAGGGCTGTGAGGAAAGCCCAGTCCCGGGTGCCTGCCAGCAGCGGGAGGGGAGCCTGAGTCCCAGGTGCCAGAGGGAAGTGAGTGCGGCAATCAGGGGAAGGAAGGCTTACTCTTGCATGAATTTCATGCAGCAGGCCTCTAGTTGACTTATAAACTTTAAATATTTTGACATATGGTTGTGTGCACCATTTATATTATTGTAATAGTCTCTGCAAACATTAGAAGTAGTTCAGACAGAAAGGGATCAAAGAGTGGGCATACATATGTACTATTTATTGCAATCTTTATTTTGTATCTGATCTCCAACAAAGATCTCTAGATTTATCATTAATTTCAGACCTGTACCTCACTCACATGAATGCAACTTATGATCCTCTTCCACATTAGTTATGTTTTTAAAAATACATTTAACACTCCTTTAGGATGATGCTATTTTTACAGTTGAAAACATCAGATATATTTGTTCACTTAGGCTTATTTTAAGATCTATTATACAGTGATTTCATCATATCAAAACCATGTTTCTTTAATTAACTGAAATATACAATGTCCCTCTCAAGAAAGAGAAAGAATTTCCCTTTGAAGTACATTTTCCTGAGCTTTTCAGGTCAGAACTATTGCTCTATATTATATGTTTCAAATGATACCCAACTATGGAAAGCTGGGTGCTTTAGAAGAAATCTATTTGATTAATCTCTCAGATAATATTGGCTAATAGTAAAGCATAATCTTGCATTAATTCATGTCTTAGTTACACATACTAAATAATATCGCTTCAGAAAAGACAATAAATACATTTCTAAAACATAGAACAAGATCCTACTCTATTGCAAAAAGTTGCCAAGACTTCACCTAACTTCTGTGGAAAATAAATTCTTCAAAAACTTTACCCCGTAATCTCAAAACCAAAACTCCCCACCCTGCAAATGTAATAATAAGAACAAAGGATAAAAAAATACATACTTTAATGTTTCACATATACCGTTAATCTTCATAAAATCCATCTTTTTGAAAATTAAGCTAAATGATAAAATCTTTAAGAGGGAGAAATATCCTTAAATGATAGAGTTCAAGCATAGGTGAAGCAAGTTATTTATGTGCTTGCTTATTTATAATTGTCATTCTTTTTACCCTGTCCACATCTTACTTTTGCTCCATCCTCATCTTATTATAAAAATATAATTCATTTCACTATTTCAATTCTGTAACAAATATAGGAGCACAAATAATGTTTATTAGCTTAGCAATAACAAGATTGTTTCCCCTTAACTATTCCATGATTTACATTTATAATTCTTCACAGATCTCATTTGTTTGGGATCAACATTTATTCAACTGTGCTTATGTTCACAAAAACCTTCTGGAGACAGCCCTCTGGGGTTATTTTTTATGGAAATCAGTAATTGACTAACAAGATGATTTAAAGTTCTCTGTAAAATGAAAGGAATACATGACAAATATTTTTTAGTAATAACCCCAAGTGTTCTTGATTTAAGAAATTGTTATTACTTTTCTTTCTCAGAAAGAATAAAACATCCAATATTCAAAGATACTTTTATATTGGGGATATTAAAAATAAAATATATTACTAGAAATTTTTGGAAATCCATGAATATTGACTTTCACCTCATAATATATTAAAATTTAAATAGATTAAAAGTCAAATATAATATAAGCTTGAAAATATAAACTAATATTCAGTAAACACTTTAGTTTCTTAAGCTTAAAAATAGTCAAAATAGTTAGAAAACAATATGCCAGTAAAGTACATGAAAGTTAATTTGTGATAATGTATTGTTATTTCTCATCACATCATATGTAGTAAAGAAGTTCTTGACTCAGAATTGTATGATGTTTGGGAAAATTAAATTGGGGGGGGGGGGTAGAAAGTGTGGGAATACAATTAAGAAATATGCTGCCGAAACCAGTTTGGCTCAGTGGATAGAGCTTTGGTCTGTGGACTGAGGGATCCCAGGTTTGATTCCGGTCAAGGGCATGTGCATTGGTTGCAGGCACATTCCTGGTGTGAGTTGTGCAGGAGGCAGCTGGTCGATGTTTCTCTCTCATCGATGTTTCTAGCTCTATCTCTCTCCCTTCCTCTCTGTAAAAAATCAATAAAATATATTTAAAAAAAAGAAATATGCTAACTATGCCTTGGACAGGTGGCTCAGTTAATTGGAGCATCATCTCATATAACAAAAAGGTTGCGGGTTTGATTCCCCATCAGGGCACATACCTAGGTTGTGGGTTTGATACCCTGTTGAGCACATAGTCAAACATCGATGCTTCACATTGATGTTTCTCTTCCTTCCTTCCTCTTTCTCTAAAATCATAGAAACATATCTTGGGGTGAGGATTAATTAAAATAAATTATTAAGTAAAATAAGCCAAACATAGAGAGTAAAACACTGTGATCTCTCTTATATGTGAAATCTGACAAAGTTGAACACCTAGAAGCAGAGAGTAGCACAATGATTGCTAAGGGTAAGAAGGTGAGGAAAATAGGGTACAGAGTTCCAGTTATGTAAGATGAATAAGTCTGGAGACTCAGTGTACACCATGATAATCATCCTAAGAAAGGCAGAATATGCAAAATGACCATCATTCTGTGACAAAAGTGGGGCATCCACAGCCAATAAGGAGGGAATATGCAATTGAAACAACAAAGATGGAAGTAGCTGGACCAGGATGCTTGTGTCAACACCATGGAGACAATGTAGGCATTTCACCCTGCCCAGGCTGCTCCCGGCCTCTGGGCAGTGCATGGGCATAGATGTGGAGTGGCCAAGGTGGGGTGAGACACCTGCTATTGGGGGCAGGGGGCAAGGGTGGGGGAAGTTACAGGAGGGTGGCAGGGGGGGGGAACAAAGGCAGAAGGTGGTGGCCAGAGTGAATGCCTGGGTCCTAGGTGCCAGAGGGAAGTTGGTACTGGCAGCCAGGGGAAGGAAGGCTTATTCTTGCATGAATCTTCATGCATTAGGCCTCTAGTATATATAACACTTTAATAGGTAAATAGACCGAACAGCAGAACAACTGGTCGCTATGACACGTGCTGACCACCAGGGGACATGCATGGAACATGGGGTGTGTCGGACTTGGCAGGATGGCGGAGCAGGTGAGCAGGGGTGCCAGACCAAGGACGGGACCCGGTCACTGTCATTGGGGTGAGCCTCTGTACTTACTGAAAATTCTTTGCTCCCACTTGCTGCAGTCCCTCTGGGCCCTTGCACCAGCTGCCGGTGCCCGAGCCTTCACTAGCACCTTCTGCCAGCACCTGGCACCAGCCCCGATTGTCCCTGAGGGATTCTCCATCTCCTTCTGCTCCTCAGGGGTGATCGGGGCATCAGCTCCCCACAGACAGCACTGGCTCCACTCATATCCACCAGCCCCCACTGCTGGCACTGGCCCCAATCACTCCATGCTGTCAGTAGGTGGGAGCTGGGCCAGCGCTGACAGTGTGTGGGAGTGGTGCTGTCAGGAGCGGGGCTGCTGGAAGATGGGGGGAGCTGGGGGCAGTAGTGGGATGGGCCGGCTGGAGTGTAGAGGATGGTCCAAGACCTGCCCTGTGCCCACTGCAGCCTCATGGCCCACAGATTTGTGCACTGGGTCCCTAGTAGTTAATAATACTGAATACTGCAAATTTGCAAAGAAAGTATGTTTCAGATGCTCTCATCACACACACATAAAGAAATATTTGCTATTTGAGGAAATGGTATGTTATTTAGCTTGAGTGCCGTAATCATTTCACTATGTATATTCATATCATCATGTTGTATGTTTCAAATATATACAATTTTTATTTTTAAAAAGAAATGCACATTTAGTTATATAATTTTGGAGTTACAAATTTATACTGCCTCCTCCATTTTGCATTTAAGTTTCAAATTTATTTACTCATCCACCTGTCCAAACTTCCAGTCATCTATCAATTCAATTATTTTAAAAAATACTTATATAAACAGAAGAGAGAGATGGCAAAACAGACATGACAACAAAAAAACTGGCTACTTTGGTTCAGTGGATAGAACATCTGCCTGTGAACTGTTTCGTTTCCGCACAAGGGCACATGCCCAGAAGTGGGCTCAATCCCTAATAGATAGCATGCAGGAGGCACCTGATCAATGATTGTCTCTCATCATTCATGTTCCCTCTCCATTCCTCTCTGAAACCATTAAAAATATTTTTAAGAAAGAATAATAAATTCCCGGAGCAGATATAGGCTGAGAGAGGCCTTAATCAGAATTATTGTAGAAAATTAGAGAAAACTGAGATCAAGAACAGGACTTTCGATTTGGAGATTTTTAAAGTCACATGAAATCAGTCATCTAGTGATCACTGTTGTGAGAATGCTAAGTATAAAGACAGAAAATAATCCATAGGAGTCAGTAGATGGTAAAAAATGGAAATAGTGAGTATGAAGTACTATTTTCTGAGAAATTAAATTTTATGTAGTTGTAATACAACTATGATCAATTTTATTTCATTCAGATTGTCCAATGTTCTCCATTTTATTTACAATCAAGTCTTTTTTTTTGTTTTGTTTAGTACTTTTAAAAAATATATTTTTATTGATTTTAGAGAGAAATGGAGAGAGATAGAAACATCAATGATGAGAGAGAATAATTGATTGGTTGCCTTCAGCAGATCCCCCACTGAGGACTGAACTAAAAATCTAGGCATGTGCCTGACTGGGAACTCAACCATGATCTCCTGTTCATAAGTTGACGTTCAACCACTGAGCAACACTGGTCAGGCTTTTTGTTTATTAGTTTTAAAAAATTTCAGCTTTATGGAGTTATACTTAATATAACATTGCATATGTTTAAGGTGTACAACTGGAATGATTGCCACACTAAGGTTGTTAACATATCTGTTATTTCACATAGTTACCATTTTTGTGTGTGTGAAGAGAATATATAAGATCAACTCTTAATAAGATTAAAGCATATAATACGGTATCCCACAAATGTATTCATCTTATAAGTGGAACCTTGAACTCTTTGACCAACATCTCATTTCCTTCATCTCTATGCCCCTGGCAACCACCTTTCTATTCTGTTTCTATGAGCATATATCAGGTTTCACATCCAGAGAGATCATATAGTGTTAATCTTTCACTAGCTGACTTACTTCAACAACCATAATGTCCCCAAAGCCCTTCTTCATTGTACCAAATGGTATAGTTTTCTTTATTTTAGTTGGCGCAATAGTATTCCATTGTAAATATATATCACATTATCTTTCTGTATTAATCCATCCTATAGTCAGGTTGCTTCTATGTCTTGACTACTGTGAATACTGTTGCAAGGAATATAGTGGTACAAAAACCTCTTTAAGGTGGTGATTTTATTTCCTTCAGATATATGCTTAGAAATAAATTTGCTGGGTCATATGGTAGTTCTACTTTTAGTTTTTTGAGGAACCCATACTATTTTTCATAATGGCTGTACCAATCATAATGAACTCTTTGAATGAATGAGTCTAAAACAAGATTCATGCACAAGATTAGTGTGTAATGAATGTAAACAGAATCTTTGTTATGGGTTGGTTGTATTCTTCCAAAATTCATGTGGCGAAGTAGTACCTCCCAGTACTGCAGACTGTGCCTTTATTTGGAAATAAGGTTGTTGCATATGTAATTATTAAAGATGAGGTCATAGTGAGTAAGGTAGAATCCTAATCCAATAGGGCTGGTGTCCCTATACAAAAGTGAAACTTGTACACAGACACACACACACAGAGGGAGAACTCCATATAAACATGAAGAAAACATCTCCAAGTCAAGAAATATCTAATATATCCGGCCAACCACAGGAAATTAGGATAAAAGCATAGAACAAAATCTCCCTTACAAACCTCAGAGGGAACCACTCTGCCAACATCTTCCTCTCAGACTTGTAGCCCTAGGACTGTGAGACAATAAATGTTTGCTGTTTAAGTCAACCAAGTTGTGGTACTTTGTCATGTAGGTCCTAGTACATGGATAGACAATAGTTGGACTGAATCTATGATCTGAATTTTATTTTCAAATATGGTTACCAAAGATTAATCAAAGGCATAAGATAGAGGCCACCAAGGCAATGGGACACATTGAGAAAGGACATGCAGGTATTAAAATTGAATATATTAGATATTTAAAAAAAAAAAAAAAGGAGAAGCTGTAAACAATAGCATCTCTGTGTGCCTGTTAGATGTTCAGAGGAAGTGCTTACACAGTTTCTGTGGGGTTTTTGACTTTTCCCTTGGCTGTAACAATTTCATATGGTTATTTATGAGTCCCGGGCTCCCAGGCTTGACAAGATGTGTTAAAATATGCAAAGCAAACGTAATCTAGATCCAGAGTCAGTCACATGGGATTTCAGCTTACTTGGGATATTTCATGCCTCTTGACATCTGCTGCCTTGACTCGTTTCTGCCTTCTCATGCTGAATGTCTACATCTTGTATCTTCAGCTCCCATCCATTCAGTCAGAACTGAAATGGTGTAACGTGCATTTCAAGGTCTTGGGATCCAGATCTCAGGCTACACTTGACCTGCAGCAGTCCTTAACCGTTAGCTGGCTCCTCTCCAGCCTGAGCTCTGGCCACTCCACTCCTCCTGACCAGCTTAATCCACCTGCTCTTCACTCTTGGGTCTAAAACTGAAATTGAATTTTTGTGCTCACATCAAACACAAGAATTGACTCTTGCTTCTTCTTAATTGGGGTGACGAATCCCCAAGGCCCATTCTTTGGTACATTGTCGGAGGCTGAGTCTTCAAAGGAATGAGTGTGACATGGTCAGGAATCAAATTTACTCTTTACATAAGCGGTAGACTAAAGAGCATACCGATTAATGACTGCTTATAGTCATACTTTGTAAAAAATGCATAGGAGATGAGGTGTTATTCTAAAGTAGGCTATTTTTTTCTTGACATTTTAAGATTTTTCTGATTTCTTAAAGCTACTTTAATTACTTATTATTTTCAACCTTTGCTAATAAAACATTGCAAAGCTATGGCTTTTTATGTCTGAAGCTTTATACTCTGTGGATACACTGTCTTAATAGTGAAGCACTACTTTTTTTTTAAATGTCCAATTATAGTTGAGCAAGAAAAACCTTGATTACTTTGGATCGTACTTAGAAAAAATATTCCTGGCTGTTATAACAACACAGGTGTTTGGGGGCAAGATCTTTTTCTCAAGTGTTTGCTCACCTTTTGTTCTCCCAGTAATCTTTCTGTGGCTATTTGTATACTTCTGCCCTCCATGACAATTCATTCCAAGTAAACATTTAATGGAACACCTCTACTTTAGATAGTAGGTGATTTTGCTTTTTCCTAGTTTTGTTTTAAGTAATTTGAAATGGCAATTATCTATTGTTTGAGGACTCTAACGTATTTTTATACAGAGCATATTTATTTTTGAATATATATTTTATAACATTTATATTGTAAAGATAGGAAAACACAAAATTAAAGAGTGAGAAAAGTCCCTAGCTGCTTTGGCTCGATGGATAGAGTGTCGGCCTGCAGACAAAAGGGTTCCGGGTTCGATTCTGGTCAAGGGCACATGCCTGGGTTGTAGTCTTGATCCCCAGTAGGGGGTGTGCAGGAGACAGTCGATAAATGATTCTCTCTCATCATGATGTTTCTATCTCTCTCTCCCTCTCTCCTCCTCTCTGAAATCAATAAAAATATATTTTAAAAAATTAAAAAGAAGAGTAAGAAAAGATTAAAGGAGTAAGAGGAAGACTTAGTCTATAATGATATATATCCTGTTTCCCCGAAAATAAAACAGTGTCTTATATTAATTTTTGCTCTCAAAGATGCGCTAGGTCTTATTTTCAAGGGATGTCTTATTTTTCCATGAAGGAGAATACGGTACACATTTATTGTTAAATGAAAATAAAGGAAATTTATTATCTGTATACGGTATGGTAGTACGGTAGTTGTCAACACAAACCAGACAAACTGTGAATCCTACAGTATCAAGAATTTACTCATTTATTCAGTGACAATCATGTCATCATCTTGTGGAACATCATCATAACAATCCAATTCCTGAATTTCCTGGTGAATGTCTTGTGACTCCATTTCTTTCAGAATCAGTGGACCAAATCTCTCGTTTAACAATAGCATTCTGAGACAGAAACTAGGGGGGGGGCCTTATTTTCAGGGGGATGTCTTATATTTCACTCAGAAGGAAACCTGTAAATAGGTCTTATTTTCGGAGGATGTCTTATTTTCGGGGAAACACGGTAGCTCTCTATTAGACAAGAAAACTAGCAAGGGAGATCAGAACAATAATGATTTTGGGGGGTGGCGCCTAGTCCCAGCTCCTTGGCTTCCCCTGGGGAAGGACTCCCTAGGGCAATCCTTATTTCTCTCCCTCAGCCCTTTCAATTCACATCCCATTGTGTACATTTATGTAACGAATGAATCTGAAAAAAAAGAATTATTATTTATTTTTACCCATTGCTGCTGGGCTTTTTTTCTACATGCCATACGTTTTAAAGGCACAGCCAACTTGGAGAAACTCTGGGGCATTTCAGCATGGTCAGTGACTAGAATCTAGTGTGTCAAACACAAGGCCCGCGGGCCAAATCCGTCCCGCCAGGCCTTGCAATGTGGCCCACACCGCACTGTCATCACTGCACTCCGCTGCGTTTCCATCACAATGACAGTTTATGACTGTTCAGTAAACCATTCGGCCCGCGATTTAGGCTGGATTTTAGATTTTGGCCCCTTCTCTGATTGAGTTCGACACCCCTAGACTAGATGGATAAATTTAATTCTGGAAAACAGTACTAATAAATCCACTGTTGCTATAGAGCTAAGCAGAGCTGCCCAGTCAGTCTTGCCTGCTATGAAGCTGGCATTCAGACCTCGGTTTGTCTATTTCCTGGGTCAATCTCTCCATTATTTCTACATTTGCAAAGAGAATAAGGTCCTTTATTGATCTCATAAAAATTCCCGAAATAAAGAGTGGAATGTTTTATGGGGAGTTTTTTTAAATTTTCATCCAACTTTCCTTAGGTGGTAGAACCATCAATGGGGACTTCCAACTTTTCACCCTTGCAAATGAGCTGCCCCATTTCAGCCTTGTTGGAGAGACAGTATTTTCTTTGCCATGTGTTATATCACGTGACCTAACCCTCTGACACAGTACAACTGGACTGATTTGGATTCTATCTTGAAGGCAGATTTAGTCATTTGCTTTGATATAGGCAGTAGTAAAATGCTATAGGCTATCTGTAAAAGGAGTTTTCTATAGTAAGATAATATGGAACCAAAACAATGTCAAATATTAAATCTCAAATTTGTGATATTTATTATTTGCTCACTGTATAACAGATTTTCAAAAGTATATAATTTTCAGAAATTACAAAGATTAGGTAGGCAAAAAACACTGGTCTTCATGATGTATAGAAATTCTTAAAAATGCATTAACCACTAATAAGTATTGTTAATATTATATATGTACTAGGGACCCAGTGAATGAAATTTGTGCACAGAGGCAGGGTTATTACCTCAGTCCAGTCTGCACTCACTCCAATCGGGTACCCCTCGGGGGATGTCCCACTGCTGTTTTAGACCCAATCAGGCCTAACCTGGTGGTCATCACCCATCTCACAATCTGGGACTGCTGGCTCCTAACCACTCACCTGTCTGCCTGCCTGATAGCCCCTTAACCTCTCTGCCTGCCTAGTCACCCCTAACTGCCTCTACCTATCTGCCTGTCTGCCCTCCCTTGCTGGCCTGATTTCACCCCCAACTTCCTTTCCCTGCCATCGTGATCTCGCCCCCAACTGCCCTCCCCTGCCACCCTGATAACAGCCCTAACTGCTCTCCCCTGCCTGCTTGATAACCCCTAACTGCCCTCCCATAATGGCCTGATCTAGCCCCCAACTGCCATCTTCTGCTAGCCAATTTGGTCCTGATTGGTCAGTTTCTATGTAAGTCAGCATTAAAAGCTCTGCCTCCTAAGCAGCCATTGGCTCCTTACATTCACTCAGATTTTGTTCTGATTTGTCAGTTTCTATGTCATTAGGTATTTATTTTCTATATCCTAATGCTAGTATAGAATAGGAATAGCATCCTTTTTAATCAAGTCATAGCCATATCCCCACAGATGGCTGAAGCCTGTGGGGATATGGCTATCTATCAAAGGGGCCTGATCAGAAAGGTGGGGCTGATCAGCAGCAAAGTGGAGGCCTGGAGAGAAATGGAGGCCAGGCTGGGAAAGAAAGACAGGCAAGTTCTGATCAATGGCTGCCACAGAGGCTATAGATCAGACTCGGCCTCTCTCTTTGCAGGCCTCTCTCTGGGCCTGATCCACAGCCCCCTAGGCAGTCAGTGCTGGGTCAGGTCACTGGCAGTGGCCCAGTCAGTGCTGGGTCACCATGGCAACCCAGTACTGACTTCCAGTCTGGTGGAACCCTGGGTGGTATCTGTCCTTAGACACTGGCTCTTTATTATATAGATGATGTTTATTGATATTAATATTTTATTCAAAATATTGTTTTCTTTTTTTAAGAGCTGATGATATGAGCTTATATTTGTCCTCTTTAATGTGATCACACCATATGCACTGCTTTCTCTTAATAAACTCCTAAAAATTTTTGTGTTTCCAATTGAAAAATTTTATTTGGCATTTATTACTGTCACTGCTGAGCAGTGCTAATCTATCTATAGTAAAGATGTTCAGTTTCATATGCAATAAAACAGATGAAACTATAAAAAAGAATGTTAGGAAACATAATTGATACTGTTAAGAATGGAGTATCAACATTAAAAAAAAATAGGTCTTGATTTATCCATTCACTAAATATTTATAAAGCAACTGATACTGTGCCAGGCTTCAGCCATCTGTGGGGATATGGCTATGACTTGATTAAAAAAGATGCTATTCCTATTCTATCCTAGCATTAGGATATGGAAAATAAATACCTAATGACATTTTTTTTCTTTAAAAAGTAACATCCATTAATACACACATATGGCCGCTCATAATGGAAATGAACTTGGTGGCGACTGAGTCTTCAGGATATTTAATTCAGGGCAATGCTTATTAGGGCCTCAAAGCCCCAATCATTTGTTTTAAAGACAGACAGCAGTGTTTAAGACAGTAGCGTTGAGAGAGAGCAATGTATGTTAACATCCAGTTTACTGTCGGGCTTTCTGTGTGGGAGACCTCATTTTCTACCCCCCATCTACCTTCTGGTTACTGACCTGGTTAGTCCTGCAGGCCTCCTCTTCCACCATCCTACCCCCTGGGCTTTTTGCCCTCTGTTTCATGACAGCAATTTAACTCTAGCTTTGACACTGGACCTTGCCATGGCCATGTCTATGTCTGTTTGCTGCTGACTCCATGCTGGTCTCTTGTGCCCTTGACTTCTCTCTTACTATGTCCACTCTGGAGCTTTAAAATGACAATTACTGTGAACATGTTTTGGATATACTATCTTTATTTCAGCCCACTTTACCTATTTCTCACTTTCTTAATAATAAAGGAATATACTGTCACTTGCTTAGACTATAAGATCTGAAAGCTATGAAATTGTGGTGTTTTTGTTTATTTGTTTGCTAGTATATTGCTATTGCAATCATATGTAAATTTTAGGGAAATAATCATTTGTATTTGTGTTTCAACAGCTTTCTGCTAATAAGAAAAACCAGTTCTTGCCAACCTAAAGTTGGAGTTTAGAGCATTGGACATGTAATGGCATTGATTTGAAAAATGATTTCAGTGGGATGAAACTCAAGTTTACCAAGCATCTATTGCTTACACATTTACTTTAAAAAACTGGGTTCGGAACTAAATGTTGTTGAAATAGAGTGATTTGCTGATTTAACTTTACCCCTACTCCAATTTGAAGCATTTTGGTTTTTTTGTTTTTTGTTTTTGCTATCACTTTTTTTCAATTAAATTCACAGTTATTCTTTTCAAAAAGAAATGCTGTCAATGTAATAATGAGTTGGGCTAAAGGGAAAAAGTTGTCTTTTCCAAGAGGAAGGCTGTCACAAAACTTGATGTCCTGGAAAACAGGGCCTTTGTAAGCACTGTTTATGAGATTTTGTTCTTTGGGCCAACAAGTCAGATGCTGGTAAATGAGCCAGATTGTCCCCAGGGCCCAAGTCACTTTGGAAGCTCAGCACAACCAGCTGGGTTCAGCCAACCTTGCTGAACACTGGAGAAGCCCCTGTGGAGAGCAGGCAAAGGGAATTGAAACAGAGAAGTGAAAGGTTGGCTTCGGTCTTATGAGTCAAATTTACCCTCTTCATACATTGATGCCACTAAAGAGAAGAACTATTAATGAATAAATTGCTTTCAATCAGTCATACTAACATCAGAACCACAGTAGACAAAATAAAAGAAAGCAATTTTAAATACAAACAATGTAAATGCCCCAATTAGATAATCAAATGCATTTTTAAAAAAACAAAAACAAAGATTAAGATAAAAGCTTTCCAATTTCCCTATAAAAATTATTAAGACAAAAGTTAACAAAAAGTTAACAAATCTAAATTAAACAAAGAAAATACACGATCAAGATCAGGTAAAAACTATACTTATTCTAACCTTTCTATTGGCCTTTTTCTTTCTATGAGAATTTGAATGAAAGATAAATGCAATCTTTTCTATCTTGGCAAACAATTCTGGCAAGAAAATAGAAAACAAATCTTTGTGAACACGTGTTCCTTAAGACATATAAAACGAATAATTTGGCACCACAAAATCGCTCTATTTAAATGCAACTCATTTAGTGACTATTTCTTCTCTGAGACGATGAAATTCTTATAGAACTGCTTTCTTCCTGTTAGCAAAACTATAATCCATGCTCACAGTGGCCAAGTAGCAGAATCGGGTTGGAAATCCTTGGCTATCTCCAAGTGCAGCTGATGCCACACAGTTCTGAGCGGCAGGGAGTCTTCGTGAAAAGGCTGGCAACAAGTCTTGCCACTTTTTCTCAAGTTGGTCCCAAACTGGTGACTGTAGTTCCTGGTTTGACAAGATGGATTCGTGTCTGATTTTACAGGTTGCCTGAAGTTTTGTTCCCAGTGGCTTTCTCCTTCCCTCGACCCTGATCTGATGGTGCCAGAGAAATTGTTAATTTACATGTATTGCTCTCTGTCCATGGATAATGCAATACATTTTCTTGTCTATTTCAGTATGTGTGTGCGCGCGTGCGCGCACACGCGTGTTTGTTTTTTTTCCCCTCAACACCTGTTATGTATCAAAGGTTTTATCTATTTTCTAAAAAACAAAAGTATAATTTTCCACAATAGCTCTTCAATTGAGTCTTATTCTTATGTTTTCCATGAAAACTCTGAAGCCCAGACTTGTTAAATAATTAGCCTAAGGTCAACCGCTATTATGTGGCAAAATATTATTTTTAGGCAAGAGCTTAAATTCTTATCACTGTAGCATATTTTTTTTCAAAGTTGTATAGTCTTATATGTATTTGGAGTTGAATTTGAACTTAATCTAAGTGCTAAAGAAGTAGCATTGAACAGAATTATTTCATGGAGCTGCCTCTTCTATTTACCGAGGCTTTTTTATGTTTTTATTCTATAGTCCCTTCCTAAGTCAATTTAAGTCCAAAGCCTCATTTATATTCTACTTATTCCTAGATGAACTTTCCAGAATGAAATCTCTTCTGAAGTCAAGACATTAGATGTCTCCAGTGACCGCAACCACCTCTTCTCCAGCTGGTGCAATTTCAAGCTATTTCTTCCAAATCTGCTTATTTTCTAGTTGGCTATTCAGCAATGACACCACTGCCCAACTAAATTTTTACATCAAAATTCAAAATTACCCCCTTGCTATCCCTTCTGTCTCACCTGCTATTTCCAAGTATTACCAAGGTCAACTCACTTTACCTTGTAAATTGTTCTTTATTGATCCAATCTCCCAAATCTCCTCTAGCACAGACTAATACAAGCTACCGCTTATCTTGATTGCTGTAAAACCCAATTTAGTGCCTGTTATTCACTCTGACCCACTTCTGCTACTACAGCCAGAGAGGTGATCTCCAAGCATCCATCTGCTCATTCATTCCAAACTAGAACCCTTTAGTGACTGACCATGGCTTTCAGTCAAATCCATGAACCTGTCCCACAAAATCCTGCAGGGCCTGCCTCTCCTGCCTCATCATGCACCACTCCCCCATCCAGAGAATGCACCCGTCTCAGAGTCCAGGAGGCACTGGGGGATGTCTTACAATCCTCTTCATCAGGCATGACCTCCTGTTCTCACAGTCAGTAGGCAAAGGACAAGTGACCTGCCCTTCCCTGGGGCAGAGATGGGATGACGACAAAGTGTATTTAAAGGTCTCACTAAAGAAAAGAGAGGATGAGAGACTTCACAGCAATGATGAAATCCTAGGCAATTGACTTCATAAAGACTCTCTGTCCAGGTGGTGAGAAAGTTAATTGAGTAGACCCTGACTATGTTTTCTGGGGGAAAACAAAATAAAACAAAACAAAAAGCAACTTTTGTCCATTTTTTTTCTTCAGTCCATGGCAACATTTGAAATGGATATCAAGGAGTATGTCCTCCCTGTAGAATTGACATTCTATAGCCTCACCATGTAAGGGAAGTGTGGGGGTATTGGTAGACCAGACTTATGGTGTACCTGGCAATACAAGCCTGACAAAAGTAAATCTCATCAGTCAGTGAGGCATATCTGTAACCACACTCACAGTTCTTTGATAATGATAACTGTCTGGCATGATTCTTTTGTTTGGGTCTTACTTCTTGGATTTTTCTTTCTCTTCCTTTGAAATTATTGACAGCTCTCTTGAGGTACTTCTTCAAAATAGACTTGCCCAGGCTGTGGTACTTTGTGGTACTTTGTGGAAGAGCCACACTCAAGGGGCCAAAGAGCCACAGTTTGCCTCCATGGCCTTATACCAAAAGGCATCTAGTAATCTGATTTTTATAGTCATAGATTTATTTGACTTTTCTTGGAATACACATAAGTCAGATCACATAGATGTATTCTTTGCATATGGCTTCTTTTATTGTATATAATTTTTATTTTATTGTATACATTTTGTTATGTATATCAGATGTTAATTTAATTGCCGAGTAGTATTTCATTGTGTAAATATGATTTAAATCACTTCTATTGGCAATTGGAATGTTTTCAATTTGGGGCTCTCAACATTCCTGCATTAGTTTTTTTTTGTGTATATATATACACAAAAAAACTATATATATATAAAATATATATATATAAAATATATATATATATAAAATATATATATATAAAATATATATATATATATATTTCCTTATATAAAAAAATAGAAAGTGGAATTAGTGAGTTGTAGGAAGGTAGCATTAAACTTTATAAGAAACTGCCAAATAGTTTTTAATTGGTATCATTTTACACTTCCACTGTCTATGAGTAAGGGTTTCAGTTGACTTGTGTCTTCATTAATACTCATGCTTTCACTTATTATCATTCTCCTTAATTTTAGCTGTTACCTGGTGTATTAAATTGTGTTTTCCCCCCTCAAATACAGTTTGAGCACATTTTAATTTGCTTACTGTTTGTAAATCTTCCTTTTGTGAAATATCCAACTCTTTTGCTCATTGCTTATTTGAGTTACTTGATTTTTAATTTTGAGTTTTAGGAGCTCGTTACATGTTTGGTCAAGTACATGCACTGTGGATTTTTTAAGCTATGTTGTAGCTTGTCTATTTTTAAATATGTTTTGATTTTTACTTTTTTTTTTTAGAGAGAGAGAAAAAGGGAGAGGGGGAGAAAGATAGGAACTTTGATGAGATAGAAAGATAGATTGGCTGCCTCCTGAATGTCCCCTACTGGCGGTGGCACAATACCCCTGGCATGTGCCCTGACCTGGAATGAAACCAGGGAATCTTGGTGTATGGGATGATGCTCAGCCAACTGAGCCACACCAGCCAGGCAGTTTGTCTATTTTATAATGGCGACTTTGATGAGTGGAATGTTTTTATTTTGAAAGAGACCAACTTAGAATGATTTGAATAGTTATAAATGTGTGTGTGTGTGTGTGTGTGTGTTTTCAGATATCTTAACATACTACAAGGTCATATAGATCTTCCCCTATATATTCTTTTAAAAAAAGCTTTATTGAGATATAATATATATACCAAAAACTTTACCTGTTTAAAGTATCAAATTATTGATTTTTATTATAATTAGCAATTTGTGCATCCATCACCATGATTATGGAACATTTTCATCACCCCACAAAGAACCCCACAAAGACATCCATTAGCAGTCACTTCTCTCTCTTTTTAAATCTTTATTGTTGAAAGTATTACATAGATCTCCCTTTTCTCTCTATTAACCTCTTCCAAACTGCTCCTGTACCCTGCCAAACCCTCATCACCCCATTGTCTGTGGATGTTATGCATATATGCATACAAGTTTATTGGTTGATTTCTTTCTACCCACCCACCCCTGTCTTTTTTCTGAGGTTCAACAGTCTGGGTCTATTTTTGTTCATCAGTTTATTTGGTTCATTAGATTCCACATATGAGTGAGATCATGTGATGCTTGTCTTTCTCTGACTGGCTTATTTTGCTTAATGTAATACTTTCCAGGTATGGATGGATATTATAAATAGTAAGAGTTCTTTCTTTTTTATTGCAATGAATTATTCCATTGTATAGATGTACCACAGTTTTTTTGTGTTTTTTTTTTTTTACCCATTCATCTGCTGATAGGCATTTAGACTGTTTCCAAGTATTAGCAATCATATATTGCACTGCTTAGAACATAGGGTGCATATATTCTTTCTGATGAGTGTTACAAGTTTCTTAGGATATATCCCTAGGAGTGGAATGACTGGGTCAAACGGGAGTTCCATTTTTAGTTTTTTTAGAAAAAAGCCATGCTGTTTTCCACAATTATTGCACCAGTGTGCATTCCCACCAGCAGTGAAGGAGGGTTCTTTTTTCTCCATAACCTAGCCAGCACTTGTGGTTTGTTGACTTGTTAATGATAGCTGTTCTGACAGTTATGAGGTGATATCTCATTGCCATTTTGATTTGCATCTTTCGGGTGATTAATGACTTTGAGCATATTTTCATGTCTCCTGGGTTTTCTGTATGTCCACTTTGGAGAAGTGTCTATTTAGGTCCTTTGCCCATATTGGATTATTTATCTTCCTTTTGTTAAGTTGTATGAGTTCCCTATAGATGTTGGAGTTTAGCTGTTTCTCAGATGTATCACTGGTAAATGTGTTCTCCCATGCAGTGGGCTCTCATTATTTTGTTGAAGGTTCTTTTGCTGTGCAGAACCCTTTTATTTTGATGTAGTCCCATATGTTTATTTTCTTCTTAGTTTCAATTGTCCAAAGAGATGTATCAATAAACATATTGCTATGCAAGATGTCTGAGATTTTGGTGCCTATGTTTTCCTCAAGGATTTTTATGGTCCCATGTCTTACATTTAAGTCTTTTATCCATTTTGAGTTTATTAATGTGTCTGGTGTAAATTGGTGGTCTAGTTTCATTTTTTTTTTGCATGAACCTGCCTAATTTTCCCAAAACCATTTATTGAAAAAAACTGCCTCTGCTGCATTGTATGCTCTTGCCTCTTTTGTCAAATATTAATTGACCATAATGGCTTGGGGCAACTTCTTGGTTCACTATTCTGTTCCATTGATCTATCTGCCTGCTTTTGTGCAGTACCAGACTTATTTTGAGCTCAGCAGTTTGGTAGTATAACATAATATTTAGTATTGTGATTCTTCCAATTTTGTTCTTTCTCAAGATTGCTGCAGCTATTCAGGGTCTTTTTAGGTTCCATACAAATTTTTGGAGACTTTGTTCTAGATCTGTGAAATATGCCATTGGTATTTTAATGGAGAGTGAAGCAAATCTGTAGATTGATTTGGGTAATAAGGGCATGTTAATGATGTTGATTTTAACAATCCATGAATATGTTATATATATTTTTTTATCTTTCTCTCGCTTTTTTCAATGTCCTGCAGTTTTCAGAGTAAAGGTATTTTACCTCCTTGGTTATGTTTATTCCTAAGTATCTTACATTTTTGTTGCAATGATAAATGGGAATTTTTATTTTTTTTAGTTTCTCTTTCTGAGAGTTCACTATAGATGTATAAAAATGCAATGGATTTTGGGGTTTTAATTTTGTATCTTTCTATGTTTCTGAATTCATTATTAAATCTACTAGTTTTTTATGGAGTCTTCAAGGTTTTCTATGTACAGTATCATATCATCTGTGAATAATGAGAATATTACTTCCTTTTTTCCAATTTGGATGTCTTTTTTTTTCTTCCTCTTGTCTGGTCACTATGGTCAGGACTTTCAGAACTATTATATAATGAACAAGAGTGGTGAAGGAAGGCATTTCTGTCTTGTTCCTGTTCTTAAAGAAAATGGTTTTAGCATTTGCCCATTGCCCATGTTGGCTGTAAGTTTGTCATATATGGTCTTTATTATATTGATGTATGTTTTCTATATTCCCACTTTGCTGAAAGTTTTTTTTATAAAAAAAAGATGTTGAATTTTGTCAAATGCTTTTTCTGGACCGATTGATATAATCATGTGATTTTTGTCTTGAAATCTGATTATATGCTGTAACATATTTATTGGTTTGTGAATATTATACCAGTCATGCATCTCTGGAATAAATCTCATGGTGTATAATATTTTTAATGTATTGCTGAATCAGTTTTGCTAAAATTATATTGAAGGTTTTAGCATGTATTTTCAACAAGGATATTGGCCTAGAATTCTCTTTCTTTGTCCTGCCTTTATCTGGTTTTGGAATTAGGGTGATGCTGACATCATAGAAAAAGTTGGGAAGTGTTCCTTCCTCTTGAAATTTTTTTTTGAATAGTTTAAGGTATTAGTTCTTTGAATATTTGGTAAAATATTATTTTAATTTATTATTATTATTTTTAAATCGTCACCATAGAAAAGAGTTATGAAAGAGAAAAAAGAGTGATAATGAAAGGAAAAAAAAGAAAGAAAAATTATGAGCATAAAACACACAACAAAAACAACAACAACAAATAAACCAAAAAATAAAATACAAACAAATAAAGTAAAAACAAATAAACAAAAAATAAAACAAAACAAAACAAAAAACCTTAGTAGGGAGAGGATAGGAGGGCGCAGAATCAGTAGATGCAGAACTTATATATATATTAAAAAAAAAAAGGTTAAAGAATCAGAATAGGGGAAGGACCACAATTTAGAATAAAGGAGGGGGAAAATAAATGACGATAGGAAAGAAAAAATTGCAAAGAGAATAGAAGAGAGTGCAGATAGGCCTAAATTTAGCATGGAAAACAAGTTAAGAAATTAGGAGAAGAAAAGAGAAAGGGAATAATGAAAAAAATGTGTAGTGAAAGAAAAGTAAAGAGAAAAGAAAACTGAGTAGGAGCAGGGAAGTGGAAATTAGGTATATGAGCAAAACAACAGAGACTAGAATAACAAATCAATAAAGCAGATAGGTGAAGAAGATCAATTTAAAAGAAGGGGAAAATGAATGGAAAGTGGAAAATGAAGAAGAAGCAAATAGCAGAAAAACTAAAGAAAAAGAGAGAAGAGGAAACAAAGGGTGCAAATAAATGAATAAATAAAGTGAACTTTTTGCTTCAGCTAAATTTTAATGCCCTATGGGAGCCGGCTTAGGACTCCATTCTTCTTTGGGCCAATTATGGTCTTCCTGTTAGGTGCTTAGGTACTAACCACTGTCAGGCACTGTCTTTTGGCAGTTAGCACTCTACTTGAAGCTCTAAGAAATCCACTGGTCCACTGCTTGTGTCTGTCTCCACAGATCTTGGCTGCAAGTAGGGGGGCCAATCTGCCCTCTTTGCCTGTCAGCCGGCTGTCCATCACTCCAGAGTCCATTTTACCACAGGGCTTTCGGTGGGGTTGGTCCTGTTTCACTTTCAGGGAATATGGTGAATGTTTTTTCCTGTCCCAGAGCTACTCCTCCATGAGTGACCCAAAATATTACAGTGCCCTTGGCTGGACAGAGATCTTAGTGTGGAGACAATGGGGTCAGCTGGGACCCGGAGGTTTTATCAGTCTGGTTCCTAGAACAGTGGGGCGGATGGGCTCTCTTCCAATCCAGCCACTGACAGCTCCTTGAGAGTGTTCAGCCCTATAAGCATGGTTGGCCTTTGCCTTTGTTTCCTCAGTAAAGCTTACAATGCAGGGTGTTGCAGGCTGAATCACTTTCCTATGAGTTTTTTGTGTTCTGTGTTTTTTTTGTGTGTTTTTTTTGTTTTTTTGTTTTTTTCACCTCCAGGTAGTTCCTTCCAAGAAAAAGGACCATTTTGGTCTGTAAGCATATGAATGACCCCATGCAGTATTTCTGGCTACTGCTTTTACAATTTCCTCTTCCCTGCTTCCCACCCCTGCCACCACCAGCAGGCCTGCTGCCTTTCACAGCGGCTTGGATGATATGGTGCCCTGGGTCGCACCATTGCAGATAAGGCACCCACAGGTGGGGAAGTACCGCCAGACAGGTCAGTGGTTGGCAAACCTAGGCTCATGAGCCACATGTGGCTTTTTGGCCCCTTGAGTGTTCTAACGCCACTTCTTCAAAACTGACTCCTGCGCATGGGCCATGAATTTCAATCACACTGTATGTGCATGCCTGCACGTGGTATTTTCTGGAAGAGCCACACTTAAGGGGCCAAAGAGCCTCATGTGGCTCTCGAGCCGCAGTTTGCCTATCACTGGGACAGGTGGTCACCGCCGCTGCCTCAGGCACGTGTGTGGGACAGTTCTCTCAGTAACTCAGGTCCTCCACTCCCGGTTCCCCACCTCCCCCTTCCTTCCTTCTTGTCTCCAGGTGCCTCCTGTCCTCCCTTGTTCTAAGTCACCTCCACAGCTGGACCACAGATGGGAATTCCAGGTGAATGTTCTCCAATGTAGTTGTAGTTGCAGCTGGGGCCTGGGACAGCGTGCCTGACAGGTCTGTCTGTTCCACCACCATTTTCTCCCCCAGCAGTCACTTCTCATTCCTTCCCTCTCCAATTCCCAGCTCTTGCTAGTAGAAATCACCTAATAGAAGCGTAAAAATTAGTCTGCACAGTGACAAGGCAGGATTTCCAGGGAAGTTATATAATCTATGTGATGGGAAAGGGCAAGGCTGATGTGAAAATAGATTTATATAAATGATTGGTTCTATTATCTCAGTAAGAAAGGAAGCTTGTTAAGAATGATGATGGAGGAGGTGAAAGTATTACTAGTTTTAATGGATAATAGGAGAAACTATAAAATCATTGTTTAAAAAAGCAGGTGTGAATGAATTAAGTAAATGTCAAATGATTATTGGTTAGTATAAAGAGCCCTCTGAGGTTAGTGTTCATATATTTCAATTTAAATTAGACAATATGACTAGGTATATTTTTTTAATGGTATTCTGAGTGGAGGATGTTTAGAATAGGTGGAATTGTAATTAACTGTGATTAGGATTTTACCAGCTGAGGATAGCAAAGCCAAAAATGACATGGGTGTTAGGGACTTACATAAGAAAATGAAGGTTATGATGGATCAATAAATGTTACCTGGATAAGGTGGAAATGGAGGACAAGCTCCTGCAGTAGGTAGGGGAAATATGATAAGGTGAATGGATGAAAACTCCAGCTGTAATTGAATAGTTGTTGCACTTAAGGCACCAGAAGCTATTTCTTCACAAACATTTGTTTTTGTCTCTGCAAGAAACTCGTTGTTGCAAGTACAACTAATTTTTTAGTCCATTACTTTTCAGTTCAACTACATCAAGACTTCTCCGGCCCTAGTTTTAAAATTCTGTTTCTCCTTTCTCCACTACCAAACATACGAATTAAGTATTGAGGTAGCATAATGCTTTGCAAATAGATAATGCTGATATTTCCAACTAGATTTCTTTTTAGTATTTGGTTTTATTCCCGGATCCAAGGAGAGAAATCTATTCAAACTTAAATATATTTAGAAAATGGGAATTGCAATAATGCTAAAACTTAGAAACTGAATGAAGTAAAGCTCTGTGCTATGAAAAACAGTCTTTTCAAGGTAGGGTTGAAAGTCATACTCTCCATCTTTGAGGGTTATCTCATCTGTCTTATCTATGCTTTCCTATGGTTTGATTTTCTTCTCTCTGGGTTGGGCTGTACTGCACAGACCTGAAAAGCCATGGCTGTCAGCTCCAGAACTCTCTTTGTAGCCATAGGACTCATGCCTGTCAGACTAGCATGTGTGTGTATGTGCTTTTTAAGTGTGATTAAGTTTAGACTTTGGATATCATCAAGTGTGCACTCCTGGTCCCTTCGGCTCTGTCCAGTGCAGGGAAGTGGGCCAATGTGCCCATCTTTTTAGTAAGTCAATTGAAGTACAATGCTTGAGCAATCATCTCCAAATATTTAGTCATTGAACTCACATTCTTAACAACCTAAAACTGGATTAATTAGCCTGTTATGCAAATTGGCTCCCTATAGTTTTGTTACAGGTGCACTACTTTCCCAGTTACCCAAAGTGAAGCCCTCAAAACCACCCTTCAGTGCTCACTGCCTTTGCCTTTTGTAAATCCAATAAGTTTTTTTCTTTTCCTGCATAGTTGATTCCTCATTTTTCCTTCCCACTATCACCAATTTAATGAGGCACTATGATGGCTAATTTATTTTTAAGAAGGCTAACTCACACTAATCTAGGTATTGTGTAGTATTTTGTAGATGTGACTAATATCTATAATAAAGTGACCTTAAATAAATGAGGTTATCCAACCAGGTTATAGGACTTTAATAGCAAAGCTAGTTTCTCTGATTAAAAAACAAATCTGCCATTGGACTGAAATATTAGTTCCTACCCTGAAGTTTCCAGGCTGTCAAATGCCACACCCCTCTCTGTATGATGAACACAATCATGCTGACCATGCACCTCCCACTGGTTTTGTTTCTCTGGCAGAACTGTGACTGATACAGACTCTTCTCTCTTATCAGAGTCAAATTGGGTAAATATTTTGTTAAATATTGCTTTATTTTTCTTGTTTATACTTCTGTATGCCCGACTTACCCTGTAACCATTTTGAGTTACCTGCATAAGTGAGTAGAAGCAGGTGTATATTCATCAAGGCACTTTTAAAAACAATGAATTCAGATACAGTTGATAGAAAATATTTGAGAATTAAAATAAGTTGTGTATCAAGACACCAGGCTTTAACATTAGATTTGAAAAAAAAAAACAAAAACCCACAAGGGTCTTACAAATTGTTTGAAAATAATAAGGGCAAGAATAAAGGATTTTTTTGTAGTTTCCTCATGGGCAGTGAGAAGACATCCCTTTTCCACATAATAGTTATGGAGTTTGATATTTAAGGGCAGTAAGAATATATAATAAAAGAAAAAAAGATACTTAAATATGCCATTCCATGCCTGAACCTCAAGTGCACTGCTACTTGTGAACTGATATTTTGAAAGTTTTCAGTGAGAGATGGTAGCTCAAGGACATAAGGGCTTATTTCTTGCTTCCCTTGGGATATTAGCAAGGGTCTGTATGCTTCTAGTGAAATTCCCGAGAGCAACCTCTTCCAGGATGTCATAGACCCATTGATATAGTCATCCATACAGATGGTCCCAGGACAGAAGTCTTGGTTATTCAGAGTTGTTATATAGTGATCCCAGGGATTCTTGTCTGTCTTGAGTATGCAGGAATAAAGGCAAGAACCTACATCAGCTAAAACCAGTTTAGCTTAGTGGATAGAGCTTCGGCTTGCCAACTGAAGGGTCCCAGGTTTGATTCCTGTCAAGGGCATATACCTTGGTTGTGGGCACATCCCCAGTAGGGGGTGTGCAAGAGGCAGCTGATAGATGATTCTCTCTCATTGATGTTTCTAACTCTCTATCCCTCTCTCTCTTCCTCTCTGTAAAAAAAATCAATAAAATATATTTAAAGAAAAAAAAGAACCTACATCAGGATAGAAAGCTGTTGAAGGTTTGGCCTTCAAAGCCATCAATCAGTGACTAGAAGCACTGACTTCAGCAATAGATACTAGCATATCATATTAAACCCCCCAAAGAGGAAGCTAGAGTCACTTGGAACTCATCTGTCATAGTTCAGTTGTCAGACAAGACAAACTATACAAATACCATAACATGCATGGTTACGGAAGATCCCTGTGACTACTTAGAATGAACACCCATTTTCCTATAAATCACTCAAGTCATTTAAACCATACTTCCTCCACCAGTCAGATTTTTTGTTTGTTTGTTTTGTTTTGTTATTGTTAAATCTCACCCAAGGCTATTTTTTTTTTCATTGATATTTAGAGAGAGTGAAGTGAGTGAGTGAGAAAGAGAGAAACACCCATGTGAGAGAGACACTTTGATTGGTTGCCTCCCACATATGCCCCAACCAAGGCCTCTAAGTCAGTCTGCAACTGAGGTATGTGCCCTTGACTGGAATGGAACCTGGGACCCTTCAGTCCACAGGCCAACACTATCTATTGAGCCAGACTGGCTAGGGCCAGATTCTATTTTACAATATAAAGGAGCAGAAGGAAGGAGGAAAAATGAGGTAATAATAATTTTTCTAAATGAGTCTATGTGTTTACATTGGAATAATGTTTACATTATTATATTAAATTTAAAAATTCAGATTGGCCTTAGCTTGTTTTGCTCAGTGGATAGAGTGTCAGCCCACCAACTGAGGTGTCCAAGGTTCAATTCTGGTCAAGGGCATGTACCTGAATTGCAGGATCAATGCCAGCCCTGGTTGGGGCTTGTGTTGGAGGCAACTAATCAATGTGTCTCTCTCATATCGATGTTTCTCTCTGTGTCTCCCTCTCTCTTCCAATCTTTTTCAAAATCATTAGAAAAATATCCTCAGGTGAGGATTAACAAAAAATAAAAAATATATTCAAATTGAATAAAATGTGGTTCATATAAAACTTAGCTTTGTTTTCTACCTCCATTTCAGCTTTCATGCCCTACGTGGTTTGAAATTCTTATACCTCTACATCTCTCCCACAATGCATGAGAATATAAATAACAACATATCATATTCGTTGTTATATCCCCTGAAGCACCAACCACAAATATTGACAGTTAGTCATTGTTTAATTTGAATTGAAGTATCAAGGGCAAAAGTAGGTCAGTGATTCAACACAGCAGCTCTTCTTGGGTATGGCTACAGATGTCAGCATGGGGGATTGTCTATGCTCTGTACAGGTGTTAAGTAGCCTGGAATAGGTCAGTGAAAGGAAATTTGAGGTAATATGGTCTAAAGAGTAAGTTTAATTTTATTATCTGCTGATATTGAAGCATAGGACTGGATTCTCTACAAAATTCTCCAAATTTTAATGCTATCCGTTAGCTAAAGTGCTTTGAAGGTTCACTGGATGACAGAAATTTTATTAGCACCACTCATTTAACAGTTGTGGATTACCTATCGCTAGCATTGCATTCCAAGTTAACTCATTTTAAATTAATTGATTTTCATTTGACTGAGCACTTTCCTCTAAACCATATTATGAACTCTTTGAGGACAAAATTTTGGCATTTCTTTGTATTACTCTAACGTCTTCAAAGAAGACATTTTAAAATATTGATTAGTTAATAAATAGCTTAATTTATGTCCTGGTGGCAGGAAAATATCTATGTGGTTGGTTAAAAACAATGCCCTTGAAGCAGATTGTGATTTTTGTCTTAAAATATATAAAATGTTACACCCAGGAAATGCCTAATGCAATTTAGCATATCATAAGAGAAAAGTAAAAAACAAATGAGAGAACATGGCACACATGCAGTTTTGACATATCAAAACATATGAATATTGTAATTTCAATATTTCTAAAGAATATGGCTTTGTGATTAAGCCACAAACTTAGAATTTCAATGGAGAAATGCCAACACAATACCCCATTAAATTAAAAAAATTAATGTTAATGATATAATTTTATTTGTGAAAGTTCTACTCTTTTGACTGGGAAATAGAGATAAGTGGCAGGTGAGGTGATTAGGAGATCCCGTTTAGTGCTAGCACAACTCATGATTCTAGTCATGTAGTGTGGACAGTGGAGACACAGGGAAATGAAGAGATTATGAGTAAGATAAAAGGAAGTAAGATAATACAGCCTTTCACCTATGTGTCCCGGGTTCATCATGTCCCTGAACAAGTCTGAAGGCCATGGACTCTGCTCTGAATTCAGCTTGAGTTTTGAGCTTGACAGCATATTAATAACTTTTAAATGGTTGAAGAAGGTATCACATGCTGTGATTTTTATTGGCACTTCCTGAATTGGTTCCCTAATTGTTGAGGTGGCACAGTGAAATTATTAATTGAATATGACATTTTTATAAAACACTATTAAAAATATTGCAGTACCTTGCTAGGCGAGTCAGCTGTGCGTTGCTTGCTATGTTACATGATAAATCTAAAGGTAACCAAAAAGATATGTGTTCACTGAATTCCAAATTCCCAGTGTGGGATAATTTCACTGACAACATAAAGTAAATAATAAGGCACTATAATTTACATATTTGAATAGTCTCTATAATTTCAAATGCAAACCAGTACATAAACATGTATTCTAATAAAAAATGCTTTCTGTGAGTGAATATATAGGCAAATATGTTTAATGTGAATGAGAGCAAAATGTTTGCCTTTCCAAAAGGAGCTTCTTTATGGCCTGCTAATTTACCTGAAATAATGTTATTAGAGCAATTCATTTGGATTCGCATATGGGTTCCAGAAGGCTGCACTAAAAAATACAGCCATTTCGTTTTAAAGTGTGTGTCCTATGCTCTTACATAAGCATGCAATTTTGCATTTGGAAAAAGGAAAACTAGTTCCCAGTGATTCCATACTATAGGTTAGGACCCATGCTTGGCATTCTGAACCACCAGAAAGAGTATTTTGAGGAACAAACCTGGCTCTTCCTCATCTTCAATACCAATGTGCTAGCCCACTATGATATAGATAGTGAGCAAGGAATAATTATTGAGTGAGTGGTTTTACTTCACCCCAGAATAGCCATAGGAGGGAGGTAGTTTTATATGTTTGAACAACCTAGTCGAGGACAAATTATATATCTGTGCAAGGTAACACTGATCATAAATGGGCAGAGCAAGGATTACACAAGATGCACACACACTTTCTACCCCACCGTGCTGCCTCTACCTGGGAACGGCTGAAATGTCTTTCCTCTCCTCACCGGGGTAATGTGGAAATTAATGGCCACACCTTTTCAGTGACCCAGGGCCATTAAAGGTTTACAAAGGCAGTTGATTCTTGTTTCTGTGAGCAGCCCCACAAGTGCAGATCTGCCACATCATGTGTTAATAGATCCTTCTTTCAGAAATCATTGACCCAGAGTTTCTTAATTTCTCTTCCCTCCCCGAGCCAATCCATTAAGCATCTGCCTCCAAAAGATCCATTTTCGTTTTGCAAACCAGAAAACTGGGCCGCAGAGACATCTACTGTGTCCCCGGTATCATACTGTTGGTTGGTGGTGGGGCCAAGGGCACAACTCAGATGTTCAACACTTTTTCCTCTACTGTACCCTGTAAAGTGTTTCAGTAAGAAACTTATATTTTAGAACACAAGTGGAAAATATTCCTGAGATAATCTCTTGTGAGAAGACAATGCTACTTTAAAACAGTTTTGAATGTGGAATCTGGGGGTGGATTATGAGCATGAGCAGAAAGAAGGGAAGCTTTTATTATTAGGAAGTGTCAGTCAGTGCACCTGCCAGTACACCTCCTTTTTCTCTTCAACTCACTCCAGGGCACTTACTCCCTCATCCCCTGTACAGGTAGGCCCAGCCTACATTTAAAGTAATCCTTAGAGGAGCAGGAATTTTATAAAGTATCAAGCATGGAAGTTTAATATAAAATCAGTTCTCTGGGTCATCTATGTGATTGTTCCAGGACTGACCATTCAAAGTTATCGCCTAACTCCTAGAGCAGTGGTCAGCAAACTGAGACTTGGGGCCTATATGCGGCTCTTTGGCCCCTTAAGTGTGGCTCTTCCGAAAAATACAACGGCCTGGGTGAGTCTATTTTGAGAAAGTAGTGTTAGAAGAAGTTTAAGTTTAAAACATTTGGCTCTCAAAAGAAATTTCAATCGTTGTACTGTTGATTTTTGGCTCTGTTGACTAATGAGTTTGCCGACCACTATCCTACAGTGCTTAGGCTCCCCAGTGCCATGCAACTCAGTGGTCGGTAACAGACTTAATTTATTTCTTGAGTTGTTTCCTTGGTTTGCTCTTGCAAGTTCTCATGACCAGAGGGGAAAAAAAAATACACTACATTAAATATGAAACAACACCATTCCCAATCCTATATGATAAAACGCTAATAAGCAAATCAATGGAACAGAGGAACAACCAGTTGCTATGATGCACACTGACCACCAGGGAAGATGCTCAATGCAGGAGCTTCCCTCTGGTGGTCAGTGTGCTTCTATGGGGGGTGGAGGGGGACTCTGTTCAGCCAGAAGCCAGGCTCACAACTGGCAAGTTGCTGGAACCTCTCCCTTCTCCATGGCAGCATTAAGGACCCCTGGAGGGATGTCCTGCATCAGCAGGGATCCCGGACTGTGAGAGGGCACGGCCAGGCTGAGGGATCCCCCAACCCCATGCACGAATGTATTGCACTGAGCCTCTAGTTTTTAAATAATATACATTAAGCATTTGTGTGATAAGTATGTGGGAGTGTATTTAACTCTTTATTAGCACTATCTCATATAGTTCAAACAAGCTTAGGATGCAGATAAGATATTTATCTCCCATTTTCATGTAATAGTATGCATATAAAGATTAAGTGTATGAACAGAATAACAATGGATACTTTAAGTGCCAGGGCCTGATGAAGCAGAGCTGAACTGTATTGAGAGGAAGAATAGTTATGAAGGCATTAGAAATATACTGATAATAATCCTACCTAATAAAAAAGTAATATACAAATTAACCATCACTCCACTATACACATAACCCATGCCCACCAGCGAATCAGAGTGAGTATGCAAATTAAACCCAACCAAGATGGCTGCTGCCACAGACACCAGGAGAGAGAGGTTTGGGTTTCCCAGGCAACAGAGGAAGCAAAGCTTTCTGCCTGCCCTTGCTGGCCTAGGCCTCGACTCAAGGCTACAAAGTTTCAATTATAGAAGGTAAACAAATTCCAACAGAAATGGAAGCAGCCATGGAACAAGCAGAAGGCTTGGCTCCACTCCAGGCTACAAAGTTTCAATTGTAGAAGGTAAACAAATTCCAGATACCAGCGCCTCCACTTGGGTTGCCAGGGGGTGTGGCCAGCCTGCAAACCACCACAGGCCCCTCACCCAGGCCGCCCCACAACCCAAGGGAATCCCTACCCTGATCAGGGATACCTTTCAGGGCAAACCAACTGGCCCCCACCCATTCACCAGACCTCTATCCTATCTAATAAAAGAGTAATATGCAGATTGACCATCACTCCAACATACAAGATCAAGATAGCTGCCCCCATGTGATCAAAGATCCTGCCCCTATGTGGACACAAGAGGGACACCACAAGATGGCCAGCAGGAGAGGGCAGTTGGAGGCAATCAACCCAGCAGGGGAGGGCAGTTAGGGATAACCAGGCCAGCAGAAGAGGGGGCAAACAGGCTGTCAGGGGAGCAGTTAGACATCAATCAGGATGGCATGGAAGTAGTTAGGGAATGATCAGGCTGGCAGGCAGAAGTGGTTAGGGGCAATTTGGAAGGCAGGTAGGAGAGCGGTTGGGAGCCAGCAGTCCTGGATTGTCAGAGGGATGTCCAACTGCCTGTTTAGGCCTGATCCCATTGGGTAGTTGAACACCCCTTGAGGGGTCCCAGATTGGAGAGGGTGCAGGCTGGGCTGAGGTATACCCCCTCTCCCCCACCATGTGCATGAATTTCGTGCACCAGGCCTCTAGTAATGATATACTTAATAATAAGTATATCATTACTTAATAACAGTATGGTTAAAATAGATGGACCAGCAATTTTTTAGAGTTTTTTTTGTTGTTGATTTTTTTGTTTGTTTTGTTTTGTTATTTATGAGGTTATTAGTCTTGAGGGGATTCTGTAATGAGGGGGAGTTTGAGCCTGAAACCAAGAAGATCTAAATTTCTGACCATTATCTCTTAACCAATAGGTAACAATTGTGGGGATTAAACTTCAAGTTTATTTTCTCCTGTCAGCATGCCCAACTCAGCCTTTTGTGATTTTAAATAATATTGATATTATCTGCGTGAAGCCATTTATGACATGATTTTTGATAAATTGTAACAAAACATACTTGAGTCCAAGCAGAGGTATTAGTCCAAGTATGTTAAACCTACTTCTTTAGCCTAAAGCAGGCCTGAATCAACTGCTTTTAAGTATTATCTAAAATGATGCTATCTTATATCAAAAATGTTTAAAATTCTATAATTTAGAATGGTTATAAAGAGACATGTGAGAGTTAACTGACTTTCTACATGACCATCAGAAAAAAAAAATCCTGTGTTTATAGATCCAGTCCTGGATCCAGGATACTTTTAAGGGAGAGTTATTTATTATAATGTCCTCTTATTCTCTGCTTTTTTTGTGCTTAATGTCCAGCCTCTTTTGAGAAAACAGGGTTCACTTTGTTTTGGGGGGAGCTCCCTCTTTTTAAGCTGTCAGTCTGTTCTTTGTGCTGCTGCCATCTTTCCTTCTGACGCCGTGACTTTTAAACGCAGGTCCACCATTTTATCCTCATCTCTGCATCATTCCTGGAGCTTCTGGATGAGCTTTCTCTAACACTGGTTCCTGAGAACGGAAGGCTTTTGATTCTGATGTCTTTCTAATCCCAGCGCATTTATTTCCTTTGTCAGAAGCATTTGGTGACACTGCCCACCAAGGGGTGAGCTACATTATTTTAAAATAAAGTGTTCATTGTTAAAAAACGATTATTCCCATCTAGGAGGCCTGTGCCAGGCACTTTGGGAGGACATTTTGCAAACAATTCGATGACATGTGAGGGGTATGCTTTTAAAGTGTGAAACTGCTGTCGGTGAAAATCAGGCTCTAGGCAAAGCCCTTAAAAAGCAATCTCTCCCAGGAGACTGTCGTGTGGTGGTGTCAGAAACAGCAGGAGCACTCCTGCTCTGAGTCCATGCAGTCTTCTGAGTTCTGCTCGACTGCGCCCACCAGCAGGGCAGGTTCCTTCTCAAACCCTGCCCATTGCACTGACTGTCGGGGCCGAGCCCCGCTGCCTGGGGCTGGGCCTGCTTGGATGCTGGGTGGCAGAGGGAGAAGCTGTGAGAAGCTGTGGGTGCATCAGAATGAGTCCTTATTGTCGGAGCCAGCAGCCATATAGCTATGGGACAGAACAGCCCTTCCCAGCAGAGGCCCATTCAGGTAGCCTCACACCGGCTAATAAATGAACACATTTTCCCACTAATCAGCAGTCTCTGGACCCACAGCTACTATCTGAGCAGCCGCACGCTGCTCCTAGACCTCCCGTGTCCTATGGCAGCAGCAACTGAGCTCTCTCTTGGAGCCACAGCTTCAGTGGCCTCTCCAGCCCTTCCCCCTACATCACAGCAGCACCATGGCAACTCAGGAACATAGTATAGCACTTAGCCCAGTGGTCGGCAAACTCATTAGTCAACAGAGCCAACATCAACAGTACAACGATCGAAACTTCTTTTGAGAGCCGAATTTTTTAAACTTAAACTTCTTCTAATGCCACTTCTTCAAAATGGACTCACCCAGGGCGTGGTATTTTCTGAAAGAGCCACACTCAAGGGGCCAGAGAGCCGCATGTGGCTCAAGAGCCGCAGTTTGCTGACCACTGACTTAGACAAAAGAGGCCGCTGGCTCAACAGTGACATCAGTCACTTTGGCTGCAGCAAGGCACGTGTGCGCAGTGTACTGTCATGGCTGCCCTTGCACCTGCTCATGGTGTCTTATCCTGGAACTTTCTGATTAAGATTCCCAATGCCCCTTCTCCTTCCATCCCTCCACGGACAAAGTCCAACCGTGTTTCCAGCAAGGCCAGAATGAAAGCCAAGGCCCAGAGTTTCTATTTCATATTCCTTTAGAGCCCGTGCAGGCTTCTGAGTTCCCTCGTGTTTTTTTTTCTTTTGTGGGCATGTATGGAGCCCACCTCATAGCCAACCGCCTTTTTCCCAGGTTAGACTGACCATCCTCTATGGTTAAGTGCCTCCCCCTGAGCCATTTTAACGTTATTGCACAAGTCCTCATCCTCCCTACTCTCCCCCATGCAATCCCACAGCAGAGGGGGGAGGGAGAGGCATTAATTACCCTGGAGGAACAATGCCTAGATTCTTGGTACATGGAGCTGTAGCTTCCTGGTGAGGCAAACAGGCTCAGTGTCCTCAGCTGATGATGCTTCCTAATGGCTGGCTTCCCTTGCTTCCTTGCTTGTAATAACCAGCTCACAATGGTAACAGAACCAGTGATCAGATGTCATGGGCTGAATTGTGTCTCACCCTCTCAGGGTCTCCCAGTACCACAGAATGTGACTTTGTTTGGACATAGGGCCTTCACAGATGTAATAAAGGTTCGCTGATGTTATTGGGGTGGGCCCTGACCCAATATGACCTGTGTTCTTCTAGGACAGTGTTTTTCAACCTTTTTTGGGCAAAGGCACACTTGTTTCATGAAAAAAATCACGAGGCACACCACCATTAGAAAATGTTAAAAAATTTAACTCTGTGCCTATATTGACTACATATAAAGTAATTCTCTTGAATAGGAATCAAATAAACACAAAGAAAGTATTTTATAATTACTTTATTATGAAATATTAAGTAAACAAAATAGTGAAAAATTATAAAATTCTTGTCTTGTCTGCACCTATGGCACACCAGGCAACACCTCGCGGCGCACTAGTGTGCCGCGGAACAGCGGTTGAAAAACGCTGTTCTAGGAAGAGGAAGTTTGAACACAGACAGGCCCAGAGGGAAGAGAATGTAAAGGGGAGGAGACAGCAATCTGCAAGGCAAGGAGCGAGGCATGAGAAGATACAGACCCTGCTCTCGCCCTGACCTGGGGCTTCTAGCTTCAAAAAACCGTGAGGACATAAACTAGGGTGCATTGTTAGGGCAGCACTGGCAAACCAGGACTTCCTTGTAAGCATCCAAAGAGGACATTCTTGCCGAAACCGTTTTGGCTCAGTGGATAGAGCATCGCCTACAGACTGAAAGGTCCCAGGTTCGATTCCAGTCAGGGACCTGTGCCTTGGTTGCGGGCACATCCCCAGTGGGGGGGGGGTGCAAGAGGCAGCTGATCGATGATTCTCTCTCATCGATGTTTCTAACTCTCTATCCCTATCCCTTCCTCTCTGTTAAAACTCAATAAAATATTAACAATAAATAAAAAAATAAAGAGGACATTCCTAAAGCTTTGGTGACAATGAAGAGTCATGGCATGCCCTGTTCTAGTTTGTAACTTTTGAAATGTGAGAGACCATTTTTAGAAGAATCTAGCCTTAGCTCATCTCTGCCATTCAGCCCAGTTGTTTTCATTTGCTTGGGAAATACAATCATCTCCCTTATTGCCCAATGAATGTTGAAAGCAATGATCTGGAAAAGGGGTCAGGCCGCCTCTGTGAACATAGGCACACAGCCTGTCCATCGGAAGGCCAGGGAGAGCCCAGACCCATGTGGTTCAGTGGGTTGAGCCTTGTCCCAGGCACCAAAAGGTCACCCCAGGCTCAATCCCCAGTGGGGGGCATGCAGGAGCAGTGGTTCCTTGTTTCTTTCATAGCGATGTTTTTCTCTCTCCCTCTGCTGTCCTCTCTCTTTCAAATCAGAAAGAAAAAAAAAAGAAAAAAAAATGAGACCAGGGAGAAAGGCAGCCTGAGAGCATAAGGCAAACTCCCCTGGATTCCCAGCTCAGGGAACACTGAATTCCCACATAAAAGCAACAAACCTAATGATGTCATCTTGTCCTTGTCTTCTAGTTAATACCGGAAACTACAGGACTCCTGTAGAGCAATGTCAGAAAATTGACCCGGAGAGACACAAATGGAAGGGTTACTGGGGATTAAATCACTTCCTGCATTCTTTTAGGAGTCAATTTAAATATTTGCTTTCAAATGATTTTGAGAGGGCATGGAAGAGTTCAGGCATAATTTTTCAGCTTGCTTTCCACATCTATTTTTGGTTGATATTACTTTAATTGAAATTTATTTCCTGGACAGTATAAATACCAATAGAAATTATTTTATACTTTCCTGGTTTGTTTTCAACAGCAATATTCTATGTAATGAAGAAAGATTGATAACTCAGTATTGTCACTTGTTTGTTCAGGGCATATTAACTATTAAGTTAACACTTTACTTCCAATCTTTTATTCATCTGTATAAAATCCTACTAAAGTTAGGTACTTAAATGTTGGTGAAACAAACAAACAAACAAATAAATAAATAGAAGGAAAAAGAAAGCCTGAGGAGTTATAAATAACTTTTTTCAGGTCAGTGGCAAATGAAAAAGGAAGATTTGAACTCGAATTTCTATGACTCCAGATTATTCACCACTATTGTAGGCAATGAAGTATAATTCTTAATAGAATGAAATTAAGACAACACTTATACAGAAAAGATATTTAATAAGTGGAGCAGAATCATTTGTTCTAAGAGATTCATAACAAACTACTTACTGCTAATTAACTATAGCTTTCATTCACTGATCTCAAACTTTTTTGTAAACATCATTTTGTGTCAATGTTACATGGAGTCTATGTTATTTTACTTACAAGATAAAAATGTCAACATGATAAATGATTTCTGTAAACCCATAGTAGGTTGTGAACTGAACCCACATGTTTTACGTTCATAGGTATCACTGAAATGACTATACAGAAACATACAAAATAATATATTTATAGAAAGATTAGAACTAATGAAATGAAGTAAGAGTCAGCATGGGCCAACAGTGCATAATAGAGTTTCATAAGCTTCAAGATGATTAAATTGTATGGATGCTTAAAAGGAATGGAGCTCAGAGCATGCGCAGAAAAGAGGTAGCTTAGAAGTTACACTTCTTTCCAAAGAACAGAGTATCATATCATGAGGCTTCAGGCCTCTGAATTCCATCGCAGCTCACTGTGGTTACAGTGAGCTGCGATGGAATATTTTGCTGAAAGACTTATCTGTTGAAAAATACCATGAATATAATTCCTTCTTTTCTAACTACATCCCCAAATGTAATTGCCACACGTAGCAAGTTAGTGGCAAAACATAGACCAGAAATTGAAAGTTCATACTTGGGCCTTACCTGTGATTTATGTGCAAACCAAGATCCAGGAAATGGGATTGATTTTTAGGGGTTATTTTCCTTCCTCCTTTATAACACCATTTACAAACTGAAATGGCAAAATGCTCCTTCAAAACCTAGTGAATTGTGAAGTTTGACCAATTTGTTTTTTATGTGCTGAATGGAATACTGTAGTCTATGTTTCATCATGCTATATTTATGAATCTATTACTATATGCTAGCCATTTCTTTGACATTATTTGTTTTTTTTTTTCCTGTGAAATAAAATATTCTTTTGTAAGTCTATCATAGAAAATGGACTAAATTTATTCTATGATTACAACATTCTGGCTTCGGTTTTACAATATCTAAATGCTGTCCTGAGGTGCTGACAATGACACAGGCTGAATGCCTTTGTTTTTGCAGGCATCATGCTGCTCAGATAGAGGCCCATGCTTCTCCAGACTTTCAGAATACAGGACAGGTTAAATGCCCATTGCATTATGGGATAATTGCCACATTTTTTAAAAAAACAGAAGGGGAAAGCTGGTAGAGATTCAAAGCATGTCTACAATAAACGTGATGAAAACCGTCAATGCCTCATCCCACTCCATGGTACCTCAGTTGTAACGTAAATGCACATTCTGATCATTAAAATATATATTTACAGATTTTAAAACATAGTCTCAACCCTTCCAAATCATTTATTAACGTAATTATCATGCAGCTTTTAAAGGATTCATTTTTTCTGAGTTTTATCATGGGCCTAAAGAGAAAACCAACCATTAACTGATGACATCAACTAAATCTTTAGGGACATACACTGAGTGGCCAGATTATTATGATCTCTGATTCCATAATAATCTGGCCACTCAGTGTGTGTGTGTGTGTGTGTGTGTGTGTGTGTGTGTGTGTGTATATAATATATATATATATATATATATATATATATATATATATATATATATATATATATATATTAGAGGCCTGGTGCATGAATTCATGCATGGGCCAGGGGGATGGGACATGGGCAGCCTGCCTGCTGATCAAACTCCTGGTTGAGAGGACAATTTGCATATTAGCCTTTTATTGTATAGGATATAAACTGAGTGGCCAGATTATTATGCACTTAGAGATAATAATAATCTGTCCACTCAGTGTATAAGAAGGCTATAAATAAAGCTTAGAATTAGCTCTGTTATTTGGGAGGAAACACATTACTTGTACTCTTAGTCTTCAGTTGAAAAAATTAGCCCATTTAGAATTTAGGTGACAACATTGTATTTTTAAATTATTTTTTGATAGGCCATCTTACATATATTATTAATTTTTTTATCATCAATAAATTGCTAAATGCTCAGTATCTGAAAAGAAGGCCTGGTTTGCTAGCAAGCAATATTTATACAGTAAAAATATATGAAAACAATACATCATACAGACTTTCTCTTTCAGTGTTTACATATTCCTGTAAAATAAAACTTCAGGATTTTGCATTATTTAGATTTATTCTCCACCAGATATTTACTTATTTTCATAATTTAGTTATATTTATCCTTGTAGGAAATGTGTTCCCTGCAATCTTGATGCAATTTGCTTTCTGAATTTTCAAGTATGGTTACTTATTTATTGGATTTTCTGAGAGTAAATGTCTTAAGCTTGATGATTAAGATATTTCAGTCTTTTTAAGTATTATTAATTTAATTTATTACTTATTAAAACTATATATATATAAGGTTAGAACATATTTTTAATATTAAAGAGAATTTTATTTTTTTCTGAGTACTTAGGAATTTATTTCCTTAATCTTTTTCTCTCTTATTTTCATACTAGAGGCTCAATGCATGAAATTTGTGGAAGGGATTAGCCTTTACAGCCCTAGCTGCCTCTGCCCTCGCAGTCCTGGCTCCATCTAGAAGGTTGTTTGGATGGTCATTCCACTGTTCAGCTGTCTGGTATAATTAGTTTATTATGCTTTTATTATTACAGATAATAGAATAATTATTTAAACAAATTTTGGTTACTTATGAGACATACAGAGTGATAATACCATTCAGCTTCTCTGAACTGAATTGTATCTTAGAATCTGAGATTTATTTTATTGCTAGAGCTTACCTTCCACTTTTAGATAATTAGTTCTATCAACACTACCCCTCTAAATCTTTATACATTTTTCATGTTTATCCACCTCCACACTGCCACAGACTGAGTTCAAAATATTACTTCTCAGCCAAGATATAAAAGCAGCCTGTTCTCTTACCCCTTTCTTGAGTTTTATCTTTTCCTAGTATACCTGGATTCCATATCAGAGTGACTTTCCTAAATAACCTTAATTCACTCACTCAGACTCTTTATTCACATCCCAATCCCAACAGAATGATATCTTACTTCCTTAACATGACATGATTACAATATCTTTTGAATTTGCTCAACCTTATCTTTTCTTTATTCTTCACTTTCAATGAATTATTTGTAGTTACCTAAGCCTAGTGTGCATCTATTATATGTCCCCATGATCTAAGATATCTCTTCCCATAGTATTTACCTGGAAACCTATTACTTATGCTTTAAAATTCTGTGCGAATATGGGGGACCTTCAGGAATGATAGAATGAGAACATCAGCAATCCTCTCCTCTAAAACGCCAATAGTAAAAACAAAGGAAAACAAAACCCAGAAAAAGAATTACCAAACTTTTCAGCACTCTGAAAACTAACCAACAATTTTCTTGTTAACTAAGCAAGAAGAACTATGGAATCTTGGTAATGACAGGGAGGTGTGTGATGCTTTAACGTGTGCCTGCACAATTCTGTTATGGCTCAGCTGGTCCGAGGCTCCATGGAGAAGACCCACACTCGGCATTGTCAACACAGCCAGCAGTGGTGGCAGATAACAGGGGAAAGTCATTATCTCAGCTGACTCAGGCTGTGATGCTCCTTGGGAAAAGCGAGGGACCAGCCTAAAACTTCAAAGGGAGATCTAAGGAACAACAAATCTGTGGTGATCTAGAAGGCTGTGTGCTGTGCAGGGTGCTTCATGCTCAGGAAACAAGGGAGATGGTCCCAGGTAGCTAGCTACTCATGCCTGGCCGGACATGAGGTGCTTTTTAATGAGAGGACAATCATGTAAACTGCCTAAACTTTGAATATGAGCCATGATTCACACACCGGTTCCCTTAGCAGATGGTGGAAGCCTTACTGGCTCAAGATGGTGTTTTTTGTTGTTGTTGTTGTTGTTTTTTAAGTTTTGCCTAATCTTTATGTGACCCTAAGCTCTGCTTAGGAAACTGGATTTTAAAATAACAACTAAAAACAATTTTAAAAAATAAGCAGAGGTTTTAGTGTATGGCTACTATAGATAAGACATTTTCTACAGAATTAATCTAGGCAAGTCACCAACAAAAGTAGCAAAAACAACAACTGGGGGACATTAGAATCCAAAGTTGCTATATAATTTACCTAAAATGTATAGTATTCTCCTAAAATTATGAGATATACAGGGAAACAAAACAAAACAAAAAAACCAACTGGCCTATAGGGTGAAAAAAAAAGCAATCAATAGAACTGTCTCTAACTATTAAAAGGTATGTTTAAAGCAAAAAATAAAATAGGATAACATAATTTTAAAAAAATGACATCAAGAACTACCAGTAGAGAATATTAATAAAGATATATAAATAGCCGGGACCGGTTTGGCTCAATGGATAGAGCGTTGGCTTGGGGACTGAAGGGTCCTGGGTTCGATTACGGTCAAGGGCATGTACCTTGGTTGCGGGCATATCCCCAGTAGGGGGTGTGCAAGAGGCAGCTGATTGATGACTCTCTCTCATCGATGTTTCTAACTATCTCTCACCCTTTCTCTCTGTATAAAAATCAATAAAATATATTTTAAAAAAGATATATAAATAATAAAAAATGGAAGTTATCTGGTTAAAAAAATACACAACAGTAAAAAAAAACAACAACAAAAAACAAGCTAGAAGTGCTTGATTGCACATTTGAGTTGGCAGAAGAAATTATCAGTGAAGATAAAAATAAGTCAATAGAGATTTTCCAGACTGAAGAACAGAATGAACAGTCGCTGAAGAAGAAAATGAATGATCCTGAGAGACCTGTGGGGTAGTATTACTATGCTAATGTATACATAATAGAAATCCCCAAAAGAGAGGTGACAGAGGGGCAGAAAAAAATTAAAGAAAATAATGATTCAAAACAGCCCAAGATTGCTGAAAAAAATTAATATACATGTCTAAGAATCTAAAAAAAAAAAAGCAAAAACTCAAAGAGCTCAATATCAAGAACCACTGTAATCACATTTTTAAAAGACAAAACGAGAAAATCTTGAATGCAGAAAGAAAATAAACTGACCCATCACATACAAGGGAACCTCAGTACAGTTAATAACTGCCTCTTCATCAGACACAATGGAGGCTAAAACCAATGGGATGATATAATTAAAGTGCTGGGGGAAATGTGTAACAACATAAATTAATATATTCCCAGTAAGTTAAGGTTGAAAAAGTTGTTGCTAGCAGATCTGCCCTACAAGATTTGCTAAAAGAACTTCTTCAGGCTTTTAAGAAATAGCTTAGATCAACAGCAAGGAATAAAGGCCTAATAAAGGTAATTACATAGATAATATAAAAGTTAGTATGCAAATATATATATCTTTTTAAAAAATATATATTTAATTTACTTTTCACAGAGAGGAAGGAAGAGGGATAGAGAGCTAGAAACATCAATGAGAGTGATACATAGACCAGCTGTCTCCTGCACACCCCCGACCAGGGATGTGCCAGCAACCAATGTACATGCCCTTGACCAGAATCGAACCTGGGACCTTTCAGTCTGCAGACCGACGCTCTATCCACTAAGCCAAACCAGTTTTGGCGCAGGGATATATCTTACTCTTCTGTTAACTGATTAAAAAGAAAGCTATATAAAACACTATAATACTGTGTTCTTGGGCTAGAAACATTAAAAATTATATTTTTATAACACAAAGGAAAAATAAGGAAGTAAGCAAATTTTCTACACACTATATAAATTAACTTGGTATTAATCATGATTATATTGTTTTAAATTAAGATGTATTTTGCAATTCTCAGAGAAACCTAATAAATGCTAGAAATAACTAAGAATAACTCAAAATTTATATAAGTAATTTAAGTGACACAGTACAAAATATCTATGTAACACAAAGGAAGGCAGTGGAGGAAGGACAGAGTGACAAAAAATATATTAGATATTTTAAAAAAATCAATATAAAAATGAAGATGTAAATTCACTAATTCCATTAAGTGTAAAATAATAAAATAGTACAATAAAAATGTAGAGCCTATCAGACTGAATGAAAAATTAATCCAATTAAATGCTGCCTATAAGAGACAGAATATATAGTCCAAGAAACAAACCAATTAAAACTATAAGGATAAAAAGAAAACATGCCATACAAGCAGTAACCACAAAACAGCCAATCAGACAACATAGAATTCATGATAAAAATGTGATACTAGGAACAAAGACAAATTATCATAAAAAATAAGTCAGTTCATCATGATGTAATAATTATAAATATACACTGGGTGGCCAGAGTATTTTATGGCCAGAGTATGAAATGCATAATAATCTGGCCACTCAGTGTATATTCTATATAATAAAAGGCTAATATGCAAATTGTCCCCTCAATCAGGAGTTAAATCAGCAGGCAGGCCAGCTAACTGCCCATGTCACCTCCCTCTGGCCAGGTTGGCTAGACCTCACCCATGCACAAATTCATGCACTGGACCTCTATTTCTTTCTGTCTTTCCCTCTAATATATTAGAGGCAAGATTATTATGCATTCAGAGATCATAATAATATGGCCACTCAGTGTATATGAACCAAATGACAAGCCCGAAATATATGAAACAAACATTGGCAGATTTAAAAGGATAAATAGTGAATGAATTAATCACTAATAATTGAAGACATTAATACCTTCATCACTCTTAATAATTAATAAAACTACCAGATAGTAAGTGAACAATGATATGGAAAATTTGAACCAAACTAATATTAAACAATTTGGCCTAATTCATTAGAAAAATAGAATTGTCCCAGGTGTAGAGTATGAAGTACATACTGGGCTTCTCACAGAAACAAGCATGGTATATCCAAGGAACTGAATGCATAGTACATGCTGACATATATCTGCAGTGATGGGGCAAATGAAGCTACAGACAATAGATTCTTAAAATTTTTCTTAAAAAGGACACACTAAGGAGTTTAAATTTTATAATAATGGAAAGAAAATTTGGGGGATCATAAGCAGAAAAATATTAGATTTGAATGCTAAAGGATCATTCTTCCTACTTTGAAGAGAATATATAATAAATGTGAAAAGAAGAGACAATTGTGAGTAATCCAGTTGACTGCCAATAGCAGTGTTATATTCATGAGAGGTGATTGTTAGACTTTTTTTTTTAATTGTGTGATTTGAATTTTGCCTATGTAAGGTATCTAAGTATAGATTCCTTTAAAAAGCGTCATATGTATGGATTCAGAAATTAGAAAAGATAGTTGAAGAAGAGAAAGCAAATGTTTTTTAACTAAAGTTATAGAAGTGAATGACTATTACCCTAGACCAGTGGTTGGCAAACTGTGGCTCTCGAGCCACATGCAGCTCTTTGGCTCCTTGAGTTTGACTCTTCCACAAAATACCATGGCCTGGATGAGTCAGTTTTGAAGAAGTGACATTAGAAGAAGTTTAATTTTAAAAAAATTGGCTCTCAGAAGAAATTTCAATCATTGTACTGTTGGTATTTGGCTCTGTTGACTGATGAATTTGCAGACCACTGTCCTAGACAGTCAGTTGGAACACAGCGGCGTCTTCCCCACTGGCCAACATGATACAGGATTAGGTTCTTACCCTGAGTACATCAAAAACTAGAAAGATGAATGGGCAGTGCTGAGGGCCCAAAAGTTAGCAAGATATTTGGATAGGAAGAAAAAAGCCCTCCCTTCCTTATCCCTACAAGAATAAGGCTTCAACAGGAAAGGGGGGTGTTTTTGGAACATGAATCCACTATTCTCTCAGGTTGCAGTACCTGAATAAACCTCTTTCCAGCACCTGTCTCACAAGTTTGTTTTTTGTTGCAATTGGCAGCCAAACCTTCATTTTGGTTACAGTTTTTTCACAGAGACTGAGTATAAGGTGAAAAGAGAAGACAAAATCCTAAGGAACCATGGCATTTAAAAGATTGTCACACAAATAAACCAGAAAATCTGTGGCCCTAGCCAGCCAGTTTGGCTCAGTAGATAGAATGTTGGCCTGTGAACCAAAGGGTCCCTGGTTTGATTCTGGTAAAGGGCATGCACCTCAGTTGCAGGCTCCTCCCCTGCCTGGGCTCAGGTTGGGGTTCCTGCAGGAGGCAATCAATCAAGGTGTTTCTCTCACATCAATATTTCTCTGTAACTTTCCCTCTCTCTTCCACTCAGTGTAAAAATAAATAGAAAAAGATGCTTGGGTGAGGATTAAAAAAAAAAAAAAAAAAAAAAGAGTGTGTGTTATATCCTTTGAATAATCTATCTCAAATAAATTGAAATTATGTGAATTTTAATTAAAATAGTTGAATTACATTTGTACAACTACCACAGTTAATTTCTATTGATTCAGTACAAAAAGTATCATCATGCTGTATGATCTTAGGGTTAAAACACCACTTTTTCAAAGTTTAGATATTATATAGAAATAGCTACTAGAAGTGGTTTATTTTTTTTTTTTATGAATTCCAACTGCTATCCTACCTAATAAAAGAGCAATATGCAAATTAACCAGCACTCTCCTATGCCCACAAGCCATGCCCACAAGCCACACCGACAAGCCAATCAGAGTGAGTATGCAAATAAACCCAACCAAGATGGCTACAGCCAGAGAGCAGGAGGGAGGCTTGGGTTTCCCAGGCAGTGGAGGAAGCCAAGCTTTTCACCTGCCCTTGCCAGCCTAGGCCTCCATTCAAAGCTACAAAGTTTCAATTATAGAAGGTAAACAAATTCCAACAGAAATGGCGGCAGCCATGGAGCAAACAGAAGGCTTGGCTCCACTCCAGGCTACAAAGTTTCAGTTGTAGAAGGTAAATAAATTCTAGACCAGGGCTTCCACTTGGGTCACCAGGGGCATGGCCGGTGTGCAAACCACCACAGGGCCCTCACCTAGGCTGTCCCAGGCCCCAAGGAAACCCCCACTCTGATCTGGGACACCCTTCAGGGCAAATCAGCTGGCCCCCACCCATGCACCAGATCTCTATCCTAGCTAATAAAAGAGTAATATGCAGATTGACCATCACTTCACACACAATAGTTGCCCCTATGTGGTCAAAGATCCTGCCCCTATGTGGACACAATAGGCCACCACAAGATGGCCAGCAGGGGAGGGAAGTTGGGAGGCACCAGGCCTGCAAGGGAGGACAGTTGGAGGTGATCAACCCTACAGGGGAGGGAAGTTAGGGATGACCAGGCCAGCAGAGGGAAGTTGGGGGCAAACAGGCTGGCAGGGAAGCAGTTAAGCATTAATCAGGCTGGCATGGGAGTGGTTAGGGGGTGATCAGACTGACAGGCAGAAGTGGTTAGGGGCAATCAGATAGGCAGGCAAGAGAGCAGTTGGGAGCCAGCAGTCCTGGATTGTGATAGGGATGTCTGACTGCCCATTTAGGCCTGATCCAACTGGGATCATGCCTAACTGGGCAGTCAGACATCCCTTGAGGGGTCCCAGATTGGAGAGGGTGCAGGCTGGGCTGAGAGACACCCCCCAACCCTGTGCACAAATTTTGTGCACCAGGCCTCTAGTGGTATATAATTCTGGTAGTCAAAGACTCAGGTAATCTATATAAATCTTTCTATCTTTCTTCTAATACCCTCTCTCAGGTACCTACCTATACTAATAAAAGCATAGTATGCTAATTAGACCAGACAGCCAAATGACCTTCCAGATGTCCTTCTGGATGATCTTCCAAATGAAGCTTGGTTTGAGAGGTCCAAGGCAAGCCACTGTGGCTGTGAGGGCTGAGCCTCTTGTACAAATTTTGTGCATTGGGCTTCTAGTCTATATATATATAAAAGCCTAAGTGACCAAACGACCTAAGACCTAATGACAGGTAGACTGGTTGCTATGACACACACTGACCACCAGGGGACGGATGCTTAATGCAGGAGCTGCCTCCTGGTGGTCCGTGTACTCCCACAGGGGCAGCACCAATCAGCTGACAAATGGGTGCCAGATGCAGGGCTCATTATACTGCCAGTTTTGGCCCACAGGCTGTCCTGTGGGTCAAAACTGGCAGTCCAATATCCCCTGAGGGGTCCTGGATTGCAAGAGAGTATAGACCAGGCTGTGCACCGGGCCTCTAGTATATTTGTCATTCACCTGACAGAAAAAGACAGTAGGACATTTCATAGGGTAGCAAAGGACATTAGTCTCTTTGTAGCTATCTAGCATTCTCAGAATTTATTTCTAAAATCATCACCATGTCTTCATTACATTCCGTGTATGTTCTCACACATTTTCTATTTCCAGTTTCATAACAATTTTTGGCAAAAGCAGAGATTAAATGGCACCACTAGATAGTCTGAGAATAATAGGATGAAAGCTAAAAATAGTTGGCTTTAAAGTGAGACACTTTTGGGCTTGAGTCATAGATTTATCTTTTATAGGTTGTGTGGCCTGACATTAGCAAATTACTTACAATCAAAGAGCACTTCGTTAGTTCAATGGAGATGTGGATATAATTAACTTCATGAGTTGGTAGTGAAGATTAAAGACAAAACATAAGTTTCATTTATGTTAATTATTATTATCATCATCAAACTCATTTTTTTTGACATGTCACTTAGTTCTTACAGACCGTCTTTTCACAGAAAGGGTTAGGGGGTATTTTTAAACAAATGGGGAAAGCTTTTAATGACAAAATCCCCTGCTTATAAGCAATATTCAAAATGCTTTCACCTGGCCAATGTGACCCAGCAGTTGAGCATCTACTTATGAACAAGGAGGTTATGGTTGTATTCCTGGTAAGGGCACATTCTCAGGTTGCAGGCTCCATCTCCAGTAGGGGGCATGCATGCAGGAGACAGCTGATCTATGATCCTCTCTCATTGTTGATGTTTCTCTCTCTCTCTCTCCTTGTCCCTTCCTCTCTGAAATCAATAAAAATATATTTTAAAAAATTCCTTCCTCAAGAATGCCTCTTAATAATTAAACAAAACAGAGTTTTTACAATACCATCAAGTGAGAAATTTATTGTAAAATGTCCAACTAATTTTATTTCTAATTTATATTAGTGAAACTATACAAAAACTACAATATACAGTTTTTATTAACTATACAGTTTTTATTAAACAATATTGTCTTAAAATTAGTGATTAACATAACCAGATCAGCTCAATGTCAGACTGGAGTAGGAGACACTAGAGCTTTCAAAAATAAAATGCAGCTAGCTGTTTCCCCTCTGTGAGTATTTACAAGGAGAATTCCTAATTATTTGCTATGTATTATCAAATAGGACATACAGTTATACATTAATGAGACTGATTCTCTTTTGGAGTAACTATTGTAAGTTTCTTTAATTTCCAGTGACTACATTTTATTCACCAAATAAGGCAAATGTAGAAATATTTACAAAAATTAATAAAACAATAGAAATTATTTTATTTGGTGACACATGTATGTTTTTAAAGAGAAAAAAATCCAGAGGGATCCATAACTAACTGAATAGTTGAATTTACTGAAAGTCATTTCTAGGGTTTTAAGGTAGTGAAAAAGGAAACTGAATTGGAAAAGCAGGATTAAAAATAGATTAGATTCATTTTTATTTTTAGTTTGAAAATGTAAATGTATTTGTATATTATTTCTATAATTATAAATAATTAAAAATACATTTATTATAAGAATAATGGACCGTGTACAGGTAAGCTATCAAGTCATTAAAATTACTACCATTACCAGCTTCTTCCTATAGAAAAGGGACTAAAGCAAGGTCCTTCATCATTATCTCTCCATTTGTAGGTATTTTCCTTTTAAAATTAAAACAAATATATATTTACAATGCTTTTTAGAAGGAATGGGGAGAGAGAGAGAGAGGAAGAGAGACAGAGAGAGAGAGAGAGAGAGAGAGAGAGAGAGAGAGAGAGAGACAGAGAGAGACAGAGAGAGAGGTGAGAGCTATCAATCAGCTACATCCTGCATATCCAGTAGGGAATCCAGCCCACAACCTGGGCATGTGCGCTTACAGGCAATCAAACTGGCAAGCTCTTGCTACACACAAAGACTCCCAACCAACTGAGTGAGCCATATCAGCCAGGGCAGTGCTTTCTTCTTCACAAGACACTTTAACCCTCACCATTTGTTCTCTTCATAACAGCTTTAGATATTTAGGCTTATTAACTTAAGCCCTTTGTAGAGGTGGAAGCTTAGAGAAATATTGCATGAATTACCAGCAAACCTTGGTGTATATATGTTTATTTTTAACCTCTATTAACTAAGAATGTTCTTAAAAGCAGTAATTTTATTAATCAAATAAATTCATGAATGGATAAATCATGCCTCCTAAAAATGATTTGGAGAGACTTGATAATAAATTGTTGCAACTGAGTGAATGTTAAATTAAGTGTATAAATATATAATTTGAGTAGTTATATTTTACTAATTGATTGATGATTGTGAAGACAAACATCTCTTGTTGTCATCACCTTTTCATATAGTAGATCTCCCTATCTGTTTGCACTAAAGTGAAATTCAAAATTGATCACCTCCCTGACTTTTACTTTAGACATAAAGAGCTGAGACCAAGAGTGAAAAAATTAATTCTGACAATAATGATAATACAGCCTTTTATTTAGTGAGTATCTAGCCTCTTTATTTGAGTTATTTTTGAGCTTTTTATTAATCAAGCCAAACAGGAGCTATTATTTTTTCTCATGTTGGAAAAAATAAGACCAAAAAGAGTTTAATAAATCAGCCAAAACTTTCACCTTTGGGGCTGAGCAAAACAACACTTCTTCAAAAGATCCTGCTCTTTCCTGACCTCCTCCTCCACCTCTGTCTTATGACATTGCCCCAGTTTATTTTGACTTTAACATTTTTTTGCTTCTACTCTCCTTTTGTTATTTAACATCTGTGTTTACATTTAGCAAACATGGAAGCCTTATGAGAGAATCATGATCTTTTTTATTTACCTAGAAGAGGTACCTGTAGTGTTCTCAATGAGTAGTTAGTAAATTAATAAACAATATAACATTCTTTTCTAAGGTATTACTCATGCCTTTAGGAAGAAAGACCTCTTTGAAAGTGTCAAGTTGTTTTTCCTATTGTCAAAATTCTTACCCTCAAGCTTAACAGAGCTCCTTTATTGTATCCACATGCTGCACCGATTCAAGTACACTCATGAAAGGTAATAGGAAAATACATTCACTGTGGGTTGCATTTGGTGCTTGATACATTTTCACAGAAATAGAAGTTGTGATGTTTGGAAATATAGTCTTAGAACATTTTGATATTCATCATTAAGCAATCAGCATCTCTCAAGATGGGATGCTTCCATGGCAATCATGTAAAAAATTTTAGCAATATTCAGAAATGTCTTTTGAAGTTTGAGATCTATTATGAGATGTTCTCTTTTACCAACCTGAAGCTATTACTGTATTTGTGACTGCAATATGAACAAAAGTATCAAGGCATTGAAATCTCCTCTCTTAATAGTTCTGTCTTCACATTTCTTTCTTACTTTGAAATTTGGGCTGCAATTGTGCATGAATGGTAGATTTTTTTCTTTCATCTGAGCAGAAGTATTTTTAATTTATACCTTGGGAATAACAACTACCTTGTTCATACTTTTAGAAACTTATCCTTACCCTATTTTTTAGGTAAAAGAGAATATCTCATTAGTAAATTACAACTCCTCCTTCAACTAACTAGGAAAGAGCCTATTTCAGAAAGACAGATCTGACTTTTAAAATGTGAAATAAAAATACTCCTATGTCACTATATAGTTGAGATAGGGAAAAACCAGCACACTATATGTCACGTGTGTAGGGTTAATAAGTACTGGCAGGTTATAAATCAGTGGGCTACATCACAAACTACAGCGGCACCTCCATGAAGCAGGCTATCTATTTATGTTGCATCTCGTATATCCTTTCGTTGCTGAGCTGTCCAGAATGTGGGTTCTACATGATCACATCTTTTTGGAATAGATATGCCCTAAAAATGACAGAAAAAAAACCTTGTCTACCTTAAGTTTCAGCAAGTACGAAAGCTTGTCAAACATAGATTATCTAATATACACAGAAAGCACAAGGTGCAATACTTATTTTTAGAACATACCACGAATTTTAGCTTTCCATGAGCAATTCCAGTAATAATGTGCTTTCTGTGTGTATTAGATAATCTATGTTTGACAAGCCAAACATAGATGTCCAAAAAGTAATTCTATGAACTTCATTGTGATACCTACATTTGGAAAATATGTGGAAGAGATTTAATTACAAAAATAAAAACTGTTTGACTCCCTTGGGTATGCCGGGAGCATTAAATATAAGATAACAATGGGTTATTATTATATTATAGATGCCAAATTTTATTTCCCTTTTAAACATTTAGGCAACTCCTTGACGATTTTGTTGAAGTTATGTGTGTGTTAGATGAAAATTATGAGTGCATTTCAGTGTAAGAAAGAGATTATTACTTGTTGTTACTGCAAAATTGTAGAAAACTTGCCTTCCTGACTCAGACACCCTGTGGCTGAGGGACTGGCAATGCGCTCGCACTCCAATAAGGGACCACAGCCTCATGGCCTCATCCTTTCCTGCTGGGCCTGGCATTTCCTCTGCCACCTGACTCAGCAGCCACCCAGGGCAGGAGACAGGAAAGGAGGATTCTGCCATGAGCAGCACTCAGCCTGGAAAGCCTCCTGGCCCCTGTGGACCTGAGGCTGCCCTCCTGCACCAGAGCCTGGCAGCCTGCCACACCCTAGGTGCCTCGGAAGTACTTTATGTTCATGGCTAGGGGCTCCATTCCCCTTACAGAGGCACCAGCTTGCCCAGGCTGGGGAACCACTCTTTACCCCATGAGCTATCCCAGGAGGGACCAATGGGAGCCAACAAGGGCATAAGATAAACCCAGCAGACCAACATAGTAACACCAGGGCTCTAAAAATTCTAGATTAAATGGAAAGCATAGCCCACAAAAGTAGAATGAGACCTGTACTGAGTGACTGACTGCTAAAATAATAACAAAAAATTTAATAAGAAGCAAAGTTTCTTAGCATTATAGTAAAAATATTTAGGATAAAATAGTTATCCATCATGCAAAGAAACAGCAAAATGACAACTTACATGAGAAAAGACAATTAATTGATAAAAACATTGGAATGTTGGAATTATAAGAAACGGATTTTAAAGTAACTGTCATAAAAATATTTTAGCAAGTGGTTAAAAATTCTTATTAAACAAATGAAAAAAATTAGAAAATGTCAATATATAAATAGAAGCTATCATAAAGAACCAAATGGAAATTAGAAAAGTGAAAAATAGAACATTAATAATAATTTGCTAGATGAACTCAATAGTTGAGTGACAGACGAGAGAATAGTGAACTGAAGGAAAGGTCAAATGAATTAACGTAATTCGATATAAAAAATAAATGAACACTATGTATTTTAGAAACATAATCTTAGAGCCAAGGCACTTTAGTAAATCAGATAGCTCCCAGAGAGTTTAATTCTTGTTGTTCTATTTGTGGGTTTGTATTAAGATTATGACCCCTTCTAGCTTACCATTTGGACTGCATTATGCTAAAAGAGTGTTTTTCCCCTGCCTATTCTGTATTGTATTGTTTTAGATTTGGGAGATAAAATCCAGGGCAATTGCTCTATTCTAGTCTAGGAATTTTTTTTTCCAAGTATTGATAAAAAGGAAGGGAACCCCTTGTCCCATTTGGACTTTTTTTTTAGTTTGTACCAGTTCCGGGGAACTTTAGATTTTAAGTTGAGTCACTATCTCTCAAAGCTTAGAATACTTCCACAACATGGACAGTTCTTTTCTGCTTCTTTGAAATAAATTATTGAGTAGCGGTTTTCTAACATATAAGGGTATTTTTCCTTTTTCTTTTTGGAGAGATGAACAAATTTTTCAAAGCATGCCAAGTAGTTTCGGATGTTCTTTCTTTAGGACCATTAAAGTCAAGGCTGATGCCGAAGGGGAGAGTTTCCTGTCACATCTATCTGTATTGTGGCAGCTTGGTGATCTCATGTTTGCCTTGTCTGATCAGATTCTTATTAGTCAGTGGGTTGATTATTTCCGATCTGTGGACTTAGAAACAAGAGTTTGGATCCATACTCTACAAGTACTTCCTAGTGCACTAATATTGATGAGGCTTTCCTAGCTCATCCAGACCTCTGTTTGGGATGATCAGGAACTGTGCTGTAGTTGCTATTAAGAGAGGTAGGTGATGGGGTTTGCGTGGGCCCATGTGCTAGAAGGTGTCCCCTTCAATAGATGGAGACTCCCTCATGTACAGCAACCTTATCATGTGGCCAACTCAATCCTACCTCAAAAACAAAAACAAAGAGTAAAACTACAATTTACTGCATATTATTGCTGCTTTCAAAGAATTAATAGAGCTAATATTAAATGTGTGAATGCCAAAAACTACTGGAAAATATGATATGAAAGGAAAAAGGGGCTGAGGGCAGTAATAATGGCGCCCCGGCCTATAGTTCTACCTTTGCCACTGGTTTCTGTGAGAGCTTGTGTTGTTCATTCCTCGGGCTTGTCTCTCAGATGACTCCACATTCTCTGTATAAGGTCCCCTTTTTTTTTTTTTTAAATTGAAGTGAATTCAATGACTTTGTCATTCACATTTGCATTGTAGAAAATTTATCCCTTAGCAAATTAAAATAATTTACAATCTTTTGGGGGGATTGTAGAATAAACTTTCTCTCTGTGAGAACTTTTTATTACATTACACAACCTACATGTGAGAAGGAAAACCCCTATTTTGTAAAAAACTGCTGTTTGGAATTTTCTGCTCTTCTTTTTAGACAAAATGTTGCTTTCTAGTCTGCTTTAGCCTGTTTGAAGAATGATGAAGATAAATTTAGCCGTATGACCTTATAGGCCAGAAAGTAGATCTGCCCATAATCTCAATGCCATGCCGGGTGCATTTTTTAATTGGATAGAACTGTATTGTTTTCAAGGCCGGCATCGAGATAACCACTAAGTGCACATATGGCTGGCTCTTTAATAAAAAGGGAAGTTCTGCTTGTAACCTTGCTTAGAATTTGAAATCATTTTCTCTAAGCCCATCGTACGATGAATAAAGTAAGTCTCTCCAAACTCTCCTTCTGTATTGTCTGATTGTTCAGGAACTCTGTAACACAAGTATGAGTGGTTTATTTATCACTATTCAAATTTTAGTAAGTCAAAGTTTCTCATATCTCACTTCCAGTACAATTTTTTTTTTTTGCGGGGGTGGGGTGGGGTGGGGTGGGGAGGTGGGGGACGACACGTGATGTGCCGGGAGCCATAAGTAAAAAGTCCGGTCTCACTTCCTGGTCAGTTCCACTTCCTGGTTGAGCAAGTGTGCCAAAAAGCCTGTGCTTGCCAAAACTGTTATCTCTCCCACATTGGAATAGCCAACCAGCTAAGAACAAGTACCCACCGCCCAGCCAATCACCTTGTGACAACCCCCCCTTTTCCTACCCCTCCCCTCCCAGCCTGAGAGCTTATAAACCGTTGTTCTTGAATAAAATTTTGAGGCTTGATCAGAACCCTGTCTTGCCTCCGTTCTTCGCGTTCCTTGTTTGTTTCATTCTCTTAGGTGGTTCCTGCGTACCCCCGTTGTTGCCCCGCGGGTTGGGGCAGGGACGGGGAGAGGGAAGCACATATTACCACCATATCACTGTGGGTTAAATTCTCTGGTAACCTATAGAAATTTAGTCTTACATGCATCCTACAAGATTTCATTTAGTAAACACCAAGGGCACGTTTGTTATAGACATGACTCTCTTATAGTTCTGATCATTGAAAGTTAATGGAAATAGATTAGCAGAATTGAGTAGAAACAAGGTATTGTGCAGCTTATTAAAAATAACACAAACTGCCTGGCTTACTGGTTGAGAGTCAACCTATGAACCAGAGGTCACAGCTCAATTCCTGGTCAGTGCACATGCCTGGGTTGTGGGCTTGACCACCAGTGTGAGGTGTGCAGGAAGAAGTTGATAAATGATTATCTCTCATCATTGATGTTTCTCTCTTTCTCCTTCTCCCTCTCTTTTTCTCTCTGAAATCAATAAAAATATATTAAAAAAGAACACAAAGGTATTAATAAAATTCAATGATTATTTTTCATGTGTTAGACATGCAGTTGTTGTAAATGAGTAGTATTTTAACTTAAGCAACTTTCTTAAATTGCATTCATTGCCTCATCACATGCTCAAAAGAGAGTGAGAGTAGATGGTGATTCACTATGTGAAAATGAATGTGGGTTGTTTTGACCAAATAAATAGGTCTATTTCATCATTTCAAACAATTGTTTCCAGCGTGCCAGTGGGATTTTTTATTTCCAATGCAGAAGAAAAATAAGCACACAAGAGCTTTCTGAGAGTTCTCTAACCTTAGTTACTTGATAACATTTCAAGGTTATCCTATCTCTTGTCAACAAATGGTTACTGGTTACGGACCCCTGGTAGACACAGAAGGAAAGCTCTGAAATCACATTTGGGTCAACTAATCTATTTTTTTTTAAAACTGCGAAACCAAGAACCTGAATCCCATTAGTGATGCCTGACCATTCTGTTTCAATTCCAGGGCTGTCTAGTGAAACTAATGAACTGTCTTGGTGGCTCCAAAGCAGAGCCAGGGTCTCATGGGCCAGCTGTGAATTATGAGCACATTTCCTTTTATTGCCCGTAAATCTTTTCCAGTTTTATATTCACAATAGCTTAAAACACCTAAATTCACATCAGTGACGGTGCTGCCGCACTCTGGGTGTTTGGAATTAATAGTGGAGTTAAGTATTCCCCGTATATTTAACCAAATGCATTTTCAGTACAGCCCAAACTTAATTACAGTAAATCAGACCTTATCTGGTGACAAGGTTGATAAATGTCAGCGCCTTTTTTCCAGGATGTGTCATCATAACTCCCACACTGCATTATGAAACAATGTTCCAGAGAGAAATGGACCTAGAGTTAAATACTATCACTTCAAGTTTGAAAGGTAAGATTGGTTTTGACATGAAACCAATGCAAGGCAGAAGCTGAATAACTAAAGTCAGGGTCAGAGAATGGTGTGGGAAGTGGATTTGACCATTATGTGCAAGGAGGTTAAGACTTGGGTTACAATTGGAATTGCTCAGAGAGGTGGCACAAAAAGAAAAGAAGTTGGTTTAACATACAGATTGGCAAAATGTCTAGAACAGAACAGAAGGGAGGAAAGCAAGTTGAAAGTCTGCAGTGCTTATAGTTAACTGAAAATAAAGCAATGAACATAATATAGTAGGTGTAAATGGAAAGAAAAGAGAGAGATGTGGTCTGTGTCTTCCATGAGGCAGTCATTTATATGAGTCACAAATAAGATAAGTCAAAGGGGAGGCAAATATTGAATTACATTTCATGAAAAAAAGGGAAGTGGCTGGAATCCAGTTATAAAGTTTCAAGAGCAGCCTAGAAGCCAGTTTTCTGAAGTTTCATGGAAGCCTGAGAAAGGTGCTGCAGAGGGAGGTAACTAGCTCAGGCTTCACCCTGCTGAGTGAAGAAGAGGCAGATGGAATGAGCGTAAGTAGCACTGGCCTTGTGCAGCCCCAATGTGACTACACTATAGAGTTTGCTGTCTCTTGCTTTCCTCTAAGGTGCCATTGAGTAGCTGAGGAATCTCTGCTTCAATTTGTTTTCTTTATCTATCCTTCACACACATGTACCCTGGCTGAAAGAATCATTCAAATACAAATCAACTCTTTGTTATTGAACCAATTGTTTTCCAGCTCTAGGTGTATTTTTTCTTAGTTCATTGCTTTAATAAATTCTTGAGAGTGGATTACAGGTGTCAGAGAATGCCTGGTGTGGCTTGTTACCATTCTGATGTGATCTTAACCTGGGATAATCCCAGGAAGGAGAGGACCAAGCCAATAAAAGGTAGCAGTGGTAGAAACCTGAAGCTTCAGTAGAGCTCCTAAGATTTTTCTAAAATATAATATAGGTGTAATAATGATTATTTATTTAATAGATAAATAATAATAATGATAACAATACCCCCCCCCCATTTTTTGGTTTTGAGCATTTGTTGTATGCCAGGGATTCTAATATGTGCTTTGCTTATTTTATCCAACTTAATCCTCTCATCAACTGTGTGAGTTAGGCATTATTTCCCCAATTCACAGATGAACAGTCTGGAGCTCAGAGAAATTAAGAATCTTGCCACAGGTCACTCTCAATAATTAGAAGAGTTGTGGCTCTCATCAGATATGTCCCAGTGCAAAAGCCCATGTTCATAACATGACAATGAGGATTTATTTCACTGGACTGAGAATGGTCCTCAATTTTTGTTCTTTTGTTATGGAAATACTCTAAGTTATGGATAATATTAACATTCCATGACTGCAGTTTTAGTGAATTGTCCAGACCCGCGGGACAACAATGAGGGGCACGCAGGAACCACCTAAGAGAATGAAACAAACAAGGAACACGAAAGAATGGAGGCAAGACAAGGTTCTGATCAAGCCTTAGTTTTATTCTCTGAAATGGCTGTATTTATACAGCAGAGACAAAGGGGGGCAGGGCCGCCTATGCAGGGGGGCGTCTTTGGTATGGCAACACAGGATTGACTAATTGCCAGAGGCGGTGTGACATTCCAAGGTGCAACATTCCAAGGCTGGGCTATCTAGGGGGGAGGATCCGGAAGGGGAAGAGGCAGGAAGACCGGAGATGCTAAGCCCCAGGTTAATCTTATCTTCTGGCCAAGCCCTCAGGGCACCTCATAACTTCTGCTAGAAGGAACTTAATTCTATTTCCTTAAGACTGAGTTGCTTGCCTCAACTTTGCTAGCTCCCAACAGTGAATGTCTCATTTATTTTCAATTTACAAGTCAAGGGACTAAAAATGGTATTGAAAGCAGGGCATTTGGGAAGAAAAAATGTGTTTGGTAAGAGAGAAGAAAGAAATGAGGAGCATAAAAGCAAATTTTGTCTTATGCAATAATTTTGTTTTAACTTGTATTTGACTGGAAGTTTTTAAGATTACTTCATTTAAGCAAGATAATAACAAACATGCAATTTCATAAGGGGGTAAATGATCTCCACTAGAGCATCAGCACTGATGTTTACCTAAAAATATAGTCAGGGTTTTGCTATTTATCACTTATTTTTTTTTATATATCTGTAAAAATAACAATAAAAGTAGTAATCTCATTTAATGTTGGGCATTGGTTGTTTGCCAGGAATTCCAATGTGTAATTTATCTTACTTTACCCATGCTAGTATTCTCACTAACCTTAAGATTAAACTGGCAAACATGTTCCACAAGCATGTGTCCCCAGCTACTCACAGGTGGGTTCCCCAAGTGATATCAGTGCTGCTTACAAAATGAAGATCAGGATACCAAGAAAATAAAAATGATAAGAGGTAATGAGTGGTAATAAGTATCTTGACTGAGAATAAGATTGGGTTTTGTCTACAAAAAGAAATATCTTGGTCATTTCATATGTGAGAAGTCAATTGCCTTCTGTTTCAAAATGGGCTCTTATAATTGCAAGTCAAGAACACCACACAAGGATTTCTAGTTAGAAGCTAAAAGGACTGATTTACATCCCATCATGTGCAAGGGTTCCCTTTCCTCCACACCCTCACCAAAACACTTATTTCCTCATCTCTTTTACAATCACCACATTAACAGCTGTAAGGTGATAACTCACAGTTTTGATTTGCATTTTACTCATGATTAGTGATATTAAACACCTTTTCAAATACATATTGATCATTTATATATCTTCTTTGGAAAATATTTATTCAGGTCTTTTGTTCATTTTTTAAAATTGAGTTGTTTTTGCTATTGTTCTGTATGAGGTGCTTATATTTTTGAATATTAACCTCTTATCAAATATATGATTTGCAAATATTTTCTCCCAAGCTGTGTTGGTGGGAATGTAAATTGATACAACCATTATGGAATATAAATTGGTACAACCAGAAAGGAATTGTCTTGAACTATTAAAAATAGAACTACCACATGTTCCAGCAATATCACTTGTGAGTATATATCCAAAGGAAATAATAACCATGTCTTAAAGAAATATCTGCACTCCCTGGTCCATTGCAGAATTATTTACCATAGCTACCGTGTTTCCCCAAAAATAAAACATCCTAAGAAAATAAGACCTACATATATTTCTGATTGAAATATAAGGCATCCCCCCGAAAATAAGGCCCCTCCAGGCTCTGTCTCAGAATGAAAATTAATTTACCGTAAATTGGTAGCTAGGGCCGCCCCAACTGGCGTCTAGCAACTGGTGACTTTACACGGAGTCCTGATGTCACTGCTGTGTGGAGGCAGAGCGGAGGTCAGAGTGAGCGGTGAGCGCGGGGCGGGAGAGAGGAGGAGACTTTCGCAGATGCATGTAGAAGAACAGGAGGATTAGAGTGGATGGGACCCTGCGAAGGTGCTGAGTGCTGGTCTGTCTATGATGACACTACCTGATGCTCCCGGCCGCCCTCATGATGACTGAAGGTTCTCAGTCAGTGACAGACCCTGCTCCAGCCCAGATCCAGGCCCCAGCAAGCCCAGTGACAGTCCCCAGGTAGGCCCCAGGGGGTAAATGTCTGATAAAGGGATAGGGGGGATGTCTGGTGAAGGTGTTCAGTGGCACAGGGGTGTGGGGAGGGGGATCACTTAAAATGACACAGGAGGATCAGAGGGGGCAATCAAAATGACACAGGAGGATCAAAAGAGGTTACTAAAATGGTAATCCCCCCCTTTGATTCTCCTGTGCCATTTTGATTCCCCCCTCTGATCCCCCTGTGTCATTTTAAGTGATCCCCCTAACCCCACCTTGATACCCTAATTCCTTTTTTTTAATCCCTAGAAATGAGCTCCAAAAGAAAAGGCTACTTTGTGGAGTACAAGAAAGGAATCGTGGAAGACTCTTGGGGCCAAAATCTTACTGCTTTCTGCAAGGAGAAGATGTTGAGTATCCGATTGGTCCGAAAATGGTGAGCAGAGTATGGTAACCTCATTGAACAAGTGGCCAAGGGAAATGCTAATAAGCACAAGTGTGGATCAGGTCGGCAATCATTATTTTCTGAGCTGGAAGACCTGATCTGTGAATGGGATGTTGACAGGAGAGCAAAGGCTTTGGTTGTGAATAGGGCTCAGATTCAAGAATTTGCCCCTGCAATGGCACCAAAGTTTGACATAGCCCCCAAAGACTTCAAAGCATCACAACACTAGCTGGATAATTTCCTTCAGCGAAGTGTACTGTCTTTAAGAAGATCTACAACATTGTTTAGGTTGGAAGATACTCAAGTTATTAAGCAAGCACTTGCATTCAAGTCCTTTATTGATGATGCTGACTTCTCTAAATACAATCTTTCCAACATGATTGCTATGGATGAAACTGCAGTGTTTATGGGCCAATCATCTCAAACAACAATTGAACAGCTGGGTGTCTCCTTAGTGTACATTCCCTCCATTGCTTATGAAAGTGCATGTGTTTCCTGTATTTTGGCAATTGGTCTGGATGGTACTAAAATCCCACCTTTAATCATTTCTAAGGGCAAGAAGGAAAAGATTGAACGTGTTTTGGGTGTTTTTATTCTTGAAACTGAAAAAGCCTGGGCCACACAAGCAGTTATAAGGAAGTGGGTCAATTTAATGCTGCCGCTTGTTATGTGAGGGAGCCAAAGAGGTCTGCTAGTCTGGGATATATCCAGCGCTCACTGCGCTAAAGACCTGAAGACATTTCTTCACCAAAGAAAAATAGATCAGATAATGATTCCCGCAGGAATGATGGTCTATCTCCAGACTCTTGATATTGCAATAAGCAAGCCATTCAAAAACAATTTGCACATGAAAATTAATGACTACATTGAAAATAGAATGGAGAGAAATCAGCGTGGAAACTTTGTGAAACCTAAACTGCAAGAAGTTGTGACTTGGGTGAAGAATTCATGGGAGAAAATCACTAAGAGTTGCATTGCAAATGCACTGCGAGCAGGCTACCTTGACAAGAAGTACTCATTTAAAGACAGTGCTATTGCTAAACATGAGAGATTTGGTCCACTGATTCTGAAAGAAATGGAGTCACAAGAAATTCACCAGGAAATTCAGGAATTGGATTGTTATGATGATGTTCCAGAAGATGATGACATGATTGTCATTGAATAAATGAGTAAATTCTTGATACTGTAGGATTCACAGTTTGTCTGGTTTGTGTTGACAACTACCATACTACTGTAAGGTATACAGGTAATAAATTTCCTTTATTTTCATTTAACAATAAATGTGTAGCGTATTCTTCTTCATGGAAAAATAAGACATCCCCTGAAAATAAGACCTAGCGCATCTTTGGGAGCAAAAATTAATATAAGACACTGTTTTATTTTTGGGGAAACAGGGTAGGATATTGAAACAACCTAAGTCTCTGTCAATGGAGGCATTGATAAAAAATATATATATTTTGTGTAATATTATTTAGCCATAAATAAGAATGAAATTCTGCCAATTGTGACAAGATGTATGAACCTGTAGGAAATTATGCTAAGTGAAATAAGTCAGACATGGAAAGATAAATACCATATGATTTCCATTGTGCATGTAATATTAAAAAGCCTAATTCATAGAACCAGAGAATAGTACTGTGTTTCCCAGGGCTTTGGAGTTGGGAGAGAAATAGGGAGATGTTGGTCTAAAGATTATTAAGATGACTAAATTCTTGAATCTAATATTTTAAGATGACAAAATTAATGAATCTTATATACAACAGTGATTATGGTTAATACTTATAATTTGGTATGCAAATAGATTTTTACCGAGACACACACAAACACACACACACACACACACACACACACACGCAAATTGTAACTACATAAAGTTAAAATCTGGTGGGAAAATCTAAAGGCACTAGATTGAAGCAAGATTGAAACAGGAAAACCAGGAAGACAGAAATGAGTCAGAACTTTGTAGCTCTGTGAGTGAAGAAGCTGGTCAAGTAGTCAATTTAACAACGTTAATGAGGCCCTTCCATGATCTGTGATGCGCTTGAAGAAACACATATATCACGGTTTTTTCCCAAGCAACTGGAGGCAAAGGTCACATAGAGAGGTAATTTAAATATAAAATGGCAAGGTTTAAGAAACGTTTGGAGCAGTGGAATTATTCTTAATATGGGATGAAAGGAAAGATTTCGTGGAGGAGGCACAATGGCAAAACTGGGTCTTGAAATATGAGAGAGTTACCTTGTAAAGAAAACTAAAATTCCCATCTCTGTGACAGACTAGCTGCTGTCCTTCCAAACAGAACAGCTAAACTGTTTGATAAGGTGTGGGAACCCTGTCCAGAGTACACCAGATGTTCAAGGCCACTCTGAGAGTGGGAATCCCTATCAGAGTGTTCAAGGCTAATTTGCTATTCACAGGTCCAAAAGCAAGGACATACCGTATTTTTCGGACCATAAGACGCACTTTTTCCCCCCAGAAGTGGGGGGGAAAAGCCCCTGCGTCTTATGGTCCAAATATAGCCTACACATATACTTTAAAAAAAAAGTTTTTTTACTTGCCCGGCTCTGTGTGGTCTCTGTGTGCTTGCCCGGCTCTAAAATGGTTCTAAATGCTGCTGTTTACTTTACAGGGTTGATTACATGTGTTTATGACTGTGATGTTGGGTTTTAATGCACATAAAATATTTTAGGACACTATTTGTTTCAGAATCTTTTTTTCTTCATTTCCCTTCTCTAAAAACTGGTGCGTCTTATGGTCCGGAGCATCTTATGGTCCGAAAAATACGGTAGTAATTGTACTGTAAGCAACGTGCAGCTGTTCCCTTCTGTAACCCAAAGGACTGATGTCACTATTTTGGCAAAAAGCCTCTTTTGTTAAGTGAGTATAACGTATGTTACTGACCAGCCAGTGCAGTGGCTGCTTTGTGGGAAAGATGTATTGTTAGCCAGCAGGGGTGTGGCTGCTTTATGGACTGCTTTGTCTGGCTCCTTGTTAGCAATGGCTACTTTGGGCTACAATAAAGACTCTCTTATACACCCATGACTTCTCATACCTTCTCCATCTGATACCTGGTGTCCATAAAGATCCAGTCCCTGATAGAGGGACTCAGACCCAAGAGAAGACGTAGTTGGCAAGATGAAGGAGTAAGGACTCCCACAATTGGTGCAGCGAGCAGGGTTTAGGAGAAAATCCCCAAGATAAAGTAATTAAATATCTTATTCAATGGACTTCTGACATTGAAAGGGAAATTTTGTGGGGCTCATAGCATGAAAGCAAAAGTACTTTAACAGTGTACATCAAAACAATTTTTTCCAATGAGGGGTTTCTGCCACACTGTGCAGACCTTGAGCTTCAGGAAATAGTAGGTAAAGCTTAATGTTTGCTAACGATGGAGAACCTGGTAAAAGAGCTGTTACCTTTATGGGCCAAGAACAGTGTACGGTGAATACTAAAATTCCCTGCTCAGAGGAAATAGTTAATAAACCTGACCTGAGATCAATATTGGGCATCTGGGGGGGTGGGAGGGGGGCAATCCCTCTAGATAATTTTTTTTTACAAGCAAGTGAAGTCATAGTTTATGTCTAAATTTATGATACTTGTTTGGTCCAAAAAATATAAAGCAGATAATTTAATTTACAATGGTCCCTAGAGGAGAAGCTTTCAAACCAACTAATAATATCAACTAAAGCCTAACATTTTTCTACAGACATAATTCCAAAGAGAAAATTAAGTTCACAGTAAATATCACATAGTAAATATTGAAACAATGCCCCAGAAATGAGACACATAATAAATACCAGAAACTGCAATGAGATACACATAAATTTCATTTTACTAGGCAAAGACTGTGATATAGTTATGTTAAATGCATTTAAGGAAATGAGAGGCATTTTAAAAATAAAAGCAAGAAACAAAAATTACAAATATTTATAAAGTTAAATATAACAAAACTAAAGGCCCGGTGCACAAAATTCATGCGGGGGGTGGGGGGGGGTGGAGGGGGAGAGGGGAGGTGTCCCTCAGCCCAACCTGCACCCTCTCTAATGTGGGACCCCTTGGGGGATGTCTGACTGCCTAAACAAGGACATAGTAATTCACAATCTAGGACTGCTGGCCCCCAACTACTCGCCTGCCTGCCTTCCTCATTGCCCCTAATCAGCCTGCCAGCCTGATCAATGTCTAACTGCTCCCCTGCCAGCCTGATTGTCGCCAACTGCCCACCCCTGACACCCTGGTCACCCTCAAATGTCCTCCCTTACATATTCCCTCTTTATTAGATAGAGTTTTTTTCTTTAGCATATTGGACAGTCCTAACTGGTTTGGCTCAGTGGATGGAGCCTTGGCCTGCAGACTCAAGGGTCCCAGGTTCATTTCTGGTCAAGGGCATGTACCTTGGTTGGGGGCACATACCCAGAGGGGAGTGTGCAGGAGGCAGCTGATCAATGTTTTTCTCTCATAGATGTTTCTAGCTCTCTATCCCTTTCCCTTCTCTGTAAAACAATCAATAAAGTATATATTATAAAAAAAAAAGAAACATTTAAGATTACTCCACATCTGCCTGGCTGGTGTGACTCCATGCTTGAGACTTCAGGCAGCCACCACTGGAAGGGGATCGCACCTTGGCCAGGCTGAGACCCCAGCCCAGGCTGCCATCTCAGCCTGGCCAGAGATCGCGCAGTTGGGATGTGCGGCCCCAGCCCAGGCTGCTGCAGCTGGCCTGAAGATCTTACAGCCCTGCCAGCCTGAGACCCCAGCTCAGGCTGCCGCCACTGCAGCTTGGGTGGGAGGCCCTGCAGGTCTGAGACCCCAGCCAAGCTGCTGCTGCTGCCTGGGGATCACCGGGCTTTGCTACATGGCCCTGTAGGACTGAGACCCCAGCCAAGCTGCTGCTGTGGCCTAGGGATGGGCCAGGTGCTGGCGCGTCCCAGCAGGACACTCGGGGCTGCTGCCACTGAGCAGGGATCACTGCGTGGTGTGTGGGAGGGTGCCTCCCAGCTGGTCACCCTGGACTGCTGCTGCTGGGCAGACTTGGGGAATCCATTGGGGCTAAGAGAACCAGGCACTGCCATCTTGTGGTTATGGGCGCCACCATTTTTTTAGCGGAGTGATGGTTAATTTACATATTACTCTTTTATTAGATAGGATAAGACTTGTAGACTATATGTGTATACAATATAGTAGTATATATCTAAGTGAATTTTAAAAGTCATTGACTAGATTAAATAGCAAAGTTCAATACAGAATTTGAATAAATTTAAAAAATTACTAGAATGCAGAGAGATGAAAATGTGAAAGAGTGTTGAAAAATCAGGGAGGATAGAATGAGAAGTTGCAAGAGTCTCAAAATTAGGTAAGAATGTGAATGGGGAGAACCAAGTTTAAGAAGTAAAACACCAATGCAAAACCTAAGAAGCTCTCCAAATCTCAATAGTTAATGAAGAGAAAGACAGTCTAGCCTGTAATAGTGAAACTATATATCATGAAGAAAAAGATGGGTAGTTTAAAAGTAGCCAGAGAGAAACAGAAGTCACCTCCAAAGTCACCCCAATGATTGCTTCTTAGAAGAACGATTGGAAGCTAGAGGCAGTAGAATATCTTCCAAATTCAGAGATAAAATAACAATAAAAAATGGAATCTCAAAAGAACCTGGCATTTAAGAATACCAGTAAAATACTGATAGCACACACACAAAATTTGAGAAATTTTACCATCAGTTGATAGTCACAGGATAACATGCTAAAGTGCAGGAGGTGAGAAAGAAATGAATTAATCACACAGGGAAGGTTTGTGGTTGCTGCCAGATGAATATTGAATAAAGATATTGGCAAATGTGTGGGCAAGTTTAAACAAACTTTGTTTTAAGACAATAATGATGCCAAAACCAGTTTGGCTCAGTGGTAGAGCGTCGGTCTGCAGACTGAAAGGTTCCAGGTTCAATTCCGGTCAAGGGCATGTACATTGGTTGCGGGCACATCCCCAGTGTTTTTAAAATATATTTAAAAAAATAAAAAATGACAATAATAATGTCTGTATTTTAAGGTAAAAAAAAAATTTAAATCAAGTACTAAACTACACAACATATAAGTACTAAACTACACAGCATATAATTAAAAAAAAATATTTTATTGATTTTTCACAGAGAGGAAGAGAGAGGAATAGAGAGTTAGAAACATCTATAATAGAGGAACAACTATCAGCTGCCTCCTGCACATGCCCCAGTGGGGATATGCCCGCAACCAAGGTACATGCCTTTGACAGGAATAGAACCTGGGACCTTTCAGTCTGCAGGCCAACACTCTATCCTCTAAGCCAAACCAGTTTCGGTAACACAGCATATAATTTAGAGAAGATGAGCATAATTGAAAACTACAGAAAACTGTTGTCACTTTATAAATTATATGATTGTGTAACCAGTACACCGAACACCTGAAACTAATACAAAATAATATTACATGTAATCTCTATATGTAAAACCCTAATCTGCAAATAGACCCAACCATGGAACAACTGAACAACTGGTCAATATGATAGGTGCTGACCACCAGGGGCATTCACTGGACACGGAGAGCGTAGGTAGCAGGTGGCAGAGTGCAGAACATGGCATGCTTTGGCTGCAGCGTGATGGCGGAGCAGGTGAATGGGGCGCCAGACCAAGGTGGGGCATTGGTTGCTGTCATCGAGGCAAGCCTCTGGTGGTTACTGAGAATTCTTTGCTCCTGCCAGGCGCTCACACCTGTTTCAGGCACTGGCCCCACTCACACTGCTGCTGGTGCCCAGTGCAGATCCTGATCCCTGATTGCTTGGTGCCATCAGTGGGTGTGAGCAGCATCTGCCAGCTCCAATTGCCCCTGGAGGCTTCTTCACCTCCCCCTGCTAGTGGCCGGCAGCAGCCACCATTTGCACCTGCTGCTAGTGCCAGCCCAATCGCTTTTTGCTGTCCACGGGTGCGAGCGGGGGCCATTGGAAGTGGTGACAGGAGTAGGGCTGCTGGCAGACAGGACCAGGGGCTGCAGCAGGAGAGGCTTAGGGGCGCATGGAGAATGGGCCAAGACCCACCCCTGTGCCCACTGCAGCCTCATGGCCCACAGTTCCTTTCAAAGTGCTCAAATTCATGCACTGGGCCCCTAGTTAAAAAATAAAATAACATGCACTGGGCCCCTAGTTAAAAAATAAAATAACAGGAAGCTGTTGCCAGTTTCTAAAACTTTAAACGTGAACCCCCCCCCCCCCCCCCCTTTCCCATGGTCTAGATCTTTGGTCGGCAAATCATGAGCCACATTCAGCTGTTTGGCCCCTTGAGTGTGGTTCTTCCACAAAATACCATGGCCTGGGCAAGTCTATTTTGAAGAAATGGCATTAGAAGAAGTTTAAGTTTAAAAAATTTGGCTCTCAAAAGAAATTTCAATTGTTGTACTGTTTTTTTTTTTTTAATTTCTTTATTGATTAAGATATCACATATTTGTCCCAATCCCCCTATTTCAATCCCCCACTCCACCACTCATGCCCTCATCCCCCTATTGTCCTTAATATTTGGCTCTGTTGACTAATGAGTTTGCTGACCACTGCAGGATATAAAAGGAAAATGATATAAAATGTACAAGATGTTTACAATTCTTTCCAAAAAAGCTTTGTTAAATGGTAAGGACAGAAAACTTGAACTTTAATAACCAAAGAAAATTATTTTTTTAAGACTGAGTCAGAACTAGCCCTATGTATAATCTTGGAGAAAGGAGTCAATATGTAACAAAGTGTGACTAATGAAAGAGAAGAGTTGATTTTTACTGGGGAAAAAGATTCTTAGAGAGGGCAGATGAAATCAAAGGCATAGGTGAATGGGCTGACTTCGAAGAGGACAGTCATCTCAACCTCCATTAGAAATATGTCGTGATCATAGATACAACCACAAATGAAAATTTAATGTGTTTCATCCATAAATCCCATTTTTAAATATGATCTGGGAACTTCTATTATTTTAAGTGTAGAAGATGCCAAAATGTAAGATATCACATTTAATAGGGCATCAAGGACAGTGGGAAATGTATTGTCCTCACTCAAAACTTTCTATTTGCCTTGTAGTTTTCAAAACCACTTCACCCATATATTTGAATACATTGAAGCTAACGACTGTGCTTGTCACACTCTAGGAAATTCGTGTTAATTTGCTATAGGCACATGTGTGATATTTTTAGTAAAATAAGTTTTGTTAGAAAAGAACCTTTCTCTTGAAACATAGTAGAGAGGGAGAGGCAAATATATTGATTATGAATACTATAAGCAAAATCCAAAGAGAAAATGGATATCATTCTTTGTTCTGATGGCATCTTATTTTTGTATCCATGAGGCCAGTTTGGAGTGTTTTTATTTACAAATTTTAGGAAGTCAGAAAATCAAGAGGCTTTCTGTTATCTCAAACTATAGTTCACTTCAGGATTTCTGTGCAGGCTTTTTCACATTGCTCAGGGTAGTTCTTAATATGCAGAAGTACAGAAGCAGGTACATTTTTCTCAGGGAGATGTGAGGTGGTTTGCCAGTAATTATGTCAGTATTTCAAAAGGATGAGTTGTCAAGGAAAGCTCAGTTCTGCCCTTTATCCATTTGTCATTACAAAATGATTAACACCTCCAAGTTCAATTTTAAAAGGAATACATCCAACCACCCCCTGCTGTACCATGATAAGTTTCAGAATTATTTTAAATCAATTAGATTTAAAATCTATACATATAAAAGGCTAAGTGACCAACCATTCTTTTGTCCGACCGTCTGGCCGACCAATTGATTGGCAGGCACATATGACACTCACTGGCAATTTAAAAATAAATGTTGACTCGTGCATGCCAATACATATATGTTGACTCGTGCATGCCAATTGCACACATGTGTTTCTCCAAGCTGAAGTTTTAACAGGATCTGCTGAAGAAGAGGTCGTTCTGATTCCAAGAATTAATTTGTCCCCATCTGACACTGGCCTCCATTTAAATTAATTCGAAGACATTTATCCACTATACCAGCATTTGGGATGACTATAAATAAATCACAAGGACAAACTCTAGACAGAGTAGGGATATTCCTACCTGGACCCATTTTCAGACATGGTCAGTTAGAGGTTGCTTTTTCTTGAGTTTGAAAAGCATGTGACCTTAAAGTTGTAAATGCTTCATCACAAGGGAAATTAGTGAAGCACTCTGAAAGTGTTTTGTACTCTGAATGTGGTATACAGGGAGATATTCGAATAAGTTTAATCAATTTATCAGTCATTGTTTTTATCAATATTGTTTTTAGGCCTTGTATCCTTTATCTCATTTCATATATTTAGATACATTTCATCAGGCTTTTATATTTAGAAAACACACAAAGGGTAATATGGTGTACAACTACAATCTCCATCAACTTAAAGCTGCACAAGAATATTTCCTCAGTCGGAAGTCGGAAGTATCAGAAGGTCAGTGCAGGAAGTCAGATGTCACTGACAGTTTATGGAAGATGCACGGTTTCCCAAGCTTGCTGGGCAAATGACTTTATGCGCATCCATCATGTGCAGGCAACCTTGTATCCTTCACCTCATTCATATCTACAGTAAATGGACAAGGTATGCACTATTCTGATCCTGCACATGAGAATATTCAAACTTAAGCAACTTGCCTAAATTTCTATGTCAAAACACAGATTTGAAACTATTATAGGCATCTCATGCCTCACTCAGTCCTCCAATCACACCTGCTCCTGAATCTTGGCCATAATAAGAATTATGCATTTTCAGAGTGAGAAAAATTGTAGGAAACGTAGAGGAAATGAATAGGACAGGACTTTGACCCACACAAGGGAATCAGTGTGGGTCCTGGCAGCAGGTTAACCGGTAGTAGCTTTTGATAACTCTATTGTCAGAGACTGTAGACTCTCCCCTCCCTGACAAAGGTTGCCCTTGTCCACAGAGGTAATCTCAAAAGTTTAAGATTCTGTTTCATGGCCAAAGTTTAGTGGTCAAAATTTACTTCAACCAATGTAGTAAATATAGTAAGCAGTACTCAGAGATTATCAGGAAAGCCACACAAATAGATGCTTTCTGCTTGGGGCTAGATGAGGTTGCAGAAGAGACCTAATTCTTATCAACAGAGCCAACCAACCGATCATTTAAGCCACATGTGTCAAACACAAGGCCCGCGGGCCAAATCCGTCCCTCCAGGCCTTGCAGTGAGGCCCGCACCACGCTGTCATCACTGCACTCCGCTGCGTTTCCATCACAATGACAGTTTATGACTGTTCAGTAAACCATTCGGCCCGCGATTTAGGCTGGATTTTAGATTTTGGCCCCTTCTCTGATTGAGTTCGACACCCCTAATCTAGGCTAATAGTATCATTTGTGATAAATAATATGATCTTAGGTTGTTTTGGGGGATTTCCATTTTATAATAAATATTTAGCAAGTACTGTATAGTAAATGTTCCCTTGAATACTATGTGGTTCAAAATTTTAGTTCCTTTATTACTTTCCCTCATGGATTCCCAATACCTCAGTGTCTATCATATAAGCACAAAGGAAGAATATAAGTACAACACTTCTATGATTTATTTTTAACTGCTTAGCAGTTCCTAATGCTCAAGTCTCAGAGGCCTCTTATACTCTCAGATGTATGTGTTGCCATTTTAACAGCTTTTATGACATAAGTATCATGCAGTTCAGAGACAAATTGCATTTTTTTAGACTTGCATTCCCACCAAATTTATCATTTGTCACATTAACTTGATACTTTATCACTGGCTCTAGCAAAAATAGCCTTCTAATAAAAATATTGACTCAGAAAACTGCTTCATATACCACATGCCATTTAAATATATGTCAGTGCAGAGAACACATTTTATAGAAAATATTATTAAATTATAGAATGTGTACATCCTAGAAGTCATTAACTGTATGAGTTAAGGTTCATATAAGAGACATTAACATACATTTATCTTTAGTATATTCAATATACCTTATTAGGTTCTGCAAACTCACACACAAGTAACCATGCTGCAACCAGTTAATGAACACTTACTGTGTGCCTAAGGGATGGACTAAGAGTTTCAAATAATTATACCATTGTGTCATTGTAGCAACCCCTTGAGGCTTGGGCTATGTTATTCTCATTTTGAAGATGAGTCAAAGATTCCTTACATGACACACAAAAAATATGCCCATAAAAGGGAAAAAAGCCAATTAAAAACACACACACACAAACTTCTCTTTGAAAAATAGTGTTAAGAAAATAAAGAGAAGCCACAACCTGGGATAAATTATTTGCAAACACAATTCTCATAAAGGATTTGCACACAGGATATATAAAGAATACTCAGAAATCAAATAAGACAGAGTTTGTATAAAAATTCAACAAGAGTGTTATTCATATGACAAACTTGTCAAATTGAGTTTTATACCTAAATGTTAAAAACCAACATTTATAAAATTCATTTATATGGCATATAACTTAATAATATAAGTGAAAAAAGTCAATAAGATTACCTAACTTCTTAGTTGGAAATGGAGCAAAAGAGTTGTATAATCATTATGAAGAAAAGTATCAAAAGTATTTGAAAATCATCCAATAAGGTCTAAATAAATAGAGAGCTATGTGGTGTTCCTGGATAGAAAGAGTACATATTTTTAATATTTTAATTCTCATATATTTTTTGTTCATTCATGCAATTCCAAACAAATCTCAATTGTATGCCTCATGTGGAATTTGATCAGTGAGATCAAAACTTTGTAGGAAAGAGTTAAGATTAGCCAAAAAAATTTTGGAGAAAAATAATTAAATCAAGAGATTCTCCTACCAATCACAAACTCCTTATAAAGATACAGTAATTCAGAATATGAAAAGATTAAAGGAATGAAGCATAAGAAAAATCCCAAGCATATATAAAACTTGATATATGACAACGGTATCATTAAGTTCACAAGAAAAATATTTAAGAATCCATGTTAGGGGATTGGTAAGGTATGTACACATATAATATCTTAATTTAAAAAAAAAGAATCCATGTTAGTAGAATTGGTAATCCATGTGGAAAAATTATTTTGATCCCTTTCTCAGGCTTTTCACAAATATCAAGTTTAGGTAAATTTTAAAAGGGTGGCCATGTGTTTCATTTTGCTCAGATCAGTTCTACTTTACACTTGCTACCCCAGGGCAATTGTTAAGCACTCCCTAACGCTCTCAAAGATGTCCAAGTTTGGATGATAAATTGCATGATAAAACTGAAATGTGACTGTCCAAATATACCACAAAATATTTTAAAAGAAAATCCAAATATATATTTAGATTAGGATTGACAAAATATTTCTCAAATAAGAATCAAAAAGTCCACACACACCATTTTCTCCACAGAAATGGTTATCATGTTACAATTTAGATGACCGGACAAGCACAGGCCTAGAGTCTGTCCTTTGAATGATAGTGGTTTAGGAGTTAGGAATAAAATAATACTCGGAGAAGTTGGAATAAGTATAGGGGAGTTTAAGAATAGGAGAAATAGAGAAATGGAGACTGTGAGATCCCAACTCAAGTCATGGAGCAGTCTCATTCTTCTGAATGTCTCAGTGTGGGTAAGGTGACTAAAGGACATGGGCAGAAAATGGGGGCTTCCTGAAGATGACTTTTATCCCTAGTTTCCAGAGCCTCTGAAAATTCATTTTTTATTTGCAGTTCTCCTATATCTATAGCAACAACCCAGAAATACCAAACTGTCATGTCTTTGATAATTTATTTGTAGTTATGACAAGACCACATAACCTATTTCTCAAGACCTTCATGCTAGTTCTTCATATGACTCTTACTGAGTGAAATTTTAAATGAGATATGTGATCAGAATCCTGTTCTATGGGACATAATGCCATGATGCCCAGGAATTCATTATTCTTTTCTTCTAAGGTTAAATTCATACCCTTATTATTCAGAGGTAAAATGTTCATTTTTATGTACCTGCAAAATATGACACTCAAAATAAATTTATTTTGTAGTATTAACTATGAGGAAACAATCATGCTTCATTTTATTTCTCTATATATTGCATCTGTTGAAAAACTTTTGTTTATTCACTTTCATTCAAAAAAATTTTCATTCTTTCATTCAAAAAATTTTTTGAACAGCTTCAATAGAACAAAGAGTTGACCAAGTACGATAAATACGAAGATGAATAAGACACAGTCACTGGTTGCCTTAAGTCCGTGTTCTGGAGAGTGAAAGATCAGGTAAATAAATCACTTCTAATGCTTTAAGTTATAAAAGTTCTCGTATAAACAACTGCTAATTCCAGAGATGCATCTAATGTGTTGTTAGCATGCTGTAGCCACTCTATCTCTCTTCTCACTTCAGTTTCTTTGGTGGTCAGTCACTCTAGCCTTATGTGGTCGTTTCAGAATAGTTCTCTTTTTTCAAACATTCCAGAAAATTCCTGTGGATGTTTCTGACTTCCAGCATCACACCCTCCCCCTTTTCCCACCTCCATACGTATGCACACTGCATTCAGGGGATCCTCTGTTCAGGTCAGGCCTGGTTAATGCATTCACACCCTGTATTGACCAGAGTGTTGTGACTGATGAGAGGGATAGGAGCTCCTTATACAGTTGGAGTAGATGGTTCAGTTGGAGTCCATTTTCTTTCCCAGAAAAAAAGGGAAAGGTTTATTTCAGGTTATCTGATGGGTATTGGTGACCTTTATTCATGTAAGCTTTACAGGTGGAAGAAAGAGAGCAAATGTATTTTTGTACCTTTTAATTTATTGTGAGAATTCCAGGTAAAGGTCTTCAAAAATTTTTGATTATATGAGTCTCAAATTTAGTATAGAGAATAAAATTATTAGCCTTCAGCATAGCAGTGGTACTTGGAACTTTGAGGCAAGGTGAATAAAGAGAAAGTCATGACCTAAACAATTAATATAACCACAAAAATCCTATGACATAAATGGAGTATTATGTTTTAGTGTGATAGGTGACAGGAAATATTTTCTACTAGCATGATATGGGTAGAAAGAAGGTGCATCTAAAACAGCAGACTACGAGGTATGTTTGAAAATTGCCCTGCAAAAACAAAATGATTTACAAACAACTTTTAGTTACATCCTTTCTATAAAGTAAAACTCAGTCATTTCCTTCTGCCATAGTTTGTGGTTTGAAACATGCCTGAGAATAATGCATGTTTATTTTTTACGTTCACACCGCAAATCTATCGGCTTGTTCAGCAAGGGCTGAACAAGGTAAGTCAGTGTTCAATCTTATACAAAGGCAGAAGAAATAGTTAAAACTTAATGCAACTACAGGCAGGTAACAAATTTTAAAATGATTTCAAATTTGCAAATAAAATGCAATTTCTTAAGTAGCAAAATAGGGTCCAGTGTTGCTTTTTCTATTGTATTTTAAAAGGAGAGCAACATTATTTTATTGTAATGCAAACTTCGATTAGATGGTACAATTGACCTTGTAGACTATTTTATTATTTCTAGCTTCCTTCACTCCTAGTATCCACAGAATTACATTTTTAGCCCTAAGCTGTGTTTTATACATGTTCCAAATCTGTCATTGCTGCTTAATTCAACAGCATAAAAATTCTTAGCCACAGGACTTTTCGGATCATCAGTGGATGTGGTGTTTATTCTCTTTTTTTAATTTCTTATTTCTAGTTAAAAAATAAATCATGAACATGAAAAACATTAAGGTTTTTTTTTTAGAAAAATTCGCTTTTATTTCCTTTACTATATTATAATTTACCATAAAATTAAAATAAATTTACCATAAAAATATGATTGATTATCCATTACTCAATCTTTTAACAAGTTAGCAGAAGATAATATTGGTCATGATAGTATTTACCTTTTAAATCTTTTCTACTTTAAAAATAAATTCTACTTTAAAAATAAATCACAAAACCTGGTTAGTGTTACAGTAAACAGAACTAGCAATTAATAGAAACATAAATAGCTAAAATATTACCCTTTCAAGATGTCAGTGTAAAGGACCATGTAACAGCCAAGGAATCCCTGTAGAAAAACTGCATTTGCGTGCTGTTCCCGACTACGTTGGGACTCAACTAGTAGGAATAAAAAGTATCAAATAGATACCAACCAGGACTTTTGAATTTTCACCGAGTGCCTTTTCAAACTCTTAGGAAATGCCATGCATTGCAAAGTGTTAGGCTGATTTTTAATGATTTTATGAAGAACATTCACATTATAGTAAAACTATCAATGTATTGTAAATATCTATCATCTCAAATTTACTAATATATAAATATAGTTTGGCAAATACATGCTAAGAATAATTGTTTATATATGTCTATCTTCTTGAAATGAAAAAACAATTATACTTGAATTCTCTCACACTTAAAAAAAAAAGCTGATATTATGTATTTGAAAGCTGAAATAACATTTAATTGTTCCATATTTCTTAAAGTACATTTTCAATATGCTTCTGTTTGGTTCATATCTATCTATCTATCATCTCTCTGTCTGTCTATGTATGTATGTATGTATGTATGTATGTATGTATCTATCTATCTATCTATCTATCTATCTATCTAAGGCCTGATGCATGAAGATTCATGCAAGAATGGGCCTTCCTTCCCCTGGCTGCCAGCATTGCCTTCACTCCAGCCAGAGCCAACTTTCCACCTTTGCTCTGGCCAGAGCTGCCTTCTGCCTCTTGCCTTGTTGCACCAATTTGCATATTCCCTCCTTATTGGCTGTGAGGGCCGCCATCTTTGTTATGGAGTTAGGGTCAATTTGCATATTCTGTCTTTATTAGATAGGATCTACTAGAGCCTGGTGCACCAAATTTGTGCATGGGTGGGGGGGGTCTCTCAGCACGACCTGCACCCTCTCTAATCCAGGAGCCATCAGGGGATGTCCTACTGATGGCTTAGGCCCACTCCCCATGGTTCTCTCATCTCTGCAGGGCCTGGCTACATCACCGCAGCTGCAGTGACGAAGCCCCCTTACCCTGCTGTCTACTCTCTGTCTGTGGGGCTTGGGGGCTTTGTTTTCGCTGCCGTCTCATGAATGAAGCCGCTATGCCCTGCTGTCTACTCTCTGTCTGCCAGGCCTGGGGCCTTTGCCACCACCACCACAGGAATGAAGCTGCCACATCCCACTATCTGCTTTCTGTCTGTGGGGTCTGGGACTTTGCTGCCTCTGCAGTGCGAACGAAGTCACTGTGCCCTGATGTCCATTCTCTGTCTGCTGGGTCTGGGGACTTCACCATTGTCATGGTGATGAAGCCCTCATAACCTGCTGTCTGCTCTCAGCAGCAGGGCTGAAAGGACTGGGGAACTTCAGCAGGGCTGAGGGGACTGGGCTCTGCCAACTTGTGGCTATGGCAGCTTTCATCTTTGTGATGGCATGTGGGTTGATAGATGATAGATGGATGATATCATAGATGATATATGAGATATATACACTGAGTGACTGGTGCATGAATTTGTGCATGGGTGGGGACATGGGAGGGGACATGGGTGGTTGCCCAGCCTGCCTGCTGGTCAAACTCCTGGTTGAGAGGACAATTTGCATATTAGCCTTTTATTATATAGGGTAAACACTGAGTGGCCAGATTATTATGCATTCAGATATCATAATAATCTGGCCACTCAGTGTATATGTGCAAATATATATATATCTAGAGGCCCAGTGCATGACATTCGTGTATAAGGAGGTCCCTCAGTCCGGCCTGCACCCTCTCCAATCCAGGATCCCTCAGGGATCAGGCCTAAACCAGAACTCAGACATCCCTCTTGCAATCTAGGACCACTAGCTCTTAACTGCTCATCTGCCTGCCTGCCTGATTGCCCTTAACTGCTCTTCCCTGCTTGCCTGATCTCACTTCCAACTGCCCTTTCTTACAGGCCTGCTCTCACCCCCAACTGCCCTCCTTTGCTGGCCAATTTGGCTCTGATTGGTTAGTTTCTATGCCAATCAACGTCAAAAGTCCTGCCTCCTAGGCAACCATTGATTCTTCACTGCCCACACATTTGGTTCTGATTGGTCAGTTCCTATGCCAGTCAATGTCTCTGGGCCTATCAATGGGGCCTAATAAAAAAGGCAGGGTTAATCAGCAGCCTAGGTGGAGGCCTGGAGAGAAAATGGAGGCCAGCTGCTGGCCGGACTGAGAGAGAAAGAGACAAGTGCTGATCAAAAGCTGCCTCAGATGCAATGGATCAGTCCCTGCTTTTCTCTTCAGGCCTCTCTCTGGCCCTGATTTGCAGCTTCCTCAGCAGTCAGTGCTGGGCCACCAAGCCTGCAGTGGAAGCAGTCAGTGCTGGGTCATGGTAATTAGCCCTGACTGCAGGACTGACTTTCAGTTGGTCCAGCCTCTATAGTTACTGGTCATTACAACCCAGGGCTTTTATATATTAGGATACCTGTTACTGCTTCCTTGTCTTATGGAAATGTAACTGCACCTGGCTTCCTTGTGTTATAGAGATGTACCTTCTCATAGCCCCGTGTTTTTCCCATGGATCCCAATTCTAAAAATTCCCTAAACCTGCCTATATTCCCCTAAAATTCCTGTTTTATTAACACTCAACTTTTTGTTTTTCCAAAATAAAAACAATATCTGCTTGAACTGACCTTCTTGCCTGCCTTGCTGACTTTCCAATATAGGCCCAAGTTTGAAATGTGTATACAATATTCTCTCTCTCTCTCTCTCTCTCTCTCTCTCTCTCTCTCTCTCTCTCTCTCCCTCATATGTATATATAAACAAGAGTTTTATAGATTTAAATTTGCTCTTGACCCACATTTTTGGACTATAGATACATTTTTGAGTTTATTGAACGTGTGTTTGGCTGTAAGTTTGAATTCAATAAAAATCTGATTTCTAACTTCCTTGTTATGTGAGCCCTCCTTTCCACCTGTAGAGCATAAGAAATCTGCAGGTCAAGCATTTGTCTACTTCAGTGTAAAGCAGCTTTATTGTTAGAAGAGGACACTTTCTTTCACTTAGTTTTTCAATTAAGGCTATAAATATAAATTTTATTCTATGAAAATTGAAAGCAAATGCATAGATATGTTCAACTTGAGAAAAATATTTCACAAAAGTTATTTAAAAATTGTTGCTATATATTTCCAAACCCACACAGACTCACACTTTGATCTTGTGTACATACTGAAACAGGAATTTTGGGAGTGAAAAATACAGGTTTTGAGAAGTTTTAGAAATTTTGGAAATAAAGAGGACCATGGAGGAAGCACAGGGCTGCAGAGCAGCAGAAGGTGTATTTCCATAGAATAGGGAAGCTGAAAAGCTGAAACAGGTACATTCCCATAGAACACATGTGTCAAACACAAGGCCCACGGGCCAAAATCCGTCCCGCCAGGCCTTGCAATGTGGCCCGCACCGCGCTGTCATCACTGCACTCCGCTGCGTTTCCATCACAATGACAGTTTATGACTGTTCAGTAAACCATTTGGCCCGCAATTTAGGCTGGATTTTAGATTTTGGCCCCTTCTCCGATTGAGTTTGACACCCCTACCATAGAATGAGGGAGCTGGGAACAGTAGAAGGTCTATATTTACAAAATAAAGGGAAGGAAGCCCTTCATCCAGAAGGAGAAGAAGAAAGCCCAAAGGGAATAGGAAAACAATAAGGAAGGAGGGGGAGAGAACCTCACATGTGAGGTTCAACTTTTGAGCCTGGGAGTTCCCATAGTAACCAGTCCAAGGGAATAGTGACCAATCAGTTGGGATGTCAAGGCCCCAAGATCTGCAGCCTTTATAAACCACAGGGAAAAAGAAGTCAGTGGGACTCTTCCTCCTCCCTACTTGGGAATCTGTGTTGTGAGAATATTTCCCTTTTCCCACATGGGAATCTGTAATTGTTCTTCAATAAATTTCCACCTTTGCTATACCACCTTCTGTCCGTGGATTCATTCTTTGACTCCAGTGGATAAAAGAATCTGGATTCCAATCCAAAAATTCCATATCAGTACTACATTTTACCTTTTCATTGCTATTTATTTCACATAGCTTTCACATTTCAAAAACTTACATGAATCACACAAAATGACACATTTTTCCCATTGCCTTATACATTTTCTTCTGAGAAGCAACTACCTATGATGTTGTTTATTTATTTAATAAATTGAAACCCAGTATCAGGAAAGCCAAGGATTTATTCTGATAAGTCAGTTCCTCTGCAGAGTGTAGATTTGGGCTCTTCTTTTTGTTCCTGGGAACAAACAAATAAATATTGACAGAGGCAAAATAAACTCACTTTGGTATTACAGGTGTTTGAGTCTAACATCTTTAAAGGCATATAAGTCTTCAGGGAGTTCAACTTGAACATTGAAAAGAAACGTAAGACTGACTCAACATTGATTCATTCTCTTTCAGATGACTGATAGCAGAATGTGAAAGAGAAGATCCACTTAGCCTCAAGTGTATATTTTATGCTACTTCAAGGAGGCAATTGTCCATAGTTCTTGGTCAAAAATTCTTAAGTCTCAAGAGAAACATAAAGGTGAGTTACAAAGAGGTAAGTACTATATACACCAAAAACAAAATATTATATTCTTTATCCAGAAAGAAAAGTAGACAAATCTTACAATACATGATCTTACAGATTTTAAGTTTTAGATGTTGCATTGATACTAAGTAGATTATGTGGAAACTCAACCATGTTTTGACTATAACACAAATCAGTGTTTCACATATCATGGCAATGGTTTATAGCATGATTGAATTAATCAAAATCTAATTAATTCATTCTTTTAGTTTTTAAAATATATGCTTGCTGCCAAAACTGGTTTGGCTCAATGGATAGAGCTTCAGCTTGGGGACTGAAGGGTCCTGGGTTCGATTCCAGTCAAGGGCATGTACCTTGGTTGCAGGCATATCCCTAGTAGGGGGTGTGCAAGAGGCAGATGATCTATGACTCTCTCATCGATGTTTCTAACTCTCTATCTCTCTCCCTTCCTCTCTGTACAAAATCAATAAAATATATATTTTTTAAATAAAATAAAATATCTGCTTGCTGAAAACTGACCAAATTGCTATACCAAGAGTCCAATTAAGTGATCATAATTATCAAATTAATTGCTTTTACATTGTCAATGTCTGGTTATATTGATCACTTTAATACTGTTATCTGCAGCATCATTTTTGAATAATAAACATATCATTGCTTTGTCTTTGATTTGTCTAGTAAAACCTTTCTATACTTAGAATAACAATAACAAATTACACTTTACATTTGAATTTAACCCTAAAGCACAGAGTTTATGATTTTTTCTATATGTCAGATAATCAAATATAAACTGTCTTTACAATAGTGCTTTTTAAAATATATACAGAAAAAAATATTTCTAGACTAGAGGCCCAGTGCATGAATTTGTGCAACTTGAAAGGAATTGTGGGCTGCGAGCCCATAGTGGGCACAGGGGTGGGTCTTGGGTCATACTCCATGCCCCACCTGACCCTTTCTGCAGTGGTCCCTGGCCCCCTGTTTGCCAGCAACCCTGCTTTGGCCACTGCTGCTCCCATGTGCTGATGGTGCCAGCCCCATTCACACCTACTGAAGCACAGAGCAATTGGGGCCAATGCTAGCATCAGGTGCAAGCAGTGAGTGCAAGTGGCAGCTGCTGCCCTCATCACCCCTCAACAGCAGGGGGAGGTAGAGAATCCCTCAGGGGCTATCAGGGCTGGCAACTGCTGCTCACACTCCATAATGGTGCCAAGTGATCGGGACTAGTGCCAAGCACTGGCAGTGGGTGTGAGCAGTGGCTTTAGTCCTGGCAGCAGGGCCAGCACCAGCAGCAGGTGTGAGCGCTAGGCTGGACCATGGTATGCAGAAGCAAATAATTTTCAGTAACCACCAGAGGCTCACCGCAATGACAGAGAGAGACACCCTGCCTTGGTCTGGTGCCCCATCTTACCTGCTCCCCCATCATGCTGTAGCTGATGCCCGACATGTTCCACACGTGCCCCTGGTGGTCAGGGCACATCATAGATAGCAACTCATTTGGTTGTTCAGTTGTTTGGTGTTTCTGCCTTTCTGTCTATTTGCATATTAAATACTTTCTCTTATTACTATTAATATTATATAATTTAGGACCCGCTTTTCTGGCTCATTTAGTAGAGATAAAGAAAACATGAAAACAAAAATGAGGAAGATTCCTGGTAAGTAAAAGATGACCAAGCAATTATCCCATTGTATTTAAATATTTAAAATTGCATCATAATGTGAAGATGCTGATGTCACCAAACATGTACCCCTGGTGTGCCCTGTGAGCTGTCCAGTTGAGAAAGTTCTTATACTTGTGATAATCAAAATCCAGAAAACAGTCACGAATTCTACAAAGAGAAAAAGCCAGACAAGAAATGACAAAGGACTTGGAGTATGAACTGCTTTAATTTGTTAACATAGCACGTTAGGAGAATACTACATTATACATACAATGATAGTCATTGTCTCAATCTCCCTAGAGTCTAGTGCCTATTTACAACTAAACAGGCAAACAAATAATGGCAATACATATTATTTTAGAAGAAAAAAATGAAGTCTCATAAAAGGACTGCAGATAATTTTTCAAGAAAGTAAAGGAGTGATTTATTGTAAGACCGCCTGGTGTCAATATGAATAAATTGACATGAACAAATAGATAAAACTACATTTTAAGATAAATGTGTTATTCTAGTTATTTCTTCTGTCTTCCAAGAGTTCAAAAAATAAATGGCCGCTGATGTCTCTGTGACATCTATCCTTTTCTTAAGAACTGGAAGCTTCTATCAATCTGCACTGCTGATTTGATTGCATTCCTTTTTCCCCGTGAAGAGGGGTAACTTCTGGCTGATGACATTGTGCTGTGTTACTTAGAGCAGCCCTCCTTGAGAGAGTTGTTTATACTCCATTTCCTCTTAACCCATTTCCTCTTGAATCCACTTGAATCAGGCTTTCAAACTCTCTTTCTACAGAAACTGCTATTGTCAAGGTAACAAGTAACCTGCACATGGCTAAATATAATAGTCAGTTCCCAGTCCTCCGTGTATTTGATCAACACACTGTGATCAACCTTTCATTTTGGAAGCGTTTCTTTGACTTGGCATCTAGGACACCAGGCTCTGGTCTCCTCCCACATCACTGACAATTTCATTGCAGACTATTTTCCTGATTTATCCAGACCTCTAAAATCTGAAGCACCCCAGGCATCAGACTTCTGGGCTTTCCTATGTTCTTCATGGTGATCACACCCAGACTATGACTTTAGCTGGTCTATTTTTGGTAATAATTTTTAAAAAGCCTATTCTTTATCCCTGTAGTTGATTAAATTGTTGTTCTCCTCTTCTCTAGATGAGAATTCTATTTCTCTACTTAAAAGATGTCAGACTTTACCAGGTTATTTGCTTTGACCAATGAAATAGGATAGAAATTATGTTGGTCACCTCTGCAAGCTTTATGAGCCAATGCCTGATTTATCATGTGTTTTTCCTCTGCCATGAGACAGGAAATGTGTTAGTATTGATAGATCAGCCCTGTCAACCTGGGTTTCAGAAACAAAGCAACATGGAGCAGGACCTCACCAGCTCCAAGGTGGCCATGTACTATGAGTGAGAAACAAAAATGTGCTTATTGTGGGCCACTGAGATTTGGGAGGCACCAGTTAACTGCTGCGGAATGAAGTACTGTGACTGGTATAAACACTTTCATTTTCCCATGTCTCATGTACTATGCACTCAACTCCTGAATGTTAATATTTTACATGCCCCAAATAAAATCTTCATAATTTTTCTCTGAAACTTTTCCTTCTGCAGACCTCTTTGTCTCACTGAATGGTGCTTCCACTCCTGTTGATCAGACCTGGACTTCTCTGTTACTTTACAGTCCCAAATTAACCCATTGGCAGGTCCTGTGGACTTCAAAATATACTATAGTTACACCAATAAGTGTATGACTTCCTTTGACCATTCTTGTTCTAATACAATTGACTGTCATCTCTCATTTGAACAAACTACAATAACCTCCTAACTTTTTTCTTTTTTTACATTTTTTTATTATAGTGCATTATATATTCGCTCAAAAAATCTCCACTGGTTTCCCATTTCTTAACAGATAAAAATATTCTTTTAAGCATTGCCTAGAGAACTCTACTAATCTACTACCCTCACTTTGCTTCCTCCCACTCCCTTACTTTCTCATTTGACTACAAACACATGGAAGTTTCTCACAACCTTCAGGTCTTTTCTCTAAAATGTCACTGAATTCATAGGGCTGTTTCCAATGACTATATAGAAGTCTAAACTCGGAGTCCATAGGCTGTGTCCCAACTCTCCCAATTGCCTTTATCTTACTTAACTTTATGCATTTACCATCATATGAAATATTACAGATGCCCTTGTTCATTGTGTCCTCCCACAAATAGAAGCTCTATGAAAGACAAGATTTTATCTCTTTTGTTCAAAGCTGTATCTCTTGTGTCCACATCAGAGTCTGGCATATAGTATGCAGTCAGAAATATGCATCAATCAGTGCTGTGAAGGTATGTAAAGAGAGGTACAGGTCCTGGCTGTTCCACTTACAACATTTGCAACTTTGGACAAATACATTACCTCTGTGCTTTTTTATTAATATTACTAGAGACCTGATGCACAAAATTAGTGAAAGAGTAGGCCTTCCTTCCTCCAGCTGTCAGCACTGTCTTCCCTTCAGCATCTGGGATCTGGGCTTCCCTCCCAGCCCTGGCTTTGCTGGAAGGTGGTCCAGAAGGAGGTCTGGTCTAATTAATGTATTATGCTTTCATTATTATAGAATATTCTGAGATTAATTGGACCTATCTCATAAGATTTGTATGAGGAATTGTTTAGATCCTACCTGAGGATAACTTTATTGCTTTTATAGAGAGGAAGGGAGAGAGAGAGAGAGAGAGAGATATCAATGTGAGAGAAACATGGATCAGTCAAGGATCAGTTGCCTCCAGAATGTACACCAATCAGGGATCGAACCTAGCTATGTGCCCTGCCCTGGAATGGAACCTGCAAACTTTTGGTTCATGGGATGATGCTCCACCTGACTGAGCCACCCAGCAAGGGCTGAATGAGGACTTTAAAATATAGCACTGTCCAGCCGAAACCAATTTGGCTCAATGGACAGAGTGTCAGCCTGTGGACTGAAGGGTCCTGGGTTCGATTCTGGTCAAGAGCATGTGCCTTGGTTGCGGGCACATCTCAAGTAGGGGGTGTGCAAGAGGCAGCTGATCGATGATTCTCTCTCATTGATGTTTCTAACTCTCTATCCCTCTCTTTTCCTCTCTGTAAAAAAATCAATAAAAAATATAAGAAAAAAATAAAATATAGCACTGTCTGGAGCATAGTAATGGATCAATACATAATATCAAAAAATAGATGTATGATTTACTGAAAAATGGGAGGGTATTGAATACCAGAAATGTATAGTTTTGAATTCCTACTGAGCCACCTCAGGCTGAATCACCTGGCATAAGCTTCAGTCTCTATGCCTCCATGTTCTTTTCTATAGGTTGATGATAATAGAACTTATAGAAATGAATATAATATCTGTATAATGCCCAAATTATGTCTTATACATAGTAGGCATACAAATATTTACTGATATAAGAATTTATTGAGTACCAGAAACTTAGTGCTTTGACAATCTCAGAAGGTAGCTATTTTTATTGTTCCCACTTTTCCAATTATGAAAGTTAAATTATAAAAAGACTTGGACAATTGTATTAGAGGGTGTAGTGGAGACAGAATTTGACTACATTGGTGTTATTAAACACTAGTCTTCCCTTCGCTATTTATTTACTGACTTGATATTTAATAAATATGAGTGTTCATCCTCATAGACTTTAAAACCTGTTTGGCAGAAAGGTGGTGCATCTATCAACACAGCTGAGTAAATGGTGATACAGAATGGTGATAACAATTGGAGCCAATAGTAAAAACATCCTTGTGGAATTTTTGGAATGATTGCACCATGAATAATATTAACAGGGATAATTGAGATAATTTGGTCCTGTGTTGACATAAGTAAGGCTCAGAAGGACGCATCTGTGAGTTGATCAGTCATACCGGTACCTTGTATTAATGTTTCTCAATCTTCACCTCATTTGTCCTCCCTTTGTGGAGAGATTGTCCTCGAAGGCTCCTTTCGTTATGTGAGAAGGAATAACTGTGTTTTAGGGTTGGTCCTGTTATATACCTGCTCCAGCAAAGAGGCCAGTGATGCCTGCCTGAGCGGATGTGAAACACTCGAAGAGGAGCAGTTTACAGCAAAGTCTTCCCTAACTATACAGACATACCAGGACATCAGTTTGGTGCAAATGGCAATCTGGGCTTGCCTTGTATCATCCCTGTCAGTTTCAAATCCTTGTTTCAAAAGAGCAACCCCATTCCTGCAGCCTGGAGTGAGGCTGGCCTCTCTGCCACTGTGGCTTCCTCGCCTGGCTCAGACACGCTGCTAAATGCTCTTCTCAGTCGGTCTAAATGAGCATTTTCAGTTTTAACTGCAACCCTCACACTTCTACTCATAACCTTTTTCATCATGTGTTAAAATATTAAGTAAGTGCCTTAGTCTACACCAGATCACACATTATTTTTAAAGATCCTTCTCGAGAGCCTTGTACTTGTTAGTGTTATGTAACATGCTGAGAATTTCTTCAGGGAAACAAATTGGGTGAAATCTTGGCTTAATGCAGTTTAAGGCAGTTTCAAGAGCTGGAGTGAGCACACTGGTCCACACTCACACCTTCTCCCTGTGTTTCTGTTTTGCAATGTCACGTTGCATACGGCTGCGCGGTTGTTCTGTCAGGAGGCATAGGTCCAGCCTGGACACTCTCTTCCTGGGTCACCTCAGTGGCCCCATGGTGCCTGCTGAGGACAGGAGAGATGCTATGTCCTGGGAGCTGGAGACATGCTAGGAACTTTAGAGGACTTATTACACCCTCCTACCCCTGCCGCTCCATTTCACCGACAGGACGGATGTTTACCTGCTTCCACTGAGCTGCTGTAAGTAGGTGGGTTAGAAGCTTGGCTTTCTGTGCCCTTTGTAGCATCAGTGCTATGTCCTTCTTCTCCTCCATGGACTCTCCATTCTAGCCAAAGCAGTAGACCATCGTGTCTATATTTTTCACATCACTGAGCTTATGCTTGTGCAATTCTTCTGCACACCCACTCCCAAACAATGCCCTTTTCCTCTTATTTCATATCCAGATTCTACAATGTCAGCACCCCCTTCATCATCCCTGAAGCTTTCTCTTCTCTCCCTGCCACTCCTGACACTCCTATCCAAGCATGTGCTATTTGTCTCCTTGGAAGAGCCAAAACGCACGTTGACCTGTGCCTTCACTCACCATGTACATATTCTGCATTTTTCTATGAAACCCTAAGATCCAAAGGACCTTTGATTATTTCCTATACACCAAGGCATTATTAATGGATTAATAGGTAATGGATCTAACATCCAATTTCTTAGGGGTGGCATTTAAGGTGTAGGCAGGACTAGTGATAGACACACACACCCCCCTCGCCCAAGATCACATTGAATATGTGGAGTTACATCACAAAGGACAGATGAGTTGTGATGTCATAATTTAGGAACTGTGAGAGCCGAAGCATAATGTCTTTTCCTCCTTCACTTCACAAGAAAATGGAAAAATGCACAGTTTAACCCACATTTTGGCTACCTATATGTACCTGCCACTCACGGTCACCCATTATATGTGTTTTCCACAGAGTGATTTTTATATGTCATATCTCAAGACCTGTGTATATATATTCAATTTCCATATTTGTTTGGAAAATGAACCAATAAACCATAATAGAAACAACTTCAGTTTTTTAAATATATTTAAATGTAGAGAGCAGAGACATACCCACATAATACTATGCAAAAAAATACAATCAGTTAAAAATACAAATTTTATAAACAAATTATAATTACAGTTCAGAGGATTGAGCAATTCCTCTGGTAAAAATCATTCATCTATGATGGGAATTCTACACTAAACAATGGTTAAATTTTTTTCAAAAGTCAATATTGTTGATGGATATTAGTTTGCCTAGCTTTAAAATGTTGAAACTGTAAAAATATATGAAGAATGAAAATAGCTCATTATTATAATAGTGAAATAACCATGATAAATAGCATTCCCTTCTTTTCTTTCATAATACTTTATATATATATATATAATTTTTCTTTCATAATGCTATATATATATATATATATATATATATATATATATGATTTTACTACTTAATATTATAATAAGTTAAGATAGCAATTGTCTCTACTTATATAATACTTTACCATGTTGGAATATTATGTTTTACCTAATTCCTGATTTTAATGCTTCCAATTTTCTTTTATTATATAAATTCTCCAATGGCTTGTCATATTAATTTTTTTTAGTATAGATTGCTATCAGTCATATTACCATGTGAAATGCATAAACAATTTGAAAACTTCTAATAAATATCACCAAATAGCTTTCTGCAGAAATTGTGAAAATGTATAATGATTTCTGAGTGCTGCTTCAGTGTACTCTTACTTGTGTTTGACACCTTTACTTTTATAAGGACTCATGAGTGAAAAGAGAAAAACATAGTTAAAAACTATGCATTCCAATGATTAGAAACATTAAATAGTTTTCTAATAATTTGTTAGCTATAACATTTTGTCTTTTAGATCTTCTGTTTAATATGATTGTGCTGAGGTTTAAAACTATGTACTGAAGTTTAATTTCTTATTATATGATTTCATTATAGATGAAAACAGTAATCCTTCCTTTTATTTCTTTGAAACATGTTTCAGATTATATTGTTATGGTTATCAGATTATTTAAAATGGAGAAAATCACTTTAGGAAAACTTTAATTTTTTGGTTTCTTCCATTGCTTTTAAGATGTTAAACTCTCTTAATATATAAAAATCAAATAGTTGGTATATAATTTTTTATTTTTTAAATAATTTATTAAAGTTTCTTTTATTCTTTGATCCTTCTAAGACTTGCTTTACTGAAAAATAAAGCATATATTATCAAGCAGGATTAATGAATAACCTCGTTGTCCATACATACTCAGATTTACCTTTGGTTCTCCTGGATACTTTCTTCCACTGTCATGGAAGAACGATGCTTACAGAAGACTGGAGAAAAATGAAGCAATGCCCAGAGAAATGGAGTTACATTGTTTATTCACCAGCAGGCCCAGAAGGAGATGTCTCCCAAATTTCTGGACAAAAGCGTGGAGGAAGCTTTCCCTATTTATATCTTTCCATTCCCTTTGTCTCCCACATAAAGGTTTTTCTGGACCTTTTGTCAGATGACTAGTTTATTTTCCCTATCATTCAAGCAGCTAGAAAGCAAAGTTAATTTACAGAGTAAGGGGCTGTCTAAAAATAACAGAGTTGACTCACAGAATAAGGGATCATCTAAATGCAGAGAATTTCAAACTAGTTTTTTACAAAATAGGAGTTAGCCTTCTCATTACATGTCAAAACCAAAGTCATTGTATTGTTTGGGCTTTAATTGTTTATTCTCTCCATCCAAGTTCATCCAAGTTCATAAAAACATATGTATTAGTTTCAGTCTTTTAAAATATATCAGCAGAATTTGGTTTCTTGATATAGACCTTGTTCAGTTTATCCCAGAGTATTTCATGTATTTTGATGCCACTGCAATTGAAATATTGGCTTACTTAACTTTTTTTTTTAAAATATATTTTATTGATTTTGTACAGAGAGGAAGGGAGAGAGATAGAGAGCTAGAAACATCGATGAGAGAGAGAGTCATCGACCAGCTGCCTCTTGCACACCCCCTACTGGGGATATGCCCGCAACCAAGGTACATGCCCTTGACCGGAATCGAACCCGGTACCCTTCAGTCCCCAAGCCGACGCTCTATCCACTGAGCCAAACCGGTCTTGGCTGGCTTACTTAACTTAATCTAAATAATTATTAATAGTATAAAACAAAGTTTTTGAATGTTATACTTATATTTTACCTTATAAACTTAGTTCCTAATTAGTTCAATTAATGATTTTAGATTTTAAAATGTGTAATGTTTTATAATTCTCAAAATAATTGTTTTCTCTCCTTTTTGTCTTGACTGTGTAGCAATAATTCATGAGTGACATGACAATTTTTGATAGCCACAATTTTAGCTTTGTTCTGATTTTAATGAGAAAGACATTAAAATTTTACCATTAAAAATGCTACTGACTTTTGGCTTAAAATAGTCTTTATCATGTTAATATGAATATTTAATGCTTCTCTAACATAAATTCAAGGTATTTTTCTTTGGTGACTTTATTGATACGATATTCAATGTTCGTAATTTATAATATTAAAAAAATGTACTCATTTCTAATAAATCCTATTTATTAATAGTAGTAAGTTATTCTGTTAACTTGATCAACTTTTTAAATTTCTGACCTGTTTATTGTTTTATTGTTAATATATATATATATATATATATATATATATATATATATATATTTAATTAAGGGAGATGAGAGAGAAAAAGAGAAACATCAATAATGAGAGAGAATCATTGATTGGCTGCCTCTTGCACACTCTCCCCTCTGGGGATCTAGCCTGCAACCCAGGCATTCCATCCTGGTTCATAGTTAATACTCAACCAGTAAGTCATGCCTGCTGGGCTGTTCATCTTTTTAAGTGAAAATATTTATTCATGATCATTGTTTTAGTTTTGACATCAAGGTTATACCATACATAGAATATAAATTATTTAGCTTTCTCTTTAGTCCTTTACTTTGGAAGCACTTTATTCCTTTTTTATGTCAGGAAAGTTAGAAATATATAAGATTAAAATAATCATTTACAAATATTTAGGTTCAAAACCATTTGCTATAGGAATTTATTTTACATAACTTATTTTATTATATTAAAATTATTTTAATAACATTTCTGGCTACCAATTTATTTAAGCACATTGAATAAAATGTGCAAAATGGAAATAAATGGAATAAAATCACCTAAATATTCTAATATTATATCTATAATCTTTCTATTTATCTATCATCTTCTATCTATTTCTAATCACCTTTCTGTTTGGTTATCTACATATAGATCTATTTACATAAATTGGCATAGTATTTTAGATAAAATTTTGCAAATTATTTTTTATTTTACATTCCTTTCAGCAATATTGTCATTAGCATTGGAGTTTAGGTGGAATTTATAGCAATTATTTTATTTTATTATTATTTTTAAAAATATATTTTATTGAGTTTGTACAGAGAGGAAGAGAGAGGGATAGAGGGCTAGAAACATAGATGAGAGAGGAACTTCGATCAGTTGCCTCCTGCACACCCCCTACTGGGGATGTGCCTGCAACCAAGGTACATGCCCTTGACCGGAATAAAACCTGGGACCTTTCAGTCCGCAGACCGACACTCTGTCCACTGAGCCAAACCGGTTTCGGCAATAGCAATTATTTTATCTTAACTCTACATTTGAGATATTTCAAAGCTTTTTATATCTTAACTTCCCAATATAATTAAAACCCAAATTATATACTTAAATTTTTTATTTACAAGTGGTATTAAGTTACCTTTCATTACTATGTTGATATTATGATTTCACAGCTCTTGCATGAATAAAAATAGATCTGAATTTGAGTACAGCATAACTTTTGCCCTTTTCTGAGTTTATGTGCTTCTTAATTTGTTTCCATAATGTATAAAATTTCCTCAATGTGCCTACCTAGATATTTATTTCTTTTTATATTGCTTGATCTGATAAATATATTAAAACTACTTGCTCAAGGCTGCATGTGAGTGTGTGTGTGTGGCTTTGATATATTTCTTTGGTATGTACTAGACACTGAATAATTTTTATAAAGTAAATTAAGTATTTCTGCATTCATTCTGTTTCCTTATATAGAAAGTACAATTATTTGATAATGAACAAGACTAAATTTGTCATGAAATAATCTAAAAACTTAGTATAATGTTCCATAGAACATTCCATGGTACTTCCTTGCACCTTTGATGATGAAAAACGTTTTTCTAATATTTTCTTTTTATATTTATTTGTAAAGTTTTGTTCTTTCTTAGTCTTTAGGCAATATTTTCTTTCTTTTGAGATATGGAATTTTTTCATCATTCATATTTTTAACAGTAAAGAAGATGTAGGAATTGATTTTCAACTATTCTGTGGACCATTTTAATGTTGTTAGAATTCTGTTTCAGATCTAAAATTGGAGAACAGAATAATGTGACCAATTCCCAGTCCTGCCTCAGATTAATATTTGACATTTATGTCATTGCTTTTTCCAGAGCGAACTGCTTCTTCTGTGTCCTTTTCCACTCCTTATAGGTTTCTAATTATGGACAGTAGAACCCTACAGGTCCACCTGTCATCTTTCTCCATTAAGTGGATTGTGTGCTATGCATGGAAACCACAGGTCCTGCATACAAATTACAGAAGGAAAACTTGTATTTCCTAACTTTCCTTTGCAATGAAATTGTAGCCTTTCAATGAATTTGTAGAGTCAGGTACTGAGGATGGAAGGTTGAGCAAGGAAAGCTGGGCAGTAATATTTGATATTCTGCTGAGATTTCTGATTTTTGTATCAACTTCTCTATTTAAAATTAAGGATAGGGCTAATACTCCTTTTGAGTGCTTCTTGTTAGTGATATTCTTCCATATCATTGATAATATAGTTTATTTTAGGATTTAATTTCTGTCTGGCTGATTATTGGCAATTACTTCCCAAACTTTGTCTTAATGCTTTTCTTAGTTTAGATGTGGTTATGCCCTTTAAACTTTTTCTACAAATATTTTAATAAAGTGGGTGAAGCAAATTTAAGAATGTTAGCTTAATACCATCTTTACTTTAATTTTCACCTTATCATGTGAAACAATGTGAGCCAAGTCAGAAATGTGCGAACAAGGGGTATTTCTGGGAATTGGCTAAATGTTAGAAATTATACATTTTTACTTGGATGGTACAGTGTGGAGCTATTAACATTTTTTGACCTGAAATTTGACATTATGAAGCTGTATTTAATAGAAATTGGTTGAGCCACATGGTTAGAATTAATCCAATGTGTCAGAGTAATTTATGAGGCATATTGCTAGGGTTCAAGTTGGAATAATATCAGACTCACACAATTATGACAATATGTATGACTTAGAAGGTCAAATTGCAAAATGGTTAGTTTTTAGACTCAGACTGCCTGTTCACTTAATATTAATTCAGGTCTAGCCATTAATAATCATATGATCTTAGTCCTGCCTCAATTTTCTCAGAATGAGGGAAGATTATTGGATGTCTTTTTCAGGGTTGGTAAGTTTTCCAGTAATAAGAGCATAGTAAATTTAGGCCATTAATATTACTCATATATTATTATCTTCTAGAAAATTATCTTACTACAAGGATCAGTGACAAAGGTAGAGCAACAAACCCTACAATTTTGTGAACTTTCTACACAAAATTGTAATAAGCATGCCTTTTTATTTTTCCTGCTCAGCCAGTTAAACTTGGCTAGAAATGATCCTTGAGTTAGCATCAGCATGCTCCAGACCCCATTCAGTTCTTCATAAATGTGGAAATCACTTTAAGTGTTGTCATCTGATATCCTTCCATTAAACAAAATTTACTATAAAGATGCATGACCACTTTTTGTATTAAAATCTAAAAAATTGACCTGGTGTTTATTTTGCAAGTGTTTGACTTTACCAGTGAAGCATTACATTTTTCCTTTTCTTTTATTTTCTCTTCTTCTTTTCTTTTTTTTTTTTTGTGATTTTGAGAGCTTTGATTTCTTAGTGAATCTATTATGCTAATGAAGGTGTTTTTATTTGTGTATTTTTCATTAACTTGTAAGGATGAGAAGACAAACAGTATTAGTATAGTACATCTTTGTTTAGTTACCTATAATAATCAATTAGAATACATAAAAATGAATATGCTTTTTCCTATTAGAGATAAGCAGTAAGTTCTTCCTATTAAAGTTACATGTTAAAATGACAAAGACATAACCTTGGAACTTTCCTTAATATGTCATTTCTTGGAGAGTGATCAGTGAATGTTGCAAATTAAGGCCTATCTACCCTGTAAAGTTAAAAATGTATCTTGCCTTTCAACCCTGATATTTGATCCCAGTCCAAGAATTACATTTATTTAGGCATTTTTGTTTTTCTTTCTGTATATTTTATTGATATACCTTTGGGATTATTTTTATTATGCTTCCTGGTATTTTTTGCCATTTAATTTAAAAAAATTTTTGAATAATAGTTGACATACAATATAATATTATTTTCAGGTGTACATCTCAATGATTAGACACTATACAGCTTACTAAGATCACCCCAATAAATCTCATACCCATCTGACACCGAACCAAGTTATTATAGTATTATTGATTATATTCCCTATGCTGTACTTTTTATTCCCATTATTATTCTGTAACAACCAATTTTTTCTTCTTGACCCTGTCATCTTTTTCACACATTTCCGCCAATCCAGCCTTATCTGGCAACCATCAAAATGGTCTCTGTATCTATGAGACTGTTTCTGTTCTGCTTGTTAGTTATTTTTTATATTCAATTGTCAATATATATGTATTTTTTGCCATTTATTTTTTTTATCATCTTCTTTCTTCTTCTTCTAAAAAAAAGACCCTTTGATATCCTACATAATAAAAGTCTAAGTGGCTGGTTGACTGGTTGGCCAATTAACCAAACAAAGCATAATATGCTAATGATATGCTAAGGCCGCTCAACTGCTCACTATGATGTGCACTGATCACCGAGGAGAATCGACTGGTTGACCAGTCACTATGATGTGCACTGGCCACCAGGGGGCAGATACTGGTAGGTTAGCTTGCTGCTGGAGTCCGGCCAATTGGGACTGAGCAAGATGGGCTGGACATGCCCTGAAGTCCTCCATTGGTCCCTCCATGGCTGGTCAACCTCCTGTCTTCCTCCCCAGCCCCAATTGTGCACTGGTGGGGTTCCTTGGCATGGCCTGCACCCTCTCACAATCTGGGACCCCTCAGGGGATGTCTGAGAACCAGTTTCAGCCTGATCCCGCAGGCCAGACAGAGGGACCCCACAGGTGCACAAATTCGTACACTGAGCCTCTATTTTCATATAATACTAGTTCATTGGTGATGAACTCCTTTAGCCTTTTCTTCTCTGGGAAGCTCTCTCTCTGAGCTTAGATTAAAAAAGATAGCTTTGCTGGGCAAAGTGGTTTTGGTTGTAGTTTCTTAGCTCAACCTGTTAAAAGATAACCTGTGTCTGTTGCAATTTAAAATGAGAATAACTAATTCATTACCACAAGAAACATGGCTACTTATGCCTGAGATACCTCTATGTCAAGTGTCTCCAGAGCACAGTATGTCTGTGCAAAGCATGAGAATTCTCAGGAAGCAGAAACTACATTAGTTCATAGAAGTAAATGTTAAAAACAAAATCAGCTAATATTTATTAAATAATCATTATATGTCAGAAATTGATTTAACTCTTGTCATCTCCATAACAATGAAATAAGTTTATTCTTTTCTTTATTATACAAAGAAAGAGACACAATGTCTTATCCAGAACAGGCAAACAGTAAATGGACTATTTAAACAGAAACATTCTGAATCAGAAGAAGGGCACAAAAGCACTACACAAATCTTACTAATAATTCAAATGTATAAATAGGTTTAATCACAAAATAACTCTTTGAAGATGATAGAAGTTAAAAAGCTATCATAACATGATGAATATTCCATATTATTGAAAACAATGTATACTTAACATGATTTGGCAGTGGAATGTTCCATGAATTTAAACACATAAAAATTGGTTGATAGTATTATTCAAGTCTTCTATATCCTTTCTGATTTTTCAGTACGTGTTTAACAAATATTGAGAGAGAAGTGTTGAATCTCCAGTGATAACTATAGAATTGTTTATTTTCTCATAAACTTTGTCTCCTATATTTGAAGCTCTATTACTGAGTTCATATAAATTTGGAATCATGTCTTCTTGAGAAATTTGTCTATTTCTATGAAACTTTGCTCTTTGTCATTAGTAATGTTACTTGTTCTGCAATCTGCCTTGTCTATTATTGATTCAGTAACTCCAACTCTTTTTAAATTTTGTTTTCATAAAATATCTCTCAAAATCTTTTCACTATTAACTTCTCTGTTATGTTTAAAGTGGATTTCTTATAGGCAGTTAGGTTTTGCTTTTTTATCCAGTCTATAATCTAACAGTCTGTGTCTTTTAATTGAAATGTCTACACAATTTATATATATCATAATTTCTGATTAGGTAGTAATTAAATTTACTCCTCATTAAATTTGTTTATGTCTGTTCTTACCTGTTTCCTTTTATCTCTTTCTCCTGTATTCACATGGATTGCATTTTTTATTATTTTACTTTATCTTCTCTATTGCCTTAAGTATTATAACTCTTTTTATAATAGTTTAGTGCTTATTTCAGGCTTTTACTTATGCATCTTTAATTTATCACAACCCACTGTAGCAGGATACAAAGTTAAAACCCAGAAATTGGTGATATTTTTTATACACCAATAATGAACTCTTAGAAAATAATAAAACAACCTATTTACTATTGCAACAGAAAAATATGATATTTAATAATAAACTTAACCTAAGAGGTAATGCTCAATTACTTTAAAAACATATTAAATATATGTATATATTTCTCTTATATTTACCTTTTCCAACTCTGATAATTTCTTTGTACAAAGTCAATTTATCTTTATATATATATATATATATATATATATATATATATATATATATATATTTTTTTTTTTTTTGTCTACTCTAATTTTTTGAAAATATTTTTAGTGCAAGTTTGTTTATGATGAATTCTTCCAATGTTTGTTTATCATAAAATATCTTTATTTTGTTACTTTTTTGAAAAACAGTGAAATTACTTTAAACTATAAATGCATTTAAAAAATAGACATTGTTAAAATACTCAAAATATCAGTCTGTATATGCAATTATTCTAATAGTATATTTTTGTAAATTTTAAAAAATATCTTGTTAGATTTATTCTTTTTTTTAATTCTTTATTTTTGAAAGTATTACATAAGTCCTTTTTCCTCCTTATTGTCCTCTCCCAGCCTGCCCCTGCCTCCCAGCCCTGGCTTTTCCCACCCTTCTCCACCATTGTCTGTGTTCATTGATTATGCTTATATGCATACACTTTCCTTGGTTGATCTCTCCCCCACAATATTTCCCAGACTTGCCCATCCTCCCCTGCCTCAGGATTTGAGGTTTGACAGTCTGATTGATGCCTTTTGTCTCTGGATCTAACTTTGTCCATCAGCTTATGGTACTCACTATATTCCACAAATGAGTGAGATCATGTGATACTTATCCATCTCTGACTGGTTTATTTCACATAGCATAATGGTCTCCAGGTCCACCCATGCTGTTGCAAATGGTAAGCATTTTTTTTTTTTTTTGGCAGCAGATTTCCATTGTGTAGATGTACAACTATTTTTTAATCCACTCATTTGTTGATGGGCACTTAGGCTGTTTAGCTATTGTAAATTGTAAATTGTGCTGCTATGAACATAGGGGTGCATATATCCTTTCTGATTGGTGTTTCTAATTTCTTGGGATATATTGCTAAGAGTGGGATCACAGGGTCAAATGGGAGTTCCATTTTTAATTTCTTGAGAAAACTCCATACTGTTCTCCACAGTGGTTGCACCAGTCTGCATTCCAACCAGCACTCTACTAGGGTTCCCTTTTCTCCACCTCTTTGCCAGCACTTGCCTTTTGTTGATTTGTTGATAATAGCCTTTCTGACTGGTGTGAAGTGGAGGATTGTGGTTTTTTCTTTTTTTTTTGCATCTCTCAGATGATTAGTGATTTTGAGCATTTAACCAAAAGCCTCTTGGCCTCTGTATAACTACTTTTGAGAAATATCTATTTATGTCCTTTGCCCATTTTTTGATTGGATTGGTTATTTTGTTTTTGTTAAGTTGTATGAGTTTTTTTAAAATAAATTTTGGATATTAAACCCTTATCAGATGTCACAGTGGCAAATATATTCTTTCATGCAGTGGGCTTTCTTGTTATTTTGTTAATGGTTTCTTTTGCTGTGAAGAAGATTTTTATTTTGATATAGTGCCATTTGCTTATGTTCTCCTTAGTTTCCATTATTCTAAGAGGTGTATTAGTGAACATAATGCTATAAGCTATATCTGATATTTTGCTGCCTACTGATTCTTCTAAGATATAAACAAGTGGAAGAATATACCATATTCATGGATTGGTAGAATCAACATAATTAAAATGTCCACACTCCCTAGAGAACCTATAGATTCAATGCAATTCCCATTTAAAATATTAATGACATATTTCACAGACTTTAAACAAACTCTTCAAAAATTCATTTGGAATTAAAAAAAAGACCCCAAATAGTCTCTGCAATCCTGAGAAACAAGAACAAATTTGGAGAGATCACAATACCAGATATCAAGTTATATTATAAAGTCACTGTTTTCAAAAAAGTATGGTACTGGTACAAGAAAAGACAAATATACCAATTTGCACAGAATAGAGAACCCAGAGATTGACCCAAACCATTGTGCTCAAATAATATTTGACAAAGAAGGCAAAACCATACAATAGAATCAAGACAGTCTCTTCAATAAATGGTGTTGAGAAAATTGAACAGATACATATAAAAAAATGAAACTTGACCACTAACTTGTACCATACACAAAAATAAACTCAAATGGATAAAAGAGTTAAAAGTAAGACACAAAACCATAAAAATCTTAGAAGATTTATTATTTATCTGTTTTTTACTTTGATGCTACTACTGTGAATATAATTGTTCTTTAAATTTTCTTTTAACTGTTTATTGTTGAATATAAGAAACTACACTTTGAACATTAATTTTTCATGTGCCACTCTTCTTAGTAACATGAATGAGTCTGATAATTTTATAAGTCTGATGTGGGCTGATGAAAGCAGGGGGACTAACTTACTTCATTAAACATATCTCCCTGTTGGTAGGATGGCAATTCCCATTTCTGGCTGGTACAAATCTTAGTTCTCTGAGCCAGGAACAGGCAACAGCACTAACCAGAGTTTCCCTATTGACTGGATAAGACTACATTACTTTGTGAGTTAAAATATATATATATATGTCCCCTAAATAGCTTTTTATCCAGGTCTATAGAGTATTTTCATAAGATTTATCAAGGTTTGCTAATTTCTTGCCTGTAAGACTTGACCCCAAGTTGTGATCCTCCTCCCCACTTTATCTTTCTCAGTCTTCATAAATATTTTAGTGAAAATGGACCAAGAATAAGTTAGGGGTTTTCATTAGATAGACTTTTATTAGAAAGCCTCAAATTACCATTGTTAGAGTATCATTGAATAAAAGAATAAAGTTTCAAAAAAAAAAGAGAACACTATTTTCAAGAATTTCATTCAATTAATAATGATGTTTTTAATTCAAGTCCTTTTTTTCTTAGGTGATATGGATCATATGCATGCTCCTTGCTCTCCTTAGCTTTTATCTTTACATAGAATAATTTCATGACTTACTTCTTTGAGAATATTTCCAAATACTCAACATAAAGAACTTTCCACTCTACTTATTTGGCTTTCATCATTGTCTTTATTTCTGTATAACCTTATATCATGCACTTATTTGTCTACTTATATTTATCATGTCCCCTTTCACTAGAACATAAGATTCAAGAGAGCCAAACGTTGTGTGTTTTCTTCACTTTGTGTTTTTAGTACCTAAAATAGAGTTGGGTATGTAGCAGGCATCCAATAAATGGTTTTTGAGTAAATAAATACATAATTAATAAATTTAGTATATTAAGTAAAAAAAAAATCATTTTTTGCTAGGGATATTGGGGTAGAGGAATATACTGAAAGAATGAGAATGAAATACATTTGAGCAGGACTCTGGAGAATGTAATTTACATGTTAGAAAGAAGTAGGGATAGTCAATTTCTTAGGTTGGGTTCCTAAGAGGCTGAGCCTAAGGTAAGGATTGAGGTACTGTGATTTATTAAAAAGAAAAACCTATAAGGGAGTTAGGGAAGCAGATTAGGGAAGGAAAAGTAGGTCATCCAGATGCTTTCTTAAGTAAAGTCTAATCGTGACTCATTCATGAGGAGCTCTGTTCTGTGAGGTCTCCAGGCATCTGTTAATCGCTAGAACAATTCTCTGGAGAAAGCCCAGGTGTAGTCATTAGTTTCAGGCCCAGCAGTAACAACCAGCATGCCAGATAGGTACACTGCAGTGATCTTAGTTAAGAAACAATGGGGGGTGGTGTTAGAAAAGAAAAGAAGTAGTCCAATAGAATACTTGATTTTAAATGGCAATTGGGAATAAACAAAAATTAAACATATGTAACTTGCCCTAATAGTAGTTAATTTATTATTCTTTAAAATATGGCTACAATATGCAGCAATCCAAATTCAGCAGCACATGCACTTGTGAACTAACAAACAAAGTACCTAAATAACACAAAATAAAATAACAATACAGCTGTTTTCTTTTTTTGGATAAATGAACTATTTGTGTAGATTTCTAGGTTTTTATGGCAGCCTAAAAGTTACACTCCCCTGCTATTTTAATTGAATTATTTTCCATAGATGCTGTTCCAGAACTCTTTTGAGTATCTCTACTTATAACAAACTAGAGGCCCAGTAAATGAAAATTCATGCACTGGAGGAGGGGTCCCTCAGCCCGGCCTGCCCCTTCTCACAGTCTGGGAGCCCTCAGGGTTGGGAGGCAACCCAGCAATCAGGGGAAGGCGACACCCAATCACACCTCTGCTGCTGACACTGCCAGGCAGCACACACCTTGAAGCCTTGGCCAGCCCTTGTTACCTGAGCCTTGGGTGGCCCTTGACAGCTGAGCAGCCACCATCCGAGGTTTGCTTGAACCTTGGGCTGGCCCTGGGCTGATAGGAAGCCATCATCTGAGGCTTGCCTGCACCTCAGGCTTGCCCTGGGTGGCTGGGGTGCTTGGGGAACTGGATGCTGCCATTTTGTGGCTGTGGGCACCACCATCTTTGAGGGCAGGGTAGCAATTAGTATATTCCCCCCTTATTCACTGTGGGCGCTGTCATCTTTGAGGGTGGGGTGGTCAGTTAGCATATTACCTTCTTATTGGCTGTGGGTGCTGCCATCTTTTTGATGGTGTGAGGGTCAGTTAGCTTATTCCCTCTTTACTAGCTAGGATGCTAATACGTTATAATAGATCACTTAAAAACTGCAATTGGAAATCCAATTATTATTATTATTATTTAAAATGCATCTCATAACTTTAAATAGAAATATATTTAATTTTGAGATATGAAAATTATACCCAAAGATCTAAAAACTCACAGTATTAATAAAAGAAAAAGATTTGAGAAAGTGGGCCACATATTTGAGTCAAAAAGGTAAGTCTTGATGTGACCTGAAAAGGTAGAACCACTTTTTTGTTTTGCGATTTTGTTTTTGTTTTGTTTTACCAAGAGGACACGAGCTTTTCTAAACCAGGGCTCCTGGAAATAAAATGTCCAGCTTATGGTTCTAGCCGATTTCAGTGCAAAGATAAATTGTTATTGTGTCATTATTGAAAGATGCTATCTGGTTAGACAGAATGAAGGATGATGGTTTCACAGTCAACAAATAGTTATCTCCTAGGATTTCTTTTTTCATTTAAATTCTCTCGGCAAGATTGTCTTTATCTTCTGTGGGCCTAATATCTACATCTTTTTCATTTCACAGAAATTTAATATTGAAGCATTGTAGATGAGAAGATGCGAAGTTCCAAGTAAACTTCCAAATCTAAATCTGTTTGGGTTTATGCTTCTATGAGAAGAGCAGTTTATAATACCTGCCCAGGTCGGCCAGGCAACACAGCCATTACCTTCTCAAGTGACTCAAGCATTGGAATTCCTCTCCCTCTGTTTCTCTCTCTCCATCTGCCTTTCCCTACAGTCTCCGTTATTTCTTTGCCTTTCTATGTTGAATATTGTATTATTAACTACTTTCATTTAAGTAAAAATTATTATATGTCACTTACATAAATGTATGAATATCAGCCAAGTACAGCACAATGATTAGGTGCCCAATGCTAAAAGAAGACTATTTACAGCTTCACCAGTTGCTAGCTGTGTGACATTGGAAAAGTTATTTATCACACCTCCCTATTTCATGCTCTAAAATTGAAGTAAAGAATGGAACGAACCTCCTGTGTGTGTGTGTGTGTGTGTGTGTGTGTGTGTGTGTGTGTTTAAATGAATAAACATTTTTAAAGTGCAGCAAGGGAATTTCCTGCACTAGCATTTTAATTGACCCTCTGATTCTTGGAATGTTGTAATTTTCTGTGCATTGGTCATTGCAGCTATACTATGGAGTAAGGTGTAATTATACGTGTCAGACCTTACGTAGCTGCTCAATAAATATTTAGTAAATGAATGGACACACATACAAAAATAAACCCGCCTATTGCTCATCTGGGAAAGCTACAACAAATGAGTAAGATCACTTCTGATTCTAGAATTATTCACTCCTAAACATTTTTACATCAGATTCACATTTCACCATCAGAGCCATCACTATTCCATGAAAGTTATTGATTGGGAAGAAAATAATTAGCAGTTTGTCTACAATCCATTTATTCTATTTCTCTGGAAAGCAGATGGTAGCACCAAAGAGAAGGGAGAAAAGGGTAGGGGCAGGAAGAGATGGTAAGAGAGAGAACTTTCCTCTCTTGTCAAACTGCCTCTCATGTCCTGGCATCCTCACCCTCATCAAATTTCAGCCATCACAATTCTCAGCCAGCCTGGAGAGGCAAGTTCATTGACCTTTGCTTTACCAGCACATCCAGCCCAGTGTCCCTGAAAGAACACGGCATTTTGTTCACTCTGCTCACCCAGATAGCACTTCAAAGCAAATCATACATTCACCTGTGGGAGGGAGAGAGAGAGAGAGAGAGAGAGAGAGAGAGAGAGAGAGAGAGAGAGAGAGAGAGAGAGAGAGAGAGAATCCATGTAAGAAAGAAACATGGATCTGTTGCCCCTAGGCCAGGTAGGGCAGCAGTTTTCACAGGACGGGGACCATTGGAGCTGAAAGAGGAGGTGATCTACGAAATGGGAAACAAATGGAGAACTCCAGGGAGCATTTCAGATCAAAACCATTATCTCTGTTGCAACAACTGTGGCTAAGTATAGGTAAGAATGCCAAAAAAGTAAAAACCAGGCATCTGTCTTAGAATTTCCTTCTGCCTTGCCTACAATGCCTAAACCTAGGCTTATAGTTTTAGGCTGAGAAGGCTGACAGTTTGTGGCTCCAACCAACTGGAGCCTCCATGCGTACATTAAGAAAATACATTCTGTTTCTTTCTTCCATGAGCATGCACTGTATGTGTGTGCATGTGTGTGTGTTTGAGTGCTGTGGGGATGCTTGCCCACATGACGTATATATTGACTACTGTGCTCTTGCATTAGCTCTTTCACTTACTGGAATGGTGAGATGAGAGATTTCAACCTGGGCATTAGAGATATGTGAAGCAGATGTTTTTGCTGACTTTAGTTTAAGGGTTTATTAAGAAAAAAATATACAGCATATAGGAATTCTACATTGGGCTTTATGGTCAAATCACCAATTAATGTCACAGTTTACTTTACTCTTTCCCAATTATTTTCTACCCATATGTTTTCTTCTGCATACCTGGCAATTAGGAGAGCTGGTTGGATCAAGACAAAATTTATGCTTCTCTATATAAAACCCACTGTCACATAACACTTTAATGGCATTTAAATGCAACTCTTACTTCTAGCAGATACTTCTTAGAATTCCTTGAACATGGTCTTAGGGGTGTTTTCTTGCCTCTTCTTTTCTCTAAAGATAACCCAGAAGGTGGATTCATATTATGAATGTTCCCTTAAGTCCTGATCTTGCCCAAATCGGTCATTACACAGGGCAATAGCAATGAATTCACCAACAACAGAAACACACTGTCAATGAAAGTAAACAGTCTGGGCAGAGAAAGTCTCACAACTTATGGCATAACTATAGTGACTTATTTCCTCCCATGCTGACAGAAAGAATGTGTCTAGAGAGCGGGGGCTATACATTATCCTCAAACTTTTGTAAGTGGTTAATATTTTAATTTCCCGAAACACCCTGCAGCTTGAAAAACAGTTTTCAAGATTGACTTTTGTTCTGAATTATGACCAGAAAAGGACATGCTGTTGTTACATTAATAGAGAAAAGTCCAAGTATGGGTTTGGAATGATTAAGAACTAGATCAAGGCGGGAGTCCCCAATGTATTTCACTAGTATTAATACAACAGATTTCCTCATAAATCTCCTCTGCTTCTATTTGGCTTCTATAGACAGGCTTAGTCTCCAGAGTTTCATCTCAATGAAGGTTTAATTTGTCTCATTTCCTCCTCTGTGGGAGAAGTTCTGTTGGTTATCTAGATTTACCAAAACATCTCTTTTAGAATGATAGCCCCATACTTTCCTTTGACACTTAAAATGCTTACTTGCTAAAAGAAACAGCGGGGTGATTTCTAGTTGACTGTAATATGAATTTGACTTTAGAGAGCTCTGAAGGTTTAATGTCAATTACCAGAGCAGAAAACATCAATAACCAAGGTTTGGATGTAAAGGAACCCCTCAAAATTAGATGAGCATGTATACATAAGAGTTGAAGAATTTGAACATAAAAACTCAAAGACAACTGTTTAGCCTGTATAAGAATGTTCCCACAGTGAGGAAGCAGCAGAAGGCTAATCCTCATGGCCATGCCGTCTGTGGCTGTTGTCGTTAATGAGAACTGTGAATAACAAAAAAAAATATCACTTCATAAACTGGAGCAGAGCTGATTTTCATTTATGAGTTCTCTCCTGGAAAGCCTGGGATTTAGAAGTGAATCCCCATGGGTTATTATGAAAGCAATTTACAAAGGTATTGAACAGCTCTCTAAGGGTCAAGTAAAACAAAATGAACATACATCAGGTAAAATGGTAAGATGACTATATGTAGCGTTGTGCACAGTACCTGTTCAATCATCTGTAGAAAAAAATTTAATTACAATTTTTTTCTGAGGTGAAATTCAAGCATGGTTTAAAACATTTCTAAAATAATTTAAAAAGTGACATTACTTTTTGTTACTAGCCAACCTATTTCACATTGACTATAATTTTCCATTATCATCTGTAGGCATCACTTGTTCATAAGTGTGTCATAAACACAGTGCCTTTGTGGTCAGTCCCACCCCACCTCCACAAGTAAAATGTGGTAAACTATGTGGTCTCTATTTTATAGCTATGATTCAAAACCGTCACATGAGAACCAAAAAGGAGAATGATTAACAGTAATTTGATTTTGCTAAAAATATTGGTGTATAAAAAGTCATAGGTTTCTGGGTGTTAATTTTGTATCCTGCTACATTGCCTAATTTATTTATTAATTCTACTGGTTTTGATGGACTCTTCAGTGTTTTCCAGATACAATATCATGTCATCTATGAATAGTGACAGTTTTAATTTTTCTTTTCCAATTTGATTGCCTTTTATTTCTTCTTCTTGTCTGATCGCTATGGCAAGTACTTCCAGTACTATGTCAAACAGGAGTGGTGAGAGTGGGCATCCCTGCCTTGTTCATGTTCTTAGGGAAATGGTTTTAGACTTGCCCATTGAGTATGATATTGGCTGTAGAATTGTCATACAGGCTTTCATTATGTTGAATATGATCCCTCTATTCCCACTTTGCTGAGAGTTTTTATCAAAAGGAGAGCCCAGTACACCAGCCCCCGCAGCCCTGCAGGATCTAACTGTCCCTTATTCAAACACACACCCACACACACCCACCTCACACATTCACACCCTCCCCTTTCACTCCCTCACTCACACATTCTTCCTCACTGCCATCCTGCCGACCACTATCTTGACCCCACACGCAAGCTCTATAGCCCAAGACCATCTTCAGCAAATAGAAGACAAGTCTTGTGGAGCAGAATAATGCATCTAAGGATGCAGCCAAATGTCCCTTCTGGAGAACACGGAAGTGACAGTGTCAGGATCAGCACCCAAGGGCTTTGCAGTTGACCTGGAGATGCGCCTCCAGAAGACTATTAAGGTGGGGTGAGCTACGCAGCTGCAGTGGGTTTGGGGAGCAGGTGCACCCAACTCTCAGCTTGGCCAAGGGCTCTCTCTGCTTCAGTGAAATCCCTTGCCAGGATCACACCCTTCCTGAGGCAGCCTGGACCTGGTGACTGCCTCGTCTTAAGGTTATGAAAGTCACTCAGGGCACTCTAATGGGCATATTTGACCCAGTGTTTCCTGTGAGGTGGCCCTGGGCTTCATTAGGTCTGCACCACAGCTGTACTTCTAGTAGTAGTTCTTTATAGAACTTTTTTTGGGGGTGGGGGGTGGTTAGAGAGTTTTCTTCCAGTTTTCTGAGAGTTTTATTATGGATGAGTATTGTAAAATGCTTTATCTCATTATTGAGAAAATCAGGTAATTTTCCTTTTTTTTTTTTCAACATGGATTATTGCATTAACTACTTTTATATATGAAACCAGTCTTGCAATCCTGGAATAAACCCCACCTTTATCAAGGTACATTATCCTATTCCTATATTGTTGAATTTTATTTTCAAAAATTTAATTAGAAATTTTAGGTCAATGTTTCTCAGACATATTTGTCAGTCTCTAATTTTGTATTGCTATTAGAGTAATTTAAGTCTCATAAACTGAGTTGGAATATATTGAACTATCTTAAATTTTTTTTGTAGAACAGATTTTTGGTTTTGTTTTACACCCCCTATAGCTTTCTTTGTGGGAAGGTTTTTAAATACAAATTTAATGTCTTTAAGAGATATTTGGATTTTAGACAACTCACATCTTCTTGAGGGAGCCTTGGTAATTTTTGTCTTTCAAGACATTTTTACATCTTACTTAAGTTATCAAATTCATTGGTCTCAAATTTTTATAATATTCCCTTGTTGTACTTTTAATATTTGTGGCATCTGTAACTATGATTCGCTTTAATTCCTAATACTAAAGGCCCGGTGCATGAAAATCCCCTCAGCCTGGCCTGCCCCCTCTTACAGTCTGGGAGTCCTGAGGAATGGGAGGTGACCCAGTGATCAGGAGAAGGTGATGCCTCATCACACCTCTGCTGTTGCTACTGCTGGCAGCACAAGCCTTAGCTAGCCCTGGTTACCTAAGCCTCAGGTGGCCCTGAACAGCGGAGTAGCCGCCATCCAAGGCTTGTCTGTGCCTTAGACCAGCCATGAGTGGCTGGAAGGCTGAGGGGACTGGGGGACTCCAGAGGCAGATGTGTAGAGCAGCTTTTCCAGACTGGGGGCGGGCCCAGCTGTTCTGCACACATGCTGCCTCAGCGGGGCTGAGGGGACTGGGCATCACCATCTTGCGGCTGTGGGTACTGCCATCTTTGAGGGTATGACAGTCAATTAGCACATTCCTCCTTATTGACTATGGGTGCCACCATTTTGTGAGATAGCGATGGTCAATTAGCATATTCCATCTTTATTAGATAGAATTGGTAATTTATGTTATTTATTTTATTCATTTATTTATTTATTGTTCAATTTGGCTAGTGATTCATGGTTTTATCAAAGAGTCAGCTCTTAAATTTAATTTAAAAAATGTTTCTGTTTTATAATTTCTAATATTATTTTTATTCTTTACTTAGTTTGAATTTAACTTGCTCTTCTGTTTTTAATTGTTTACATTAGAAACTGGGCTCACTAATTTGGAAACTGTCTTCTTATTTAGGTTTTAAGAAGTACCATATGTATTGCTGTAGCATGGATGCCTGATACTTTAATGATGCATTACATAAATATTCTCCTGTTTTCACTTGATCAGAACCTCATAGTTGCTGGTACAATTTGACCTTTTAGATGTTTTTGTGCTCTAAATCTCAGGGCAGTTGATGTCTGGTAAACCTTGAATAGTCTACTCTTAACCCTTAGATTTCTGTTCCCTTTGCCCACCTGCTCATCTCCTTTCTCACCAGTAAGTTTCCCCACAGATTATAGCTACTTCAACTGGTTGCATCTATGATCATTTAACAGCACTTACTGCTCCATTTCCATTTCATTGTGCTATGTTCTGGAAATTGTTCCCAACATGTCATGATGTTTAGGGGGTTTATCTCTTGAGCTTTTCTTCTTTAAAGTATTAGTGTGTTGAATTTTTCATTTTCCAATATTGAAAAGCAGTGATCTTTTATAGTTATCTAATTTTTTAGAGAGAGAAAGAGAGAAAGAGAAAATGAAAACATATATGCTTATTTTCAAGGATTATTATTCTTGAAATGAGAAAAGCAGTTCAGAATGCCTAAATGAGAAAAGGAGTTCAGAATGCCTTGCATTTCCTAGTTCTGTGCCAAAGAAATTATGCTATATTTAAGTGTTGGAATAATTTTGCTGATTCATCAAATAAATGTTTTCATTATGAATTCATTTTTGATTATTTTATGCTTACTATTCCCTATGCTTAACTTCACACACATTGTAATTTAAGTCCTTTGAACTGTGCAATATATCTTCATTGACACAAGTTTAAACTGTGATAATGCAGTTCCAATTCAAATGGCACAGAAAAATCTTTTCACCACCCTTTCTTATACTTTGTCTCCAGTGTTTATTGAATGTGAAACCCCAGTGACTGTTTTATGTGTTTGAGAAATGCAAATTGTAGAAGTTGATTTCTGGGCAGAAAATAAACTGCACTGTCTAGCTCCATTAATTAAGGCAGCATGACATTACAGTTTTCATGAAAGAACAAATGAGCTGGGGGGAAAAAAGACATTGGTATTTTAATGGGAGTTCAGAATCTTCTACTTTAGAGCAGTCCAGGTAACTGATTTGGGAGTCAAAGTTGTAAAATTGGGAGGAAATGTATGATTTTTAAGCAACAGAAAAAGAAAATTGTGGCTTTGGTTTGATGATTACTAATAAAAACATAATCAATATTTATTTAGGCTCAATACTATTTTAGACCAAATATTAAGAACTCTTGTGAGAGGTTTTATTAAACTTGACTCCTAAAAGTAATAAAGGTAGACCATGGATGGCTGATTAAAATAACTATAAAAGTCTCTCTGTGTCTAATTTAATCATACATAATTTTTCTAAAGCCAAAGAAATTTTGTTAAAAATGTCACTTTAGAGATAAGAAAGGGGTGGATTCAAAATTGTGTTCTAGTATTCATAAGAAATATTATATTAGGCAATTTACATTTGAGCTTCAATGTCCTCTGTAAAGTGGACATGATAGTCTAAAGGTTTGTGTTAGGAATTAAATGGGATGATTTATACATTGTGGGCATGGCGTCTGCCACATAAAGAGCATCAGATAGGAATACATTATTATTTATGACTAGTGGCCCAGTGCACGAAATTCATGCAGGGGTGGGTGGTGTACCTCAGCCTGGCCTGCATCCTCTCCAATCTGAGACTCCTTGGGGTATGTCCAACTGCCAGTTTAGGCCCAATCCCACAGGGCCTAAACTGGCAGTCAGACATCCCTCTCACAATCCGGGACAGCTGGCTCCTAACTAGTCACCTGCCTGCCAGACTGATTGCCCCTAAACAACCTGCCCTCTGGCCTTCTCACCCCCAACAGGACCCCCTTCTCCCCCCCTCCCCCGCTGACAGCCTGCTCACCCCCAATTACCCCCTGCCTGCCTGCTCACCCCCAACTGCCCCCTGCCTGCCTGCTCACCCCCAACTGCCCTCCCCTCCTGGCCTGATCACCCCTAACCATCTCTGCCTTGACTCTGCCACTATGGCTGTGTCGAGAAGGTCTCCAGGTTTAATTAGCATATTACCGTTCAATTAATATAGATAATTATTGCTGCAATCATTATCACCACAACTATACTGAACGTCGATTATCTATATGATTATTTACGAGAAAATAGGACATAATGATGCAGAGTTAAGGTGTTCTTAGATGAGAGACACAGGAAAAAACTTAAGCTATTAGAAGTAGTCAATAATGTGGTAATTAACCGAGAAACTTGGTGCACTGACGGTAAGGATGAAACATGGAGAGGCTCATATAGGGTCAAAGCTGTAATGTATTATCATGATTACATTCATCTTTTTAAAAGCCAGTTGGGTTTTACTTAGTTTTTAGATAAATAAATTAATTATCTCATACTTTCTCTTAGTTATGCCTTTTTAGATAGAAACAAAATGTTATGTTTAAAAATAATATGAAAGATTATTTTATGTATCAGTATTAAAAACAACATATCAGAAAGTTTATCAGTGCATTTATAAAATTAAAATCAAATTGAAGGGTGAATGAAAAGATGCAGCACTTTTATAAAGAAAGTTGGCATTCTCTACAATGAGCCATAAAGTCTCCCTACCATGCCACTTAGACTATTGCTGGGAATCCATTCTGCAAAAACTATTCTATATATGGAGGAATCCATATGCATCAATGCTTTTAATCTCAGTATTATTTGTTATATAAGACTTCCACTTTATACTAAATATACAAATTATTGATAAACAATTAAGTTTAGATCATTAAATTATGTCATAATATAGGAATAAAACAATCTTACATATTACATTCCAGATGCCATATTTATAGAATGGTTATAATAACAAAAAAGAAATATGGAGTTATAAAAATAGAAAAGCTCATTAATATGTTAATAAGTTATATTCTACATTGGAATGTTTTTTTTTTATTTTACCTATATTTTGTTTTATTAAATTTTTAATAATGGAATCATTCTTTCTTATGAAACAAATATTCTCTTATGAAAACACAAAGTATTTAACTTTAAAATAAAGATTGGTTGTGCCTTTTTAGAAATACACACATGCCCTAGCGGTTTGACTCAGTGGATAGAGCATTGGCCTGCAGACTAAAGGGTCCCAGGTTCAATTTTGGTCATGGGCATATGCTCAGATTGTGGGCTCTATCCTCAGTTGGGGGCATGCAGGAGGCAGCAGATCAACGATCCTCTCTCATCATTGATATTTCTATCTCCCTCTCTGAAGTCAATACAAATATATATATTTTAAAAACATACTCAAACATAGCTTTAATACATTATAGATTTTCTGATTTAGGTGAAAGTTAATACATTTTGGATTCTAATCTGATGCCTATTGCACCTAGAATCTTCTGCATAATCTATCTCTTTATAGCTGGACTTTCAGCTTCAGCACATCTCATGAAATGGTTATCAGGTCTCTTTTCAGTTCATCTTTCAAAGTGCTGAGATTATTTTTTCTTCTGTAGACACAATATCAGCCTTCCTATAGATTACACTAATACTTTTTGAGGTATAATCCTTCTTCTACATGGCAGTCTTCCAATGCATAAGCACACTAATAACACAAAAATAAATCAAAACAGAAGGAAAACACCCAGATTCTTATTTACTTGGCATTTATCTTTTCAGTATTTTTGTCACACCATTCAAATGCAATTGCAATTTATCTCTATTCTTTCTTATAGTTTATCACTCAGATTTGAATACATTTCTGTAGTTTTTCTCTCACTACCTCAGAACAGAAAGAGAGTATCATCTTTCTTTCCATTAATGAAGTTTAAATCCAGTTGGCTTCATTGGAAAAACAATTTAAAAGGGCTTAATTTATAAATAGAAATTACCTTTTAGTGTTAAGCTTGATCAGATCTGACTTTAATGAAAAATAAAATAAAAAAAATTCCCATGCTTCCCATCCTCTCAACATTCAGACAACCAATGAAACTACCAAAAACACCCCACAGAACAAACATGCATTCTACTTAAAAAGGTGTTAGAAAATCAATACAAGCAAAGAAAACATATTTTATGGGAGTGTAAACTTTCACTTTATCCTACCTAATAAAAGAGTAATATGCAAATCAACTATCACTCTGCTCCACAAATCAAGTCAACAAGCCACTCCCACCAGCCAATCAGGGTGAGTATGAACATAAACCCAACTAAGATGGTTATAGCCACAGAGAGCAGGAGGGAGGCGTTTCCCCAGCAACAGAGGAAGCCAAGCTTTCCACCTGCCCTTGCTGGCCTAAGCCTCCACTCAAGGCTACAAAGTTTCAAATGTAGAAGGTAAACAAATCCAAACAGAAATGGCTGCTGCCACTGAGTGAGCAGGAGGCTTGGCTCCTCTCCAGGCTACAAAGTTTCATTTGTAGAAAGTAAATATATTCTAGATACCAGGGCCTCCACTTGGGTTGCTGGGGGGCATAGCCAGCCTGTAAACCACTACAGCCCCTCACTGAGGCTGCCCCATGCCCAAGGGAACCCCCACCCTGACCCGGGAGCCCTTCAGGGCAAACCAGCTGGCCCCCACCTGTTCACCAGGCCTCTATCCTATCTAATAAAAGAGTAATATGCAGATTGACCATCACTCCAACACACAATATGGCTGCCCCCATATGGTCAAAGATCCTGCCCCTATGTGGACACAAGATGGCCAGCAGGGGAGGGCAGTTGGGAGGCACCAGGCATGCAAGGGAAGGCAGTTGAAGGCAATCAACCCTGCAGGGAAGGGTAGTTAGGGGTGACCAGGCCAGCAGAAGAGGGAAGTTGAGAGCCAACAGTCCTGGATTGTGAAAGAAATGTCCGGTTGCCCATGGGATCAGGCCTCAACAGGCAGTCAGACATCCCTCCAGGGTTCCCAGATTGGAAAAGGGTGCAAGCTGGGCTGAGGAACAACCCACCCTCTTGCCCCTGTGCATGAATTTCATGCACCAGGCCTCTAGTTTAATATAAATGCTCAATCATATTGTGCACTACTCCATTGTTAATATGTCTTGACGAGCAGGGAACTACATCCAAAGTTTCTCTCGGCTATGTTTTCATATATTTCTTAGGGCTAAAAATCTGACGATATTTAAAACACGTTTAAAAAATTATCCTGACCCAAAGGTGCATTGCTTATTGATTTATGCATATGTAGTTTATTCAACTTATTCCTTCCTTAGTGAAGATGCTCCTTTGAATTATGGTTGACATAGGTTGATTTAAATAAGTACTTCACAAATTGATACTTTTCAATTCTCTTTACATTTTCATTGATGACTTTTTCTTGGGTGAATCTCTAGAATGGATATACCACATGCAGTGCATAACTGTTTTAGTGTACATCAATAAATTGTTAGTGTGCTATTTTATTAAAATCCAGTTCTTCAGAAATTTTTTTTCAAGTAAGTCCCACTTATTTTTAAAGCCAAGTCATCCTTGTAGTCTTAGGTTGGTCATTTCCCCCATCCTATATAAGAAAAGGCTAATATGCAAATTGTACCCTCTACCTACCAGAAGTTCAACTGGAAGTTTGACCCAGGGGGCAGGGCTGGCTGAGCAACCACCTGCGGCCCCACCCCAAGCTGGCTCTACCTCCAATTATGGGTGGGGTTGGCCAGCCAACCGCCTGCATCCCCTCCCCAAAGCTGGCCCAGCCCAATCGGCTTTGATCGGGGAGGCCTGGCAGAACCTACCCATGCACAAATTCATGCACTAGGTCTCTAGTTATCTTTATACTTATCTACATGAAAACTTCTGCTAAGGGTGCTATGTACATTCCTAAAATTCTAATGCCCTGTACTCTTGGCTGAATTATGCAGCTATGCACAATGACCATTCTGTACAGGGCCTTGTTTCTTCTCACAGGGTAGTCAGAGTGAGGTTGTAGAAGAGTGAGACTGGCCAGAACCACAACTTTAAACTGTGGATTAAAATTAGACAGACATTAATGTTGAAGTCTTTAAAATAATTCTTTATTATTTAAAATATTACATAAGTCTCCTTTTCCCCACATTGATCTCTCCCCAACTGCTCCCATCCCCTAGCACATATCCTCTATTGGTTATGTCCATATTCACGCATACAAGTCTTTTGGTTGATCACTTACTCCCTCATCCCCTCTCCTCAACCTTCCCTCAGGTTGGACAGTCTCTTCCATGCTTCTGTGTCTCTGGATTTATTTTTATTCATCAGTTTATATTGTTCAAATTCTTAATCCAAACCTTAAACACAGGGTACAAAAGAAAATGACTGGGCTTAAAAAGCTTTTCTAAAGAGGAAATACTGTATATTGAAGTGAGCAAAAGACACTAGTCCCCCTTGAATTGCTACACAATAGACAAACATGTATTTCATATGCAGAGATTAGAAACTAGTTGGATTTTCCCCAGTAGTATATGCTAGATTATGTTAACACATTGAAATAATACCTTTTCTCAGAGCTTGTTGACAAAAATGCTTTTAAAAAATATTTTATGGCATTTTTGCTGCAGCATTCTATTTGATTGCTTAAATTTTCATAATTCCATAAGAATGCAGTCTCTTTTTAGGCAATAATTGACCTTTTGGCTAAAAGCAACTTTATTTATGTCTTAATTCTTTTGGTCTACAGGCAAGAATTTCTCTCTGGGTAAAAATGTTGACATCATAAAGATATGCAATAGTGTTAAAATTAATTGCAAAATGGAGTACTTTCAGAAAATTGAAATAATCTTCAGTCATATTACATTTATTCTCTCTCTCTCTCTCTCTCTCTCTCTCTCTCTCTCTCTCTCTTATACATACACACACAAACAAAACAAAAAAGAACATACACAGTACATTATATTTCTTATACTATAAACTAAAATTATATTATTATTTTTAAGATTTCTTATTTCTGTCTCCAAATACAATATAAAGAAAGAGTGTTTAATTACTAAAGCCACAGTGTCCAGTAGGGTGCCCACATCATAGTAGGTACTCATATTTTGTTAAATAAGCTAATTAATGATTCATACTATAGAGCATGCATTTAATTATTAAATTTATAAACTATGAAATGTATAAATAATCAAATAACAGAATTAATAATGTGATGTTAGGACTGCTGTTTTCATTTAACACACATGGGAAGTAATAATAGGGTTTATAGAAAAATTGAAGTAAGAATCTATAGAGCAAGGATTGGCTTTGTTGTCTCCAGATTTTTTCATATTTTTGTATTAGTGATTGAAGTAGGAAATTTTAAAATGTGATTGGTTTATTGGCATTGACTTCTTGGCAGTGGATATGAAATTGCAGCAGGAAATTGAAAGGGAAGTATATTTAAGAATTCATAAATATTGAAAATTAATATGTAAAATGGCCATTATTTATATAGAAGAACTACTAGGAGTTATTTGAGAGCTTATATTCACTGGACCAATTCAATATTTAATAAGGATTAAATTTTTGGAGGTTTAATATGCATATATTTAATAAAATATGCTCAGGTAACAGAGAAAGTTCTTAGCAAATTTTCTGGTAATTGTCCCTAGTTACAGACCCTTGAACTTATTCTCAAGTACTATTGGTCTACTAGTAAACTCAAAGTCTTCATTCTGTTTGTTTTTTTCTTAGACTCGACCTTTTAGGTTTTAATCTGATTCTACGGTTACACACACACACACACACACACACACACACACACACAATATATTCATTTTATATAATTATCTAAAATATCTTTGCATACTCATTCTTTATTCCCACTGAACCCTATATTGTTCATAAGACTTGTTTTTGCTAGATTCCAACTAATATTCTCATGTGCCACTTTAATTTTATCATTTTCTTTTCTAAGATAATTTACTGATATATGTACTCAACAAATATGTATTGATCACCTCCTGTGTGATCAATATGTATTGATCACCTCCTAAATCCTTCAAATATATCACTTTAACTAAATAGATAAAGATCCTTGCTCTTATCCTATCTAAGAAAAAATAATAATATGCAGCCATAACTGGTTTGGCTCAGTGGAAAGAGCATTGGCCTGCAGACTCAAGGGTCACAGGTTTGATTCCAGTCAAGGGTATGTACCTTGGTTATGGGAACATCCCTGGTAGGGAGTTGGGAGGAGGCAGCTGAATTGATGTTTCTCTCTCATCAATGTTTCTAACTCTCCATCTCCCTACCTTCCTCTCTATAAAAAAATCACATATATATGTATATATTATGTATAATATGTATATATTATTGATTTTTTACAGAGAAAGAGAGCGGGACAGAGAGCTAGAAACAATGATGAGAGAAAAATATCAACCAGCTGCCTCCTGCACACCCCCTACTGGGGATGTGTCCACAACCATTGTACATGCCTTTGACTGGAATTGAACCTTGAACCTTTCAGTCCACAGACCGACACTCTATCCACTGAGCCAAACTGGTTTCAGCAATAAAATATATTTTAAGAAAGTAATATGAAAATTGAACATCACTCCAACACACAATATGGCTGCCCTCATGTGGATACAAGATGGACACCACAAGATACCCAGTAGGGGAGGGCAGTTGGGAGGGACCAGGCCTACAAGGGAGGACAGTTGGGGGTGATCAAGCCTGCAGGGGAGGGCAGTTATAATTGACCAGGCTGGCAGAGGAAGGAAGTTGGGGTGACCGGGCCTTCATGGAAGGACAGTTTGGGGGAACCAGGCCTTCAAGGAAGAGTAGTTGGAGGTGACCAGACCTGTAGGGGAGGGCAGTTAGGGGCAATCAGGTTGGCAAGGGAGCAGTTAGGCATTAATCAGGCTGTCAGGGGAGTGGTTAGGAGGTGACCAGGCTGGCAGGCAGAAAGGGTTAGGGGCAATCAGGAAGGCAGGCAGGCTAGCAGTTGGGAGCCAGCAATCCTAGATTGTGAGAGGGATGTCCCAGATTGAAGAAGGTGCAGGATGGGTTGAGGGGCACACCACTTGTGCATGAATTTTGTGCACCAGGCCTCTAGTGTAATTTATATCATTGCAAGGAGTAACATGTAACAAACACTAGACATACTCACTAGACATACTAAATAAACAAATATTGTGGTTTAGTATAAGCCGATAGGAGCTAATAGGAAGGGAAAAATGAGAGTAGGTTAGAAGCATGGAAAGTATCAGAAATAATTTTAAATAGGTTGATAGATCAGGGATTATTAAGGAGATAAAGTATGAGTAAGGATCCAAAGAAGGTGAAGAATTAGCTTTTCAAATTTATGACCCATCTACTGCAATATATAAATATATAAGATAATTTGGAGGTAGAGTGACTAAGGAGAAAGTCATGATTGTTTAGGTAAAAGTCTAGAAGATAATGCATTATTCAGAACATTTTGCATTTGATGTTCTTAGTGGGATAAACTTTAAAATATTCAACCAACATTTTGGAATTCAAGTGTAGCTCTTATATAAAAAACTTAGTATTTAGTAGGACTATCCCATAAGATGAAGGGAAACACTAAACATAGAAAAAAAAAGTTCCATTCCTAAATTTTTGTAAAAGAGCTACACTTGAATTCCAAAATGTTGGTTGAATATCTTAAAGTTTATCTCACATCAAATGCAAAGTGTTCTGAATAATGCATTATCTTCTAGACTTTCACCTAAACAATCATGACTTTCTCCTTAGTCTAAAAATGTACTTTTGGGAAAGTCCAGAGAAAGGTGCCAGGTAAATATTTTTCCCAACCTTCTTTGCAGCTAAAATCCACAGGCATTATCAAGGCTCAACTAATGAGATTTATGTATTCAGATTATAAAAGAAAATAGCTGGTAAGTCAGAAGCAAGGATGATACAGACTTCCATCTTTTGAGGAGGCAGCAGAGTGGCACTTACTTCAGTTTTCGGAGGCAGGAATGGATGTATTATAATTTATGGTGTTGGAGCATTTTGGGTAATGGTGCTTTCATGGGACCTTTACTATGTCACACCAGTAGACTTGTTCCCGGCCATTTATCTTCCAAATGAAGCTCCATGGTCCTCCATAAAATTCTGTGTTTAACCAAATATCCTTTAGTAAATGTATTTCCTGACTAATTTTAATTCAGTCATAATTAGTTCCTGACATACACACATACACAGGGTTAGACAATAGTGATTTTACAGTTGTGAGCATTTAAAATAGTTTATTCTTGTATTACTATTTTTTAACTATTGTATTATTTTCCATAGAAACAACTGTGAACTTATTAACTGTTTTTGCCCCATCATGTATGTATACACACACATATATATGTGTACACACATACATATTGATAGAAATCAAAGGCAAATACAGACATCATTTACAAATAGAAATAAAAACGCAAGTCAAAAAATAAAAAAAATGAATTAAAAAGTTGTGAACAAGGAAGATATAAAAAATAAGAATGAATAAAACATTTAGTAAATTTTCTGGTAAAAGAAAGAGGAATCATAGCAGAAGCAGTCTGAATACAGGGGAAAAACCAATAAATGCATTCCTTGTAAAAGAAGTAAAATTTTAAAGGATTTCAAGGGGGAATCAAATTTTATAGGGATAACTGGGAGCTTTCAATGGTATTTTTGAGGTAAAGAGATCATTTAGTGACATTCCTACAAACTCATATCCACTTAAATTGTGAAACAACATGAGGTAATCTGATTTAGTGATTATTGCTTTGTGTATGTAAATATAAGTCATGCCTGTTAAGTTACAACTTTCAGGAGAGCATGAAATACTCTTTATATTTTCCTAAAGTCTTAGTCTACCATACTACACATGGTGTCTTTCAGATTCTTTATGAGTTCTATATCTGTGTTATTGTATCTCTTATCCCTGTCTACTTTTGCTGCCCTGCCTACCCCCAACACATGTATTCTTTAGACTGTGTTTGGAGCTGTCTAGATTCTCAGTTATTCCACCATACGTTTTTTTTTTTTTTTTTTTTCAGTCTTGGACTTTGTCAATTAAGCTGCATGAAATATCTGGTCTGTGCTTTGTTTAGTACATCTGTTCATAGTGTCCAAAATCAAAGGGAGAATGGAACAGAGAGTACTCATGGAAAAAATCATTAAATATACATCACTGAGGACTGTAAATGGAGCAGACACTTTTTTAGGAATTAGCAAAAAATATAAGGGCTTCTAGAAACTCAATTGCTAAAAGATTTGCTATTGAGAATAGCTTTGAGTCCTTTCACTGATCTCCCTTTTCTCAATGAGGTGCTTGATCCACTTCAAATTTTGAATACCAGCTGCTGCTACTAAACTTTAGGACAATTGAAATTTCTGTTTGGAAAACCACTGCTTCCTCTTGACTTCATAAACACACTAATGGTTTTCAGAAACCTATTCTGGTTTGATGCCAAGAATAACAGAAATTATGTGTGTATGTGTGTTTTTTTTTTTTCCAAGTTGCCATTTGTTATATCAAGTGAACCTGACTCTTAACCAAAGCTCCAGAATTAAACTTCTAGAAGTTTCTTTGCGATATATGACTCAGAGTCATCTGCTCATTGTTGTCTTAATTCTTTTGGGTGTGCTCATGAATAATGTAAACTATTTAAGGGATAAACTTCAAAGGTATAGTCACAAAGTCTCAATTTTATTTTTTTATTTTTTTAAATTTCTTTATTAACTAAGGTATTACATGTGTTCTTATTCTCCCATTATCCCCAAAGTCTCAATTTTAAATATTTCAGGACGGAACATCACTTAAATCTCTCCTATTGGCAGTCTCCTTTTTGCAGAGTGACTGGATTAAAGAGTGTCTTTGTATATAGGTTCAATGTTCATGTGCCCAATGTTTCAAAAATAGGCCAGTATTCAACATGTCAGAGTTTGGAGTAAGGAAAGATTTATTGTATTAATTGAGAAGGACCAGCTCTAAGAGATGGAGGTACCTTGTGATTTCTGAAAATCCATCTTAAAAGGGCCAAAAATTCAGGCATCTTTTATGGTCAAGGGAAGGAACTATGGGAGAAGCAAGAAGTGGGTGGTGGACTTAGAAGGCTAGACAGCTGAGCATCAGCAGGAGAGTATAAATGTCTAAATTCCTTTATTCTGAGGCCCTTGACCCCCACTGACCTGAATCCGGGTTATGGAGACCCCTATAAATCTTTGAAAAACTGTCATTACTTTGTGTATATTCCCCCACCTCTTCCAGAAAGGTGCCCTCTACCAGGGTATGCTCAAGCCTTAAACAGAACTCATCTAGCTAATTAACTTATCTATAGCAGTAGCTATTAGCCTGAAGGCCATCAGAGAGAGCAAGCATTTCACTGTTATATGCCGTTAGAAGTTAAAGATAACACATTTCATTTTTCTATTAACAGCATTATTTTTAGACCTGTACAGGAGGGTAACTCCCTTAAACTCCACACATGCTACAAATATATGAAAGAACATATAGGCAACAATACAATTATTCTCATCACATTTAGATATTGAACAGGTCATATGAAATCCATGGCCTTTCATAGTCTTTCTTAAAGGAACATTTAATTATGATTAATGTAATGAGAATAAGAAGACAATTATTTCTATCAAATTCACATCTCAAAAGGAACAAATGGAACTCTGATCAGTCCGTTAGAAGAATAGCATGTTAAATCCAGAAAACTAATAAATTATACAATAATTCTGGACAATATTCATCACTTCTTTCTGACATTGTGAGAATGTTTTTATCCAAACATATTCTGATTCAAATCAATCCTTTAAAATTACATTGGGGTAACATTATAGAAACTTTAATAGTTTTTATTACACCACTTTTAGAATGGAGAAAGAAAATGTAGTAACTAGCATTTAAATATGAATAAAAAATACAACATATTTTCCTTTTGTTACACATTTTGCACAAAATTGCTTTCATGGTTAGCTTTCCCAATCTTGTTATCAATGATTGAAAACACTCAGGTTCTCAAATAAAAATCACAAAATGTACTTCCACACAAAAGAGTACATATCTAATTTTAGCTAATTAAATAAAAACGATAGTATTCAACAAAGAAATGCATTAGAAAATAGAACACACGATATTCTTAAAAGAAGGATATCATGTATTCCACATGTTGGTGTTATCAGAGAGAAGTGTGAATGGTCTTTCTCCATTGCTAGTAGGTGTGGGTTCTTGGGATACTGCTGGAATAAGCATCCAGGCCTCCATGGAAACATGAGATGTGGTTAAACAACAACAACAACAACAACAACAACAAAACACTTTATTTTTGTGGAATTGCATCCTTGGGTTTGTAAAGTGTCATTTCTCTTAACCCAGTCCTAGAAAATGTCTAGCTGGGGATTCAGGAGAGCTGAAAGCAAAGTCAATGTCTAGAGTTTCTGTTCCATGTTGGAGCTCGGTCTGGTAGAGCATTAGGCCGTTATGGTCCATCAGTCCATGGTGTGAGGTCCACATGACTGTAGGTCAAGTGGGTGAATGCAAGAGCATGAGAGTCCCTGAGAAACCAGGGCCTTACTGTTCTCAGGTGTGGCTGACAAACAAGCACCCTCCCCAGATCACTCAGACTCCCCTGGGCATGCCTATAAACTGCCGCTTCCTGGCAAAGTTTCACAAACGACTATAATATTTGGCATTCCCTTTGCTCCTTTCCAGTTATTCATAACTAGGTTAAATTATAATGATATCACAGATTCACATAATGGTGTACCTCTTGGGGTCTCCAAAGGCAGAGTGTGTACTGGAAAGAAATAAAAATGCCCAGGTTTATTAGACATGATTTTAAAATTTGATGCTAGAACAGACAAATCTGAGTGAAGATAAAAATAATTTAGTGACAGAATGGTTCCTATGTGGGATAAGGAATGTAACACAGTATTACTGATTAAATGAATAATAAATTTAGAGAATAAATTACAATAAGTAATTCAGGAAGATGTGACTTCTGTCATGGTAGCTTAATAAGCAATATAAACCCACTACTGGAAAACAACTGCAACAGGTAAAATTATTTTTTTAAATGTATCTAAAATCTCTGAAAATTACTATAGAGCCTCCAGCAAACAGCTATTCAAGAAACTTTTCTAAATTGTGATACGAATGGCAAGTCTTGGCACTTCAGCATGACCTGCTTTCCCCTTCACTCTCCTTATGTCAATGTTTTTATAGAATTTCCAATTGGAGTGGATGGTGCCAGGAACATAGGGCTTCCTCTCCCCTGGTTTCCTAGTCCAGGGATATGCTTTCTTACAAGGAGGGCCAGGTTGCCAGCATGTCTTATCCTTATCAGATCCTCCTTTTAGAGACTGCGTTTCTACTAGTTGAAGCTCAGAAATTAGTCTTCCTTATTCCGCTTGATGCAGGCACTCCAGGGGTCCAGGTCCCTGAAGGCCTCCGATGCCCTGTGTGTACTTGGATTGGTGCAGAGGAGAATCCAAAGGCAAGCCGGAACAGAGTGTGAAGTGAAAGAGAGCTGATTAGTAAAGCAGTGGGATATAGAGTGGGCTACTCCCCAGAGAGCAGCCTCTCCCCAGTGGGATTTACTTCTTTTATTGGGGCTCATTTAACCCAGGGGAAGGGCATTGGATAAGGAGAAGCAATGGTCAAGATTTTTTCAGGAAAGGGGAGAAGATTTCTCAGAAAAGCCCCTTCTGCAATTTTGTGTCCTTAGACGGGCTTTCTCTTTGCTATCATGGAGCATGGGCTGTGTCTTTTAGCAAGCTAATGTGTTACGATGAACATGTAATGAGGTGAAATTAGACATCATGTTGGATGGAGCTGGGCTTCTTCTAGTTCTAAGGCATAACTCTGTTGGGAGTTGATCTTACTATGTCCTTGATAGTGCTTGTAGCCTTTATGGGTTACAGCTGTTTGGCCGTGCACCCTGTCTCACATTGAACACCCACTGATATTTGGAAGCACAACCTCAGGCAAGGCAGGACAGGAATATTGAGGAAATGATATTTTCCTCACTCACAGGGTGAAAAGTCACTGCTGATAAGGTAAGCCAGAAAAACTAGAGATGGTCATCCTTATCTATAATGCAGGCGTGTCTCTGTGATCGGACAAGCCTTGATCTCTGTCTTTGGCTCCGGAACAGGGGCTCAGATGTTTTGTCCTGGTTGAGAGGCAGTCAGTAAAAACAGAGAGCTCCAAAGCTGTCACAGAAAGAAGGGAAACATTTGAAATCAAGTGAAGCTGAAATGTACTTTAAACAAAGGCTGTTTTGGTGGTAGCAAGCAATTAAAAAAAAATAAGCTAAAATTTAGGCCAGCAATATTATTAGAGAGAAGCAGGTGAAATTACAGCTAAAAAACAAAACAAAACAAAACAAAACAAACACACACATACACACAAAAACAAAACAAAACAAAAAAACAAACCTACTCTGTGGTGAGAATATGTGGTGAGAATAAACATCTTGCATTAAAACTGCTCTGCAGACATGGTACAGTCCTTCAAACCTCAGAGGGAATGCAGGGAAGGGTGGGACAGAGGGGTAAGAGATCAACCAAAGGGCTTGTATGCATGCATATAAGCATACTTTAAACAATAAAGAATTTAAATAAAAAATAAATAAAAACTGGTTCTGCAATGGGCTGAATTAGATAACACTGTGGAAACAATTTATACCTCAGGGCATCAGCAAAAAAAAAAAAAAAAAAAAAAAAATACTGTACAGTGATTGGCCTGCAACTAATGGAGATTAAAGTTGGGTGTAATACCAGTGAAGGCAGACACCTTCACAGAGAGATCTGGGAATTAGATACTTTAATACAATAGTGTACTCCACTGCTCAAGGCTGCAACCTCTGAGAAACATCAATGGCTAAGGAATAAAGATGACTGAGATTTTGTTGCCTAAGATATCTTCTAAGACTTTTATGGTTTCACAACTTACATTGAAGCCTTTTATTCATTTTGAATTTATTTTTGTGTAAAATGTAAGTTGATTGTCCAGTTTCACTTTTTTGCATGTATCTGTTCAATTTTCCCAATACCATTTATTGAAGAGACTGTCTTTACTTCATTATATGCTCTTCCCTTTTTGTCAAATATTAATTGAGTGTAATGGCTTGGGTCAATTTCTGAGTTCTCTGTTTTGTTCAATTGATCTATATACTTGTTCCTGTGCCAGAATCAGGCTGTTTTGATTACATTGGCTATGTATTATAATTATATCTAGTATTGTGATCCCTCCAACTTTTTTCTTCTTTCTCAACATTGCTGTGGCTATTCGGGGTCATTTTTGGTTCCATACATAATTTTGAAAAGTTAGTTCTACATCTGTGAAATATGCTGTTGGTATTTTAATAAAGATTACATTGAATCTATAGATTGCTTTGAGTATTGTAGATATTTTGATGATGTTGATTCTACCAATCTATGAACACAGTATATACTTGTACATCCTTATGTCTTCCTCTCTCTTTTTCTAACCTCCTGTAGTTTTCTGAGTATAGGTCTTTTATAGCCTTGGTTAAATTTATTCATAAATACATTAATTGTTTTGTTGCAATGGCTATTTTTTTAGTTTATCTTTCTAAGAGTTCATTATCAGTGTATAAAAATTCTATTGATTTCTAAGTGTTAATTTTGTATACTGTTTATTGCTGCATTCATTTACTATATCAAGTAGATATTAAGGTTTTCTGTATAGAATATCTTGTCATCTGCAAGTTATGAGAATTTTATTTTCTCCTTTTTAATTAGGATAGCTTTTATGTTCTTTTCTTTTTTAAAAAAATATATTTTATTGATTTTTCAGAGAAAAAGGAAGAGGGAGGGATAGAAAGTTAAAAACATTGTTGAGAAAGAAACATCATTGATCAGCTGCCTCCTGCACACCCCCTACTGGGGATGCGCCCACAACCAAAGTACATGCCCTTGACTGGAATCAAACCTGGGATCCTTCAGTATGCAGGCTGATGCTCAATCACTGAGCCAAAACAGTTGGGACATTACGCTCTATTCTTATCTGATCGCTGTGACTAGGACTTCCAGAACTATGTTGAATAAGAGTGGTGAAAACAGACATCCCTGGCTTATTCCTGTTCTTAGGGAAAATGGTTTTAGTTTTTGCCCAGTGAGTAGCAATATGTTTGTCAATAGATCTCCTAGGGCAAGAGAAAGTGAGGAGAAAATAAACAAATGGGACTACATCAAAATAGGAACTTCTGCACAGCAACAGAAACCATCCACAAAATGAAAAGGGAGATCTCTGTATGGAGAACATATTTGCTAATGATACATCTAATAAAAGATTAATTAAAAAATATACAAGGAACTCATTCAATTTAACAAAAGTAAGACAACAATCCAATTGAAAAATGGCCAAAGACCTAAATAGACAATTATTCAAAGTGGATATACAGATGTCAAAGAGACATGAAAAACTGCTCAAAGTCACCAATCATCAGAGAGATGCAAATTAAAATGATGATGAGATATCCCTTCACACCTGTCAGAATGGCTATATCAACAAATTAACAAAGGACAAGTGCTGGAGAGGATGTGGAGAAAACATCCTAGTACACTGTTGGTGGGAACACATACTGTACAGCTACTATGGAAAACAGTATGGAGTCTCCTCAAAAAATTACACTGCTGCTTTGCCTCAGTGGATAGAACATCAGACTGCAGACTGAAGGGTCCCAGGTTCAATTCTGGTCAAGGGTTGTGAGCTTCACTCCAAACTGGGGATATGCAGAAGGCAGCTGGATCAATGTTTCTCTCTCTCTCTCTCTCTCTCTCTCTCTCTCTCTCTCTCTCTCTCTCTCTCTCTCTCTCTCTCTCCCCTCTTTTATGAAATCAATAAAAATATATTTAAAAAATTAAAAATGGAACTCCCACTGATCCCACTTCTAGGAATATATTGTAAGAATCCTGAAACACCAATCAGAAAGAATGTACCCTATTTCACTGAAAATAAGACAGTGTCTTATATTAATTTTTGCTCTCAAAGATGTGCTAGGTCTTATTTTCAGTGAATGTCTTATTTTTCCATGAAGAAGAATACGGTACACATTTATTGTTAAATGAAAATAAAGGAAATTTATTACCTGTACATGGTACGGTAGTACAGTAGTTGTCAACACAAACTAGGCAAACTGTGAATCCTACAGTATTAAGAACTTACTCATTTATTTGATGACAATCATATCATCATCTTGTAGAACATCATCATAACAATCCAATTCCTGAATTTCCTGGTGAATTTCTTGTGACTCCATTTCTTTCAGAATCAGTGGACCAAATCTCTCATGTTTAGCAATAGCACTGTCTTTAAATGAGTACTTCTTGTCAAGGTAGCCTGCTCGCAGTGCATTTGCAATGCAACTGTCAGTGATTTTCTCCCATGAATTCTTCATCTAAGTCACAACTTCTTGTAGTTTAGGTTTCACAAAATTTCCACGCTGATTTCTCTCCATTCTATTTTCAATGTAGTCATTAATTTCCATGCTCAAATTGTCTTTGAATGGCTTGTTTATTGCAATATCAAGAGTCTGGAGATAGGCCTTCATTCCTGTGGGAATATTATCTGATCTATTTTTTTTTGGTGAAGAAATGTCTTCATGTCTTTAGTGCGGTGAGTGCTGGCTGCATCCCAGAATAGCAGACCTCTTTGGCTCCCTTGCATAACAAGCGGCAGCATTAAATTGACCCACTTCCTTATAACTGCTTGTGTGGCCCAGGCTTTTTCAGTTTCAAGAATAAAAACGCCCAAAACACGTTCAATCTTTTCCTTCTTGCCTTTAGAAATGATTAAAGGTGGGATTTTAGTGCCATCCAGACGAATTGCCAAAATACAGGAAACACATGCACTTTTGTAAGCAGTGGAGGGAATGTACACTAAGGAGGCACCCCTCTGTTCAATTGTTTGAGATGATTGACCCATAAACACTGCAGTTTCATCCATAGCAATCATGTTGGAAAGATTGTATTTAGAGAAGTCAGCATCATCAATAAAGGACTTGAATGCAAGTGCTCGCTTAATAACTTGAGTATCTTCCAACCTAAACAATGTTGTAGATCTTCTTAAAGACAGTTCACTTCGCTGAAGGAAATTATCCAACCAGTGTTGTGATGCTTTGAAGTCTTCGGAGGCTATGTCAAACTGTGGTGCCATTGCAAGGGCAAATACTTGAATCTGAGCCCTAGTCACAACCAAAGCCTTTGCTCTCCTGTCAACAACCCATTCACAGATCAGGTCTTCCAGCTCGGAAAATAATGGTTGCTGACCTGATCCACATTTGTGCTTTTTAGCATTTCCCTTGTCCACTTGTTCAATGAGGTTACCATACTCTGCTCACCATTTTGGACCAATCGGATACTCAACATCTTCTCTTTGCAGAAAGCAGAAAGATTTTGGCCCCAAGAGTCTTCCACGATTCCTTTCTTGTACTCCACAAAGTAGCTTTTCCTTTTTGTGTTCATTTCTAGGGGTTAAAAAAAAAGGAATTGGGGTATCAAGGTGGGGGGGATCACTTAAAATGACACAGGGGGGATCAGACGGGGGAATCAAAATGGCACAGAAGAATCAGAGGGGGATTATCATTTTAGTAACCCCTTTTGATTCTCCTGTGTCATTTTGATTGCCTCCTCTGATCCTCCTGTGTCATTTTAAGTGATCCCACTCCCCCCACCCCTGTGCCACTGAACACCTTCACCAGACATACCCCTTACCCCTTTATCAGACATTTACCCCCTGGGGCCTACCTGGGGACTGTCTTTGGGCTTTCTGGGGCCTGGAACTGGGCTGGAGCAGGGTCTGCCACTCACTGAGAACCTTCAGTCATTGTGAGGGTGGCCTGGAGCATCAGGTAGTGTCACCAGAGACAGACCAGCACTCACCACCTTCGCCGGGTCCCATCCACTCTAATCCTCCTGTTCTTCTACAGGCATCTGCAAAACTCACCTTCTCTCTCCAGCCCTGAGCTCACAGCTCACTCAAACCTCTGCTCCACCTCCACACAGCAGCGACGTCAGTACTCCACATAAAGTCACTGGTTGCTAGACGCCAATCGGGGTGGCCCTAGTGACCAGTTTACAGTAAATTAATTTTCTTTCTGAGACAGAGCTTACGGGGGGGGGGGCTTATTTTTGGGGACATGCCTTATATTTCACTCAGAAGGAAACCTGTAAATAGGTCTTATTTTCGGAGGATGTTTTATTTTCGGGGAAACATGGTATATACCTCTATGTTCATAGCAACACAATTTAGAATAGCTGAGATCTGGAAACAGCCTAAGGATCCATCAATAGATGAGTAGATATAAAAAGCAGTGGTACATTTACACTATAGAACACTATTCAGCTGTAAAAAAAGAAGGACCTCTTACCCTTTGAGGTAGCATGGAGGGACCTGGAGAGTATCATGCTAAGTGAAATAAGCCGGTCAGAGAAAGACAAGTGTCAGATGCCCTCACTCATATGTGGAATCTAATGAGCAAAATAAACTGATGAACAAAATAAATCCAGAGATATAGGAGCATGTCACAGACTAATGAACCTCTGAGGGAAGGTGGGGGTCAGGTGTGGGTGACTTCATTAACTGGGGAGCTCATATGCATATATGCATGGCCCACAGACACAGACAATAATGTGGTGAAGACCTTGGAGTGAGAAGTGCAGGTGGAAGGGGGGGAGGGAACATCTGTAATATTTTTAGTAATAAAGGCAAATTTTTAAAAATGTCAGTGATGAAAATATTTAGTCACTGAACAAGAGAACAGCAAAGTTGAAATTCATAAATATCTCTTCAGTATGTTGTAAGAATCAGAGATGTTTCATTAAATAGGGAACTGAAAAAAATATTTTGTCAAATTTGTAAAATGATTTCAAATTCTGGCCAATAATATACATTTTTTTTGAAGGAGAGAGAGAGATTTTAAGGTATAGGCTTATGAAATTTAGGGAGTTACAGAAACTGTCATTTAAAATCTATAGAGCAGGCTGAAAGCTGGAGATCTAGAGAATCTGGTAAGATGAAAGTTTGGAAACTCAAGCAGAATTTCTATGTTGCTGTCTGCAGACAAAATTCCTTCTTTGGGAGATTTCATTGTTTGTTCTTAAATCCTTCAACTGATTGAATAAGGCCATTATAAAGGTTAATCTCTACTTAAAGTCAAGTGACTTAAATGTTAATTACAGCTAGGAAAGACGTTTGCAGCAACATCTAGACTAGGGTTTAACAAAAACAACTGATCAGCATAGTCTAACCATCACAAGTCCATTTTTTTGTAATTTGAATATTTCTAGGAATTTGTACATTTCTGTCTAGTTTCACTAATTTGCTGTCATACATTTGTTCATGTTATTATCTTACAATCCTTTTTGTTATCTATTGTATAAAGATAGTGTTATAATTATAATTATGTGAAGTGTGTTTTACGTTTAGCATTATATAATTCAATACCTAATATATGAATCTGTTATATTTAAGAGTGAATATTATACCTAGTAACTGTGTGAATGCCCTAGTAGCTGGGTGAACGCCCCAGTAACTGGGTTAGCACCCTAGCAACTGTGGGAACTCCCTAACAACTCCCGCCTGGTCCCAGAACCGTTACAAGCCTGAGACCCACTGATAAGACACACTGAAGACCCATTGGTGACACCTACAGAGAACAGAGGAACGCCCAGAAATGGCTATAAAAGAAGTAAGGTTAGAGGCATCAAACAGAGACACCCGAAGGCTCCACCGACAATCGACGATTGCTCTCCGCTCCCCTTCTCCTCCTGCCCCAAGCTCTGCCCCAGCTCGATTGAGCTCTCAGTGAGCCATGAACCTTGAGGCCTCGACCAACGCCAAGCTGCATCTGCAACCATATCCTGAGTGTGTGTCTGTCAGCGTGGATCTATGGGTGGCTTGCCTAGTTCTGGAACTCATCAGGCCTTAGGCAAATAAACCGTGTGTGATTCGTGCATTTAATGTTTGTCATCCTGGGTTTGATTTTATGCTCGGTCAGTTTTAAGTACCTTGGTAACTCCATATAAGTCCACTTACGTGGCTGAGGAGCCCTCGGTCACCTGTGCATACGTCCTTAGTATAAATACTATTTAGACAGATAGTAGTAACGATTCTACTTTATTTTTGTTTTGTTTTTTAATTTATCCTTAGTGTTGAAAGTATTACAGATGTCCCCTTTGTTTTTATTTTTCCCATTGACCTCGTCCACCTGCATAATGGTTCCACTTTAATTTATATTCTACTTATTTGTGTTTTATTATTTTTTGTCAGTCTAACTAGAATTTGTCGATTTTGTTGCTGGTTGCAATGAAACTTTTGGTTTCATTGATTTTCAATTTATTTATTTATTTATTTATTTATTTATTTATTTTTCTCTGCTCAAATCTTTAATATTTTCTCCCTTCTACCATTTTTAGATTTAATTTGTTCTTCTTTAATCTAGTTCCTAGAGGTGTAAAGTTAGGTTATTGATTTGAAATTCTTCTTTTTTTAATATACTGGTAAGTGTTTACAGCTTTAAATTTTCCTCTGAGCATTGCTTTGCTAAATCTATCACTTTTTGGTGTGTTACTATTTTGTTTTAATTCATCTCTGAGTATTTTCTGATTTCCCTTGTGATATCTGTTACTCATAAGTTGTTTGAGAGTTATATTTTAATTTTCGTAGACTTGAAAATTTTTAGTTTTTCTTCTGTTATTGACTTCCAACTACATCGTATTGTTGTCAGAAAAATATTTTGTATGTGTTCAATCTTTTAAAATGCATTGAGGTGTGTTTTAGGGTTAACACTTGGTTTACCCTAGAGAATGTTCTAAGTGCTTTTGGAATCCATGTTATGCTGTTGTGGGTAACGTGTCTACATGTGTTTATTAGTTCTACATATGTTTATATATATCTAGCTGGTTTACATTCTGTGAAAGTCCTCTGCTTCTTTTTAATCTCTCTAGAAGTTTTTTGTCTTATGGACAATGATGCACTGAAGTGTCAACTACTATTGTAGAGCTATTTCTCTCATCAGTTCTACCTCTCATTGCTTATATATTCTGGGGCTCTGGTATTTGGGGTTGTAATTATTACATTTTGTGAAGATTTGACCATTATCAATATTTAATGCCTGTTTTGTCTTTCAGGAAAAATGAATTCCCTGTGTCCTCTGTAACTTTTATACCTCCCAACAGAGAAAGTAATATGGCACAATCAACATATTTTTGCATAAAAAACAACAACTATGTATTTTCTTAGGCTTCCTAGCAAAAATCAATAGAGTAGAAAAGAAGAAAATTGAGAGAAAATAGGGAGAAATAAACATGTTTTCCTAATTTTAATGTTTTAGAGCAAAGGGAGGAAAATTTGATTTTCTTTCTCATCATAGTAGAAAAAATTCTTACTCCACTAAAAAATTACATAAACATTGCACTGTGAATACAAAGAAGAAGAATCAAATGCACTGCTATTGTTTTCAAGAGAAGATGCAATAAATTATGCCAAGTAAAATAAATGTTTCAGTCCGTTCCCTACAGGCCATCCAACAGCTGTCTAATAGTTTCTGTTCAATCATTTCATGATATGTGTCAACAATAATAAGTCCAGCATGATTACACTTTCTAAATCCCTGTCAATAAAATATTCACTAAACAGTTGCATTAGAATGCATGCTGAATGTTTCCTATCTGAAAATTCTTCCCCAACATGCATATAACCATCAAACAAATATTGTCTCTTCTTATGGCATGGCATACATGAAAGTCTGTGAACTATCATGACAGTTTCCATCTAAAGCAAATGCCATACTACAAAGGAAGTAAGACAGGTACATTGTGCCTGCAGCAAACTGCCATCAGCATGGTGATCGGATGTTATCATAAAACACCATGTGGAGGCCAGCAAATGCGATCTGTGGTCTGTAGCGATTGACAACCTTTCCTCTAACAACTCTGAAGTTTGAAAAAGCTGTATGGGCTGGCTAGTCTGTCTCAGGGGTTGTATGTTGATTTAGGAATTAAGGGGTCCCTGGTTCAATTCCTGATCGGGGCATATGCAGAAGGCAGCCCATCAATGATGTTCTTCTCTCATTGATCTGCTACTTCTCTATCTCTCTCCCTTCCTCTCTCTCTCTAAAAATCAATAAAAGATGATTTAAGAAAGACAAAAGGCATGCTTTCTATTCTCTGAGTTAGTGATTAATATTAGAAAAAGCTTGCAGAGTGGTATTCTCAGTCACACTCACAGCTTTTACTTCTCTTATGCAAATTTAATCTCCATTCTCCTAGGTATTACTCAAGGAAAGTTCTAAACCAATATTGGGTTCTTAATTTAAAAATAAAATATGAGCCAAAAGTGAATACAGAGTGGATTATATCAAAATTATAAAATAAGCTATCATTGTATCTCATGAAACAATAGCTTCCCCCATGTTAGAAGTCTTGAAGCGATGGTGATTACCCATTGGAAATGCTGTCAATAGTATTTCTCCCTAAATTGGAAAGTTTAATTACATGGCACATGCTTTCTGATATTGCCATTAAAAGTAGTTACTGAGAGAACAATCTTGATATGCTCCTCATTTTTTTCCTCCTCCAGAGTTTAGCTTGCTTTACTATTTATAACTATACAGGTTTCATAAGCATTTATTTATGATTGATGGGACTTTGAGGTTACTAACACTGTCACCACCTGTCTTTCATTTTCTCTTCTTAAGTCTATACGAAATGTAGGAATTTAGGGAGAATAAAGAGTGCCATGTGACTGTGCTTTCTTACTTAGACAGTTTGTTAAGGTGTTATTGAATAGCTAACTTAGGATATCCAGGATGAGAAAAAGTTGGAGCCATATGGAGTTTTAAATGTCAGTGGGCACCAGGAACAGATATTAAATGTGAGCGAGGAGCCCTTGGGATTAGATCGAGCTTTGTGAGTTAAAAGCTTATTGCAGGACAGTAATATGGTAATCTCAGATAATTTGGATCCTAAACATTAGCTTAGTGGCTCATTAGTAAGAAGGGGAGTAGAGGAAGACCTGTCAGACACCATCATAGAAGCACAGTCTTCAATATTTGGTTCCTAATAGTTTCATTGATCTGGAAAGCTTATATAATTCTTTTTTTAAAATATATTTTATTGATTTTACACAGAGAGGAATTGAGAGGGACAGAGAGTTAGAAACGTCGATGAAAGAGAAACATCGACCAGCTGCCTCTTGCACACCCCCTACTGGGGATGTGCCCGCAACCAAGGTACATGCCCTTGACCGGAATCGAACCCAGGACCTTTCAGTCTGCAGGCTGATGCTCTATCCACTGAGCCAAACCGGTCCCGGCTGGAAAGCTTATATAATTCTTTATTAAGCATACATATCCCTGGATTGGACTGGTAGTAAGTATGGTTTGGTGGGATTTGAGGGGTATATTAGCATATTCTGTTGTGAAATGGAAAAGCTGAGAAGTCAAAGACAGTGAAGATGCAAGAATGAAATAGCATTAATTAATCCAGATTTATACAAAGTAATTTTTAAGCATTCTCTAATTCAGGAACTTATTAATCATTTACATATATTTAGGTGTAGAGTAAATAATACAGGATGACATCATAGACAATCCCAAAGCCTCCTCGATCATATTTAATATCTGTTCCTGGTGCCCACTGACATTTCAAACTCCAGGTGGCTCCAACTTTGCATCATCCTGGATATCCTAAGTTAGCTATTCAATAACAGCTTTAACAAACTGTCTAAGTAAGAAAGCTCAGTCTCATGGCACTCTTTATTCTCCCTAAATTCTTACATTTTGTATGGATTTAAGAAGAGAAAATGAATGACACTTGGTGACAAGTGTTAGTAACCTCAAAGCCCCATCAATCATAAATAAATGCTTCTAAAACATGTGCAGTTATAATTAGTAAAGCAAGCTAAACTGTGAGGAGGAAAATTTATTTTATTCAATTTATTTTAATTGAATAAAAATAATAAATTAATTTAGTGATTTATAAAAGCTTACAGTTCATCAAGTGCTTTTTGTATACTTGAATAACTTTTCCATTTATTAATCTTTTGTATTTAACCTAATGAAATATAAATTTCTTCAGAGTAAATATAATTTTAATCATACTTTTGAGTAATTTGAAACTTAGTGAAAATAAATGTGATTTTTTTCCCCCTGAGGATTAAAAGATCTTTATGAGGACAGGGGTATTTTTGAAGAAATAATGGTTTACTACTGATAAAATAAATACTATAAACGTAATTTTGTACATGGCTTAAGGTAGTACCAAACCAGTTTGACCCATACATTTCTCTGGCCATATGTCTTTGCCATTTCATGTTTTCTAGGCATGAGGGTCTGTAACTGGCAAGTCTTTACTTACAGCCTTGCCTTTTCAGTATTGCCTATTTTATGCCTCTATTCTCCACATCATCTACCTGCTGATTGATTGTGCTGCTGAAGGTAGATGATTGTCATATTGATCCTAATTATAATATCTTGTTCTAGTGACATGTAAAATCTGTTTCCTTAGTGACCATTCCATGTTATCTCCCTTTTATTTGTTGTGTGCTAGAATGAACTGAAAGGTGTGGACCATGGTTCTGAGCAGCACGTTTCTCCAATATAATTTAGCTCTCTTTTATTTTTTATTTTGTTTTTAATTTTTAAAATATATTTTATTGATTTTGTACAGAGAGGAAGGGAGAGAGATAGTTAGAAACATCGATGAGAGAGAGTCATCCATCAGCTGCCTCTTGCACACCCCCTACTGGGGCTGGGGATATGCCTGCAACCAAGGTACATGCCCTTGATCAGAATCGAACCCGGGACCTTTCAGTCCACAAGCCGACGCTCTATCGTTGAGCCAAACCAGTTTCAGCTAATTTGGCTCTCTTTTAGGCATCCACAACCATCACTGGTAGGTCTTTTGATTTCTGTTGAACTGAATGTACTGTTGTTGCTCCACTGACTAACTCAAGTAAGTCCTCCATTCTCTTTCCAGCTTTTCTTTGTGGGTTTTCACTTAGTTTCTCACTTAGATTTTGAAACCAAAACCCTTCTGATCTCACCTAAGCATGTTTACATGCATAGGCACTTTATTAATCATCCCTTTTTTATTTTGTGAATGTGTGCCTGTGCCTGGCAATTCCAGTTATTATTCAAGAAACCTGTGAGATGGAATCAGTTTTACTAGATTTCAAACATATTTTAATGAGTGCATGTGGCAGCTTTTAATTTGTGAAATTGGAAACTAGTATTATTCAACATTTACTATATAATTAGCACCTTTGAGAATAGAGAGGAAGTAAAACCTTAAATTCTTCATGTCCCTAATGAGTATTACATATTATGCTCTGATGGTGCATTAAATTCTTCTCATACCAGAATTGTTTATATCGCAAGCAGATGTTTGTGCTTAATTTGATGTAATTTGGAGTGACATTCTATGATAAAGTCCAAGATTCATTTCTCTTTCACTTTTAATGGATACAATATAGTTTTGCCAATATATTTCTAAAGAATGTTGTTCCCCCCATGAAATCTGGTAATGTGTTTTAATTCCTCTCTTTCTATCATATTTAAGAATAAAAATAATATTGTTTGACAATAAAAGGCACTACATCCCACTGTTCATTTAATGGAATAATCTATCAGTGTTATAAAAAGTAGTCCATCCAAATTTTGTCAGCTCTGAATGTAGGATGTTTTGTTTTGATTTTCTTCTAAGTTAATAAATTTCAATTAGATTAATCATTTTAGTAATTAGTTTTTATATGATATCTTCTCTATATCTTCATAACTTTGATAATTATTTCAATTTACAATCCTGGTTTGTAAATATCATTTTTAAACCTAATTATGCTTTTACCAGATAAGAGAAACAAACAAAACAAGTCACCTAGTTTCATAAAATAAAAACTAAAAATAAATTTAATATTTCCAATATTATTCTTTTTAATAATAAGCTTTTAGTTTCAGAATAATTTTATATTTGCAAAAATATTGTAAAATACAAAGAATTTTTATTGTCTCATACCTAGATTCCCTAATTATTAACATCTTACATTTGTATGCACATTTGTCACAACTAATGAGCAAATATTGATACATTAATATTATCCTAAGTCCTTACTTTATACAGATTTCTTCAGTGTGGTAGGCAAGATAATGATCCGCAAAGATTTATGCATTCTAATTTGTTGAACCGTATTAGGTATATGGCAAAAAGGAATTAAAATTGCAAAAGCATTTAAAATTGTTCCTCAGTTGATCTTTAAATAGACTCTTCTGGATTTTCCTGATGAGTTCAGTGTAATTAATGATAAGTTCTCTCTCTCTCTCTTTCTCTCATTTTAGTTAAAATATAAAATTTTAATTTCCCAAGAAGTACAGTCTTAAGAATTTCATTTCAAAACTTCAGACTTTCAAAGTCAAATTAATTTGAGTCTTCGTTATTAGTGAAATTCTGTGAAATACGTTTACTTGAAATTAGAGAGAACTATGTGTAAAATATTATCAAGTACACATGCTATGCAGTGGACCCCTTTCAGTGCATGTCTTTTATTATGTGTCTATGATATTTCACACATGGGGCTGATGCTAGAAAGAGCAAGAATAGACCTCAGCTGCTAGAATCCCCAGGTATGGTGGCTGACGCTTGTTGCTTCCTGGTCTTTATCCTCCAACAGGGTTTACATAAAGGATTGATTTACGGCCTGTCACAGAGTGTGTACTCTGATCAAGACAAGGGCAGTAGAAGTTTCTGGAAGGAAAGGTAAAAGGTACAAGGTCTCTTAAGTGGGAAAGGGGGAAGCAGAAGAAGACATTAGTGTGATGCAGTGTTAGAACTCAATCCACTGTTCCTGAAGTTGAGAACAGAAGCAAGCCCACAGCCTTGTGACTTTTTATTGCACAAGGAAATAAATCCTCCCTTCATGCTTCCAGGAAAGAGTACGGCCTTGCCAGCCCCTTGATGTGTGTTCAGTGTGACTAATTTTGAACTGGTGGACTGCAGAACTGCAAGATAATAAATTTATACTGTTGTAAGTCACTGGTCTATGGTAATTTGTTATAGCAGTCATAGAAAACCAATACACTGGGCTTTTATAATGACCTTTTTTGTTTCAGGATACATTACATTTAGTTATTATGTTTTCCAATATTTTTTCTTTTCTTTCTTTTTTTTGTTACAGTAAAAAGTATATATTTATTGATTTCAGAGAGGAAGAGAGAGATAGAAACATCAATGATGAGAGAAAACCATTGATTGGTTGCTTCCTGCATGCCCCCTATGAGGGATGGACCCCGCAACCCAGACATGTGCCCTTGACTGTAACTGAACCTGTAACTCCTCATTCGCCAGGCTGACATTTTATCCATTGAACAAACTGGCCAGGGCCCTTTTATTTCTTTTTAAAAAAGTATATAGTTTAGCTGAAACCGGTTTGGCTCAGTGGTAGAGCGTCAGTCTGCGGACTAAAATGTCCCAGGTTCAATTCCGGTCAAGGGCATGTACATTGGTTGCGGGCACATCCTCGGTAGGGGGTGTGCAAGAGGCAGCTGGTCGATGTTTCTCTCTCATCGACGTTTCTAACTCTCTTCCTCTCCCTTCCTCTCTGTAAAAAATCAATAAAATATATTTAAAAAAATAAAAAATATATTTTATTGATTTTTTTTTTTTTTTTTTTTTTTTTTTTTTTTTTTTTTTTTACAGAGAGGAAGGGAGAGGGAGAGAGACCTAGAAACATCCACCAGCTGCCTCTGGCACAACCCCACCGGGTTTGTGCCCACAACCAAGGTACATGACCTTGACCGGAATCAAACCCAGGACCTTCCAGTCCACAGGCCGACGCTCTATCCACTGAGCCAAACGGGTTCCAGCTCATTTCTCTTTTCACAAAGATCAGGACTCCCTCCCCATTTTCTCTCACAGCCTTCTTCCCAATACTTATCATGCATGGCTGATCCCACTTTGGTGTCTGATTATTATAGGGTGTGAACTAATGCAGTTTTCACCCCATTGGATAACCTCCCCCACCATCCCCTAGCAGGGGTCCTCAAACTTTTTAAAGTGGGGGCCAGATCACGGTCCCTCAGAGAGCTGGAGGGCCGGACTATATGAACTACTAATTCCTACTGTAACACCTCGGCTGCGCTCACTGCCCAAAAAACCTGGCGGGCGGATCAGACTCCTCTGCGGGCCGCATGTGGCCCGCAGGCCCTAGTTTGAAGATGCCTGAGAGCCTTCAGCCAAACTGATGAAAGGGAAGTAACTGAAAGTAGGTCCCATGGTTTAATTGATGCTCCAGATCCCAGCTGAGACCACATCCTTACTTATCTTCATTCCTGGCTCTATCATACTTTTTTTATTCCTTTTTTTTTTTTTAGATCACTTCAACAATAAATCTCATGTATGTGAAACTCGGGTTCTAGGGGAAAATGATTGCTATGCTAGACTCACTGCACATCTGTAAGCTCCAAAAATATATCTCAGGACAGTAGGGATTCCTCACTCTAGGGAATCTTATCCATGGCCATCCCCAATCGCCTTTGATGGATAAGATGATTTTTGCTCTCAAGAATCTCAGAGCTCACTGTAGGAGGAAAAACAATAATACACTATTAGGGGTGTCGAACTCAATCAGAGAAGGGGCCAAAATCTAAAATTCAGCCTAAATCGCGGGCCGAATGGTTTACTGAACAGTCATAAACTGTCATTGTGATGGAAATGCAGCGGAGTGCAGTGATGACAGCGTGGTGCGGGCCACATTGCAAGGCCTGGCGGGACAGATTTGGCCCGCGGGCCTTGTGTTTGACACATGTGCACTAGATCATTTAAGAAATAGGTACCAAGATACCAATAGACTTGGGTACACTGGTTTGGTTTCTAGTGTACTTCTTGGTGGCTGTTTTGAAGGAAGTCCATTATGCCCATCTCAAACCTGGTGTGTCTTTCAATTAGGTAAGGAATTTTTTTTAACTTGCAGATAAGAAATAAGAAATAGTTCCAGTCCCACCCCTCATTCCAAACAATTATCGGTATAGTGCATATTTAACATATCAATCTTATTTCAGAGGTATTTCTTAATGATCAGTAATTATATCTTTTGAAGATTTATTTTAAATCTGTAGCTAGTGCTATCAGTCAATGAAAATAATAATTTGAGCTTAAAATCTTCAATTTTAATCATGTCATATAAGCAGAAAAATCAATTTCAAATATAACAAAAGTATACATTTGGTGGTGATAAATCAATTATTATGATGATATAGAGACTTTATATTTTTCCTAATTTTGACATTCTAGAATCTGATCACCTGTTAATAATGGATGATAGCATATTGGAATAAAATAGTCAAAAATTTTCCTGGAATAAAAAAGCTTTTGATTAATTAATTTAGAGTAATGATGTATAAGGATGCTTACATTTTAAATAAAATGTTTCAATACAACAAATTAATTGAGCACTGATTATAAATACAATTATGCATGGGTGGGGTCCAGCCAGCCTGGCCAGGGAAAGGGGACATTGGTGGCTGGTCAGCCTGCCTGCTGGTCCAACTCCTGGTCAAGGGGACAATTTGCATATTAGCCTTTTATCAAGATATACACTGAGTGGCCAGGTTATTATGAGTTCAGAGATCATAATAATCTGGCCACTCTGTGCATTTACATATATGTGATATCCTGTGAGAGTGATGGCTATGATTTTTGTTATGTTTTGTTATGCATTTTTCATCATGGAGCAGGATTATCCATGTTTGCTGAATTTGAAAATAAATAGAAAATATAAACCAGAAACTTCACAGAAGATTAAGCACTATGCTACACTCATTGCACATCTGCAGGTTCCAAACATATATCTCAGCTTAATTGAAATTTGCTCATATTGTCAAATAAATATGTTTTACTTAGAAGAATTCATGAAGAATTGCAAAAAGGGCAGTCACCAGCAAAAACCGTCCTTCTTTTTACCACGCTTCATAAAAATAATATATATGCCATCCTAAACAGACTAAATCAAAATTTGTTTATTACAGTTACAATGAGGGTGGAAATGTCATGACTTGGATATCCAAAGCTAACCAGCTGTCAATGAAAAGACTATATAGTTCATGCCTTATATATTATACATTTAATTAATTAATCTTTAGTGTTTCAAAAAACAAATTTGTTAAGTAGACTTTTACTGAAATTCCTGAATTGAAATCCTACTTCCATTTATGTTGCATTCAATAAAGAAATAATAAAAGGTTAGCCAAAACATTTTGTATACTCTCTTCTACTGATATTGGCAATGTGGAAATGGAAATGTTATTTAACTTTATAAGTGATCTTTTTCTAACAATAGTATTGAGATACCAATACTATTTTTATTTCTGTTGTGGGAATTAATGTAAAGTTTTTTATGTACACATTATGTGAAAAGTATCTTTCATTAAATTTCATATAAATATAATTTGCCCAATGAGGTAAAACACTTTAAAAATTTCTTATACATAAAATAAAACATCAGTCACCTAAGTGCCTGATTTAGTCTAGCATATAGCTTGAGAAAAATTAGTTTTACATAGGTATTTACATTTATCAACAAGCACTTATTATACATAAATGTATGCTAATAAACATACCTATAAAAGAATAACTCAAGGGTTTAATTCTGAAAATTGCTTATGCATAGTTAATTATACACATTCAAAATTTGTTTCAACTTGGGAAAACACTAAATTGTCTAACTGAGCTGAGTTTTATATAATACATTTTTCTGAGAATTGGAAGGTGGTTAGAATCTGTGAATTCTTTTGTGTCATACTGAAAAATTATTGTCTTTTAGAAACAAAGTAATGTCTTTATTTTTTTTAACCAAGTTCACCTTCAGTTGTACACGGCTAGAGCTAATAATATAGTCTATTTTAAAACATGGATTTATGGGCAAAATAAAAATAATCTTTATTTTATTCTCTTTAACATATAACTTCAAATATGAATTCTGGAAAGATCAAGAAAGGTATTAGAGAACAGATATATTGCTATAAGCTCAATTCAAAACACATACTCTTTAAAAGTAGATATTCATTGAAAAAGAATAAAAATAATATATCCAATACCTCTCCTAGCTTAGGTTTCATCATGTATAAAATAGAGAATAGTAATAGTAAATTTCATAAGATTCTTTTAAGATGGAATCATGTAATGCATGTATTAGTGCCCGGGCAAAGCAAGCAGTTACTCTAAGTTAGCTAGTTAACTGCTACCTACACAGGAAAGGGAAGAGAACACACTAGTTCCTTCTATGATCTCCTCCAAGGTAAAAGGAACAGTCACTTCTCTTCTTCCTGTATGAGGAGATATTACGATAGTACTAGACTTTGAAGCTTTCTGCCCTGGATGAAAAAAAAACAAAACCATTCATTTAGTGTTATGCTAAATGAAGTAAGTCAGGCAGAGAAAGACAAATAGTGTGTACTTTCACTTATATGTGGAATCTAAAAAACAAACAAACCAAAACAAAGCAAAGGCAGCTCCTGGTACAGAGACCAAAGGGATGTTACCAGAAAGGAGGCTCCAGTGAGGAGACAGGTGAAACAGGTGAAGGGGAATGTAGCCAACAATACTGTGATAACATTGCAGAGTGACAGATCATTGCAAGAATTAGTGCTGTGATCTCATTGTAAGGTATAAAATTGTCAAACCACTTACATTGTACACGTAAAACTAATATAGCCAATATAATCCTATATAATAAAAGGCTGCCAAAACCGGTTTGGCTCAGTGGATAGAGCGTCGAACTGTGGACTGAAAGGTCCCAGGTTCGATTCCAGGCAAGGGCATGTATCTTGGTTGCGGGCACATCACCGGTAAAGGGTGTGCAAGAGGCAGCTGATTGATGATTTTCTCTCTCATCGATGTTTCTAACTCTCTATCCCTCTCTCTTTCTCTCTGTAAAAAATCAATAAAATATATATAAAAAAATTAAAAAAAAAAAAAAAGCTAATACTCAAATCTACTGAACAGCAAAATGACGTCACTATAATGCGCACTGACCACCAGGGGCCAGATGATCAATGGAGGTGCTGCCCCTGGTGGTCAGTGCTCTCCCACAGGGGGAGCGCCACTCAGCCAGAAGCTGGGCTCACAGCTGGTGAGCACGGCGGCAATGGCAGGAGCCTCTCCTGCCTCCAAGGCAGTGCCGAATGGTAAGAAGCAGCAAACAGGCAGGTGGTAAAGAGCGAGGAGTCCTGGACTGCACAAGGGCACAAGCTGTGCTAAGGGACCCTCAAAGTGCATGAATTTTATGCACCAGGCCTCTAGTAATGCATACCAACAATACTTAAAAATAAAGTTTTGGGCTGAAACCGGTTTGGCTCAGTAGATAGAGCATCGGCCTGAGGACTGAAAGGTCCTGGGTTTAATTCTGGTCAAGGGCATGTACCTTGGTTGTGGGCACATCCCCAGTGTGGGGGGTGTAAGAGGCAGCTGGTCAATGTATCTCTCTCATCGACATTTCCAACTCTCTATCTCTCTCAATTCCTCTCTGTGTAAAAATCAATAAAATATATTTTAAAAAAATAATAAAGTTTTGGTAGGTAGAATCTTAAAATAGCTCTTGAGATGATTATTTTTTTACTTTTTATTTTTAATATACTTTTTTGTTCATAGTGTTACAGATATCTCCCTTCCCCACTCCCTTTCCCCTCCTCCTCACAGCCACCCCCCCCCCCCATGTCTTCACTACCCTATTGCCTGTGCCCATAGGCTTTGCTTATAAGCATAAACTTTCTTTGTTTTATCTCTTCTCCACACATAGAGGTATATCAGTCTGTTCCACACATGCTGTGGGTCTTATTTTGTTGGTCAATTTATTTTGTTCATTACATTCCACAGATACCGGCAAGTGAGATTCTGTGATATTTGTCTTTCTCAGGTTGGCTTATTTCACTTAGCATACTCGTTTCCAGGTCCATGCAGGCTGTCCCAAAGGGTAAGAGATCCCTCCTTTTTGGGGCTGCATAGTATTCCATACTGTAAATATACCACGGTTTTATATCCATTCACCTACTGATGGGCACTTGGGCTGTTTCCAAGTTTTAGGTACTGTAAATAACACTGCTGTGAACATAGGGGTTAAATCACTGGGTAAGATATTAGTTCCATTTTTAATTTTTTAGGAAACTCCATACTGTTTTCCATAGTGGCTGCACCAGTCTGCATTCCCACCAGCATTTTCTCCACATCTTCACCAGAATTTGTTGTTTGTTGACAAACACACACACATACAAATAAAAACAAATAAACAAACACAGCAGTGCCTTCACCCTGTAACAGCTAAAAACATACAAACTACATTAAATGATGGCTTACCAAACACTGGGCATCAGGTGATGGAGAAAATGATTCTTGGACATGGCAAATACCTGGGGTTAGATCTTTGATTGCTTCAGCTTACTGCACTAAGTTTCCAGACTATGGTACCAGGAGGAGGAGAGGACCCCTAGCACTGGTTAAGGAACTCCCTGAAGGGAAGATCTAGAACTGGGAGCCCAGGGAGACTAAAGCTGCTAGAGTTTACTGGACGAAGCACCAGAGAGGGAGAGCTTCGCAGAAAGAGAGCCCCAGAGCTCTGAGGGGTGGGGAGAGGAGGAGGGTTCCTCTCTAGAGTTCAGCAGTGTAATGACTGTGTCATAGGAACGTCCTTGAGGAAAACTACCCAAGGCTGGACAATAAACACCTGAGAGCATTCGCGATGGAGCACCTGGCAGCCACCTAGGCCTGGGATGTTGCCCATTTCCCTCCGCCACATGGGAAACCTCGTGATTCCCAGGGCCTCACACAGAGACCAGGAAGGATCTTTCCTGAGCAGTGAGGAGTGATTAGCCTCGGTTGGGCACTGTTCTGGTCCCCCGTTATAATCTTAAAAATGAAACCTGATCAAATAAAATCATCTGTAAGGAATTTAATTGCATTATAGAATAAAGCTCAATGGTACATACACCAGAGTAATATTTGTCTATTAATGTTAAATGGCTCTTGAGTTCGTTTCTGCATTCCTTCCAGCTGGCACTGGCACCAGGCGCATACATGGATGGTAATCAATTAACATGGCTTTTTATTTCTCATGAGCATGCATTTTTGGAATGAGTAACACCTGGGTTGTCAAGTAAAAATAATAGCTGCTTGATTTAGAGCAATTTATTAATCTAGAAAATGAAGATTAAGGTTGTTTCAATGATTAACACACATTGATAAGCTAGTGCTTCACAGTAACCAATCAATGAGTGGTACGGTACTCATAATTATAACTAAGGAGTGCAAATTTGGTTAAAAATGTAACACATTCCCAAATTTCTGCCTTCGTTTTATAAATACCACAGGTTAAAATCACAAACAACAGACTTTAAAATATTTTTCTAAAGTTGATACATTAAAAAAAAGATACAGTAAATATTCATAAATAGCATAATCGGGTGTAACATAAAAGCAACTATTTATGGTGTTCATGCTACCAACATGATTAAAAGTTGTGTTAGGAATAGGCCTTCAAACTCATGCAGTGGAATGTTTAATTAACGCATGAACCTAATTCCCTACTGGAACAGCCATGGAGAACAATGATAATGCAAAACTTATGTGTTCCAAATGTGCTGTCCTTACCTCTATCTAATTTCCCTACCGATGGTATATTACTGGTCTTAAAAGTTAAAGCTCAGATTGTACCAGCTTACTTTCTAGATACATTGGTATCAGGCAAAGCTGAGAAATATTGAGAATAATTTGTTAATGCAAATTCTACTATGTTGCACAAATAAGAATATGTTGTGTTCTTTGTACTTTTGAGTTTCTAGTTATAATGAAACCATGGTTGCATTTTTTCCAATAAGTTTTTCCAACCTAATGGTGAAAGACTAAATCCAGAGATAGTTTCAGAGAAGTTGTGATAATGTGATTATTCTCCCTAAGGCCTAATAATATATTAAAGGACAATCATTAAAGAAGCATTGTGTAATTGGAAATCAAGAGAATGGAGCCTAAGATTGGCTCTCCACCTAAATACAGTGGAGACTTCTATAAATGTTTTCACTTTGGCATGTCTCGATTTTCTGGCCTGTAAAATGTGTAAGCCAGACGACGTACAAAGTCCTTCTCAGCTGTTAACACCTTATCAATATTGTGACCAAATTACCAGAGTTTATAGTCACTAACCTTTTTAGGTTCTGAAAGTATTAGCGATGTAAAATGTGTACATATTTTAATCTAAAATAAAGAACATCTAAATCAAATCAATAATTTATTAGATATCAAATAAACTGAAGGACTTCACTTACTAGAATCTCAGAAGAGGTTGAAAGCTTGGTGAGCCTGCTGCTTCATGGCTTAAAGTAAGTGATCAGCCCTTCTCAGAGAGGGTTAAAGGAAGAGTGTGAATGAAAAGTAGACCAAGCATGGGTGTTTCCAGATTTATTTCAGGTCTTACTCTAACCAATTTTCTTCTTTGAATGACAGTATTTTTGTACCGTGAACTTGATAATATGAGTACTTAGCTAGCTAGATACTGTTTGTCATTTGGTACACTGTGTTGAAAAGAAGCTCTTTGAGAAGGTCAGGGGAGAATTGGGATTAATTGAGGACAAGCATTTTAAGGCCATAAGTGTTGAACTACTTAATGGAACAGAAAGATGGAACAGAGTTGAACGGGGCAACATGGGCAAAAGGCTTCTCCATAGAGAAGGGATTTGTAAGAGAAGCAGGGTTAGGAATAAGGTGAAGGGGAGACGAGCAGGGAGGAAGAATAGGTCTCGCCTCAGCATTTTGAAGGTAACCTTTAGAAGCTGGTATTTTATCTGAGGGCAAAGGAGATTCACTGAAATAGAGACATGACGGCTTTAAGAAATTGGTATAAAAATAATTTAGCAGGAGAGAGAAGGAACCAGAATCTATTGTAGAAAGCCAACAGATAGTAAGTTCTTATGCTCTGTATCTTAGGTAACTAGGAATACTAAAAAAATACTATTAATACTACTAATAATAATTGTAAGCCAGAAAAAAATACACAGAAAAATCAAAATTCTATCATAAAGATTATTATGATCCGGATGGTAGCTCAGTTGGTTAGAGCACCATATCCATATGCCAAGGTTGTAGACTCCATTCCAGGTCAGGGCACATAGAAGAATCAACCAATAGTAAAGACCCCATAAAAATTATTAAACTTAATAAATGAATTCAGCAATGTAGCAGGATACAAAATTAATGCCCAGAAACCTATGGTATTTTTATACACCAATAGTGAATTTACAGAAAGAGAGATTAAAAAATTAATCCCATTTACCATTGCACCAAAAAAATAAAACAAACATATAGATAAGTAGGAATAAAGTTAACTAAGAATTAAAAGACCTGTACTTGGAAAACTACAGGATACTGAAAAAAGTGATAGTGGAAGACATAAACAAGTGGATGAATATACCATGTTCATGGATTGGTAGAATCAACATCATTAAAATGTCCATACTACCCAAATCAATCTATAGATTGAATGCACTCCCCATTAAAATACCAACAGCATATTTCACAGACCTAGAACAAACTCTCCAAAAATTTATATGGAATAAAAAAATACCCTAAATAGCCTCAGCAATCCTGAGAAAAAAAGAGCAAAATAGGAAGGATCTCAATACCAAATATCAAGCTATATTATAAAATCAGTGTTCTCTTGTACTGGCACAAGAATAGACATATAGACCAATAGAATAGGATAGAGAACCCAGAAACTGACCCAAACCACTAGGCTCAATTAACATTTTACAAAGGAAGCAAGAGCATACAAGGGAGTCAAGATAGTCTCTTCAATAAATGGTACTGGGAAAATTTTTTGCAATTGTTGCAAAAAAAAAAAAAATTGAAACTAGACCACCAACTTATACCACACACAAAAATAAACTCAAAATGGATAAAGGACTTAAACATAAGATAGAAAACCATGACAGTCTTAGAGAAATCCACAGAAAGCAAAATATCAGACATATGCTGAAGCATTATCTTCACCAATACAGCTCATAGGACAATGGAAACTAAAGAGAAAATAAGCAAATGGAACTACATCAAATTAAAAAGATTCTTCATAGCAAACCATCAACAAAACAAGAAAGCCCATTGCATGGAAGAACATTATTTGCCAATGTTCCTATAAGGGTTTAATCTCCAACATTTACAGGGAATTATACAATTTAACAAAAGGAAGATAAACAATCCAGTTAAAAAATGGGCAAAGGACCTAAATAGAAAATTTTTGAAAAATGACGTAAGAAAGGCCAAGAAACAAATGAAAATATGGTCAAAGTCACTAATCATCTGAGAAATGCAAATCAAAACAACAATGAGGTACCATTTCACACCTGTCAGAATAGCTATCATCAACAAATCAACAAATGACAAATGCTGGCGAGGATTAGAAGAAAAAGGAACACTCTTGCACTGCTAATGGGAATGCAGACTGGTACAGCCACTGTGGAGAACAGTATGGAGATTCCTCAAAAAACTAACAATGGAACTCCCATTTGACCCAGTAATCCCACTTCTAGGAATATATCCCAAGAAACTAGAAGCACCAATCAGAAAGGCTATATGCACCTCTATATTCATAGGTAAGATTTGGAAACAGCCTCAGTGCCCATCAGCAGATGAGTGGATCAGAAAACTGGTACATCTACACAATAGAATACTATGCTGCTATAAAAAGGTAGGAACTCCTACATTTTGTAACAGCATGGATGGACCTGCAAAGCATTATGCTAAGCAAAATAAGTCAGTCAGAGAAAGATAAATATCACATGATCTCACTCATTTGTGGAATATAATGAACAACATAAACTGATGAACAAAAACAGATCCAGAGACAGAGGAGCATCGGTCAGACTGTCAATCCTCAAAAGGAAGGTATGAGAGGGTGGGGTTCAGGGAGAGAGATCAACCAAAGGACTTGTATGCATGCATATAAGCCTAACCAATGGACACAGACACCAGGGGGTTGAGAGCAAGAGTGGGGGTGGGCAATGGGGGAATAAGGACACATATGTAATACCTTAATTAGTAAACAAAAATATGTATAAAAAGGAAAAAAGGAAAAAAAATAGTTCAGTCGACTGGTTGTAAAGGTTGCTTAGGCTTTTCAATGTATAGATTGCATGGGAAGCATTATAAAAATTAATGATAATAAGCATCTGCAGTGTACTGTATGCACAAACAATGATTTCAAATTAAATACTTGGGGCAATGGGAAGTTATAGATATCTGCTGGTTCTTCCTGACTACTTGGCATATAACATTTTTTGTTTTTTACATTGTTCTTTTATGGGTACATTATAGTACATTTAAGTTGCACTTAGATGAAAAACTAAAAATAAAAAGGGAGGGAAAAATTATAAACTTCTGTTTAACCTATAAATTAAGTTGGGAAGAACTATCATCTAAAAAACTTTTGTCTTTCTATCCTGGGCTTTATTCAAATCTGTTTTTATTTTCCTCAGTAATGGTTTGAATGGATTTAATTTTTCACAGAGTTCCCTAAGTGTTTGGTTGCAATTTCTCTATATATTACATGTATTATTGTTACAATCATTGCCCTCGGATGTCTCTATTTTTAGATAGAAATATTTTATTAACAGATAAAATGGTATATGATAAAATATATTTTTTGAGAATATATTTGCTCTTTGTCAAGCTGTCATTTTTGGATTTTGGAACCAATCTTTTCCCTTCTCTGTTAAGTCACACAGATAATCACTATTAGAACAAGAACACACTTGGATTATAGAATTTGTCCCTTGTACTATGAAAAAAAAATCCACACATTTTTTACAGCAGAGTCTACGCTTCCATGCCTTTCCTGGAAGGAAGCCACAAATAGTAAGAATGTATAAATTCGTCATTAGCCAACCTTAGAAAGGAGGCCAGCATTTAACAGCTCACACGGTTTCAGTAAGGTTTGCAATGGTGGCCCAAGGAATACTTCATGAACAAATTAATACCATAGGCTTCCCAAAAAATTCATTTTTCTTTTTAGCAATTAAAATGTATTTTTCTCTGTTCTTATCATTCCCTGACCCTGATAACTCTTACTTTACTGAGGATAAAAAACAGGAACACTCACCTAACAGGATCGATTTACACTTCTTTATAACTGTGGGACATATCTACTAGCTAACAGTACTCTTGTTTCAAGAACCATGCCAACAGAGTGTATCAAATACATTTGACCTGGAGTCCATGATTAGCTTAGTGTCTAAAAATTAAAACTGAAAGCTGAGTAGTTGCTGAATTCTAATTGAGAGTATACTCTGTAGGATTTCATACCTGAGTGAAAAAAAAATTCTGTATAGATGATAAAATAATAGAAAATATACTAATCAGAAAGCAACAGGACAGATTTTATAATTTGTGCTTAATTCATAGAGATAAGATTTTTAGATATTTTTAAGACAGAAGTTTTAGACAGTATGATGTGGCATTGACATACTTTAAAAATTTTATGTTTTGTATAAATTTCAATAAATCTTAGTTTATCCTTGTTGACTTCTAAATCTTTCCATTTTCACACTCTACTTGGATGTTTTGCCCAAGTTTAGTTAAAAACTCTATCAGACAATGGGCACCATATTAATATTGCCACCTATATGTGGAGGTATTTTGCTCTAGATTTACCTCAGTCTAAATAGTACAGAATAAATCTATAAAAAAACTATATTTGGCCTTCATCTTCAAACTTACTTAAATCATTGTATTCATCATTTATGATTTTTGATACATATATTTACTACATTATTATTCATTTTGTGGAGCTACTATTTGCTTTATATATCAAAGTTTTGAACTTAATCAAGTTTCCATGATCTTTTTTAAATAACAAGAATTCTTTTTTTTAAATTAAAAATAATTATAATAAGCCAGAGTTAAGTGTGAGTGAAGGAGAAACTGAAGGTATGATTAAGTTTTTCAGTGGAAGTTACTTCCTGAAAAAAGCCACATCTCTGATAAATCCAAGGTTTAAAATGTAAGATATTCCTTATGCATGAGTAGTCACTTCAGCACAAAAGAGATAATATTAATATCTCTGCCAAGAAATTGCCAGTTAAGGGATTTAGGCAATAACTTTAAATTGATAGAAATATTTTTCCATTTATCTTAATTCTAATTCAAAATCTAAAATACCTGTGGGATTGAATAAACATTTTCCACAACATAAATGTGGCTGTAATATTTTTCATCAATGAAATTTCAGGTGTAATTGTATCTCTATCTGAAAGCAGTTTCTTTCATTAGATAAATAGACCCAATGGAGGAGTTTTGGACAGGGGACAGGGGCCCTCTTGTCTGAGAGTCATGAGCCATAGGTCTCATGGGTGCTTGGCTTGAGCCAGTCCTTCAGTTTTACTCCTTCTCAGAGGCTCCTGAGATTTCATCTCTTTAAAATTTCTTTCCCTCTTCTTCCCCCCTGTTTCTTTCTCCCTCTCTCAGAAACCCAGGTTTTTACTGTTTTCTGACATTCCTTCTCCTTCTATCACATAGGCAGGAGGCCTTGAATAAATTGTCTTTTTGAATTTTTCCAAGCTTTAAAATTGAAAAGTCTAACATGAAACCAGATTGTATAGTTATTTAAAAAGAAGAAATAGTCTAATACAACCTCATGTTTATTAAGTTAATTTTTAGGGTGTTGATAATTATTTGGTAACTTAAGTTCAAATAAATAATAAATGCATAGAAAATCACTTGTATATATTGGCTTGCATTTTAAATTTAATCATTTTAAAGTTTTATTAATAAATTGCAAACCTCTCACTATATAATTCATACTCATATATCAATATCAGAAAACCTTTTAAAAATTATTTTTATTGATTTTAGAGAGGATAAAAGAGGGAGAGAGAGATAGAAACATCAATGATGAGAGAATCATAGATCAGCTGCTTCTAAACCCCTCCTCCCCACCCAGCTCACACACACACACACACACACACACACACACACACTGTGATCGAATGCACAACTCAGAGCAGAAACCATGCACTGTAGAGCCATCTGGGTTTTAAGAACTGTAACTTCTTTTTCTCTTCAGTTGTTCACCAAAATTCTACCAGTCCTTCTGGGCCCTGATAAAATGCATCCTACTCGATGAAACATTGATGCCCACCCATGCCTATGCTGATCTTTTTTTCTTTGATTACTCTTTTATATATCATCATGTTCTACCAGCCAAACTGTTCGCGTCTGTGAAACTATAGCATCTGAAAGAAGAAACAAGGTTGTGTAAGCCTCATCATATAGAACAGATGAATTTAAATATAAATGAATTTTGGGATATTCTCTCCCATAATGGGGAAATTGGATACAATTAATAGTCTTACACTGAAGATGATTTATTTTAAATCAGTGACTGCCTTCATTAGCGTATCTGAATACCTATCGTAAAACTAGGTGGAATAAACAACATTGAATGCTATGGAAATGTGAAATATTACATTAAGAATGAAACTAAAGATATATTATTATGGGGTTTTGGGAATTATCAAACACCTGAGCATCATATTCTTTTGAAGTTAATGTGTAAATACAGCACGATTCAATAAAATCAAACTCATGCTGCAAAGTCCTAGAAATATGTAGAATTTTACATCTTCCCTTACATTTGAATAATTCTCAGAAGAGCAAAGACACACACATGTAACTTGTGCCGAAATTAAAAAGTGTGTCTTCACCAAAATGCATTCCACCAGTGACAGCAGATCGAGGCTATAGAAGCTTCTCACAAATGGGGAAACAGTAAAAGTTATACTTGTTGGATCCTTCTGTTTTTATGCCTGAGTTTGTGTGAGAGGACAGATAAGATGACAAACAAAAAGCCTTCCAAATTGGATTTTATAATGAAAATATCCATGGAAACTTCAGTAGTCTTTTATTCCTACAAATTATTCTAGCCACTTCATATTTCTTAGTTCCCTTGACAACCAGCTCACTGGTGACAGTTTGAAAATAACTTATCTTTTGCTCCAATCTAAGAATCATTGAGCAAGGACTTCTCTTTAGCTCCTTTCTAAGTAAGCAGGTGTCGTATGGTGGCTACGGGTTTATAAAATCTATTTAATAATTTTAAAATTATACTTACTGGCAGTTAATGCAGTCACTACAATTCTGAGTTATGATATATTTTGTTTTATTTTATAAATGTATAATTAAAAATATTATGATGAAAAGTAAAATGTATGACCAACTAGAAGATTCTATCATGTTAGACGTAATAACTTGACTTGACACCCCATTCTTCCTCTCCCAAAATAATACTGCAGTATAATTCAACAGTGAACCATTCAGAAAAGAAAAACTGTAGGATTTTAACTAATAAATCAGGTTTCATAGTTGCTCTGACTTACTGACTCTCTATGGTAGAACCTAATAAATGCTTCTTATTTTCAGTGTGCCAGTGGCTCTGAGCTCCCCTCGCCTCCTGCTCCCAATGACATGATTAACCTGCAGTTACCCACCTTTTGCTTTCTCTTCTCAGTTCCCTCCTCCCCATTACTGGGCATGTGCCTTATTTTCTCAGTGAGAAAAAAACACCTAATACATGATTGCTAAACAATTATGACCCAGAGTGACAGGGCTAAGAGTGTGATAGGTCCAAGCAGGGAGATGCTTGGGAAAATATGCCTTTTGAAGGTGTGAAAGCCAAGTTCTACTATGTAGATGACTCTCTTTATTCACACACATTGTTATTGTCGCCACCGAGAGATTAATCGTAAGCATCATTGAAGAAATTTGGTCTTCTCCCTCTGTCATAGCTTCCAAAAAAGACATTTTGACAAATCTTTCTGTTTCAGTGATTTTCACAATACCCATTTATAAAAAATAAACACGTCTGAGGCCCCTGAGAAACTACTTTCTAACGCAGCAGAGATGGTCCTCAAGGGACACATCCTAGATTATAGTCACTTGTTTTGAATATCCTTGAAGATCACTTGAATCAGTGGGTTCTAATACTGGCCCACCCACTGACACTTTGCTCAGATCCTTTGTCAAAATATATGCCAGATAATGTCTAAGGTGCTGGGGTAGAGAGAGATGGAAATGTATCAATCCTGTCCTGGGTGAATTTCCAGTCTAATGAAGGGAACAGATATATAAACAAATACTTTTACCATAATGTGAAAAATACACTCACTGAGACCAGTGAGGGGATGCAGTGGGAGTTTAGGATGGAAAAGTAACAATGTTTTTCTGTTGTAAGCACTAGGAGACACTTTTAAATTAGATGGCAGCATATAAAATTATCCTGAACTCTATGGACAAGAAAAGTCCAATAGGAATCTGAGGCATTATTAAGCATCATCATCCATCATGTAGACATCCCTCTGGTTTATATAAAAGCTAAGGCTCGTGACATAGGTTATTAAAATTATGCAAAAGTTAGCCTTATTTTCTTCATTTATTATAGAGGGTCTTCTGAGTTAAAAGCCATCATTTAAAAAGGAAATTTTCTTGTTTTTGATACTCAGTTTTGGACCACAGTAAATGTTAAATTCCCAACTTCTGCAAAAACTAAAAAAGGAGAAAGGCACTACAGATTAAGAAGTACAAATTGGTAGTTACAGAATAGTCATTGGGATGTGAAGTGTAGCAAAAGGACTATTGTCAATAATATTCTCTAACTCTGTACTGTGTCAGATAGGTATGAGATTTCTGGGGATAATCACTTAGCAAGTTATCTAATGTCTAATCACTGGGGTGTACACCTGAAACGAAAATAATATTGTATGTCAACTGTAATTAAAAATAAAAAAGTATTAGAATAATAAAAATACTTTAGATTCATTATTTAGCTATTAGAAGTGATTTTTTTTTAATGATAATCATCATTTCCAAAAAGCTCAAAAGTGGCAAAACTTCCTCTTCATTAGGTACTACTATCAATCATATCTCCACAAACCAGCCTTCACTACACCCTAGCCTCTGCTATAAACTTATTTCATGCCTTGTTTTAAGGTAAAATATATTTCTGGTTTTCTGAGTTCTCACAAGATGCAGTAAGTTCAGTGCTCATTCCCACCTGGCTTGGTTCAGGTAATATAATTGTTTCTCGTAATATCAGATTTCTATCAAACTTGATTGAATGTGTTTGACTTTCACTCAAACTTTTATTGAGCGCCTTCAATGTATAGGGCAGTGCACTAATCATGTAGTGAAACCATGCCTCTTGCCAACATAAAACCTGTGACTATTGGGGGCTAGAGACACATTTTCATGCCTACAGGACAGTGGCAGGGGCTCTGGGAGGGCAAGTTGAATGGTGCAATGAGGGCAGAGAAAGGGACATTTAAATTAGACTGAAATAGCTGTGAACACTTCTTAGAAGAAGGGACCTTTAAGCTTTATCCTGTCTAAGCCGGGTAATCGGACTGGATGAGGGCATGATGGGGGTTTTCCACTTGAAATGAAATACACGGTTTTCTCCCTATTGGCACTGCCTATTAAGAGCTGAGGGTGGATTGAATGCATTTTGAATATACTTTAATCTATATGGTGAAAACATCTCTTTAACCCATTCCACTGCATATTTTGAATTTTTGAGTTGAAATGAATTTTTCATGTGAGACCCTGTGACCATAATCTGGGACTGGAGTGGCACTGAGGCAGAGCCTTTTGAATGTTGCATCAAAGTCCATCCTAGTCTCTATCAGGGGATTGGCAGGCGAAGTGAATTTATATGAACCCAGGGAGCTAAGAATGGATGCGCAATAAATTGTTCTTATCTTTCCTGACCATACCCATTGTTCTTCTCGAGGTCTTGGTCTTTTTCTACAGGCTTCTTCGGGAGGTGAGCTTGAAAGATTAATTGACTGCTGGAAGAAGAGAGGCACAGGAGAGATAAAAGGCAAATGCCGCCCAAAGACAGGATTAAACGGCTATAAAGCTCTCACCTCTCATCTTGCTCCACTGACTACAGGCATGATGCCCTTGCAGTTACTACATTTACTTCTCTCATTCCTACGGAGCATCTACTAGTATGTGGCCAGACCCTCCTTTAGGATTTACAGGTGAATCAGACATGGTCTGTGCCCACCGGGGCTCACAGGATAGCCAGATACCTGCACTCCAATAAACATGCAATAGCAAGTAATTGGCCGCTGGTTCATGTACGGATGGGTTAAATGAGCCCCTGGTTAATGTATGTCTGGGTTAAATGAGCAAGAGCAAGTAAAGAAGGAGATCAGGGAAGGCTCCTGGCTGGAGGTGGGGCCTGAACTGCTTCTTGTTCAGCCGAAAAGTGAGTGGATTTGCAACAGGCTGATGGGGGCGTATCAGGCCAAGGCAAAGTGGGAGCAGAGGCCCAGTGGTGAGCGGCAGCCTTGGTCATGGGATTGGTAGAAGAGTCAGGACGAGGGTGGGAAGGGAAAAGTCTATAAAAGCCAGCAGATTGAATGACACTGAGCACCACCCTGAGAGGAGAGCTTTGGCTTACTCTACAGGGGGAAGGGTGGCCATGAACATTATAACAGCTTTATTATATAAAAACGTGTACACAAATGTTCATAGCAACACTGTTTACAATAAACAGAAGGTAGAAACAAAACAATTCCCCCCCCCAACTGATTAATGAGTAAACAAAATGTGACCTATTCATAATGGAATATTATTCAGCCACACCAACCTGGATGAAGAATGGAAGCACTAAGCCAGGTGACAGAAGCCGGACACAAAGGCCAGGGATGGCATGACCTCATTTACTAGAACCATCCAGATCCTCAAATGCAGAGACAGCTTGGGGAAAAAGGGACAGGGATTGGGTAGGGGTTTACCTTTGCAGGGATGACAATGATCTGGGACCAGACAGCCATGTGACTGCACAACACTGTGCATGGACTAAATGTCACTGAAGTATTCATTTTCCAATGGAAAAAAATCATATATTTTATTGACTGTATTTTAACACAATTGAAGAACGTACATTAAAAATTTTAGCTTAAAACTACAGCCAAATCGTGATACCAAGAACAATCAATTTATATTCCTCCTACAGTTACCTGGGCAAGGTTCAGGGCAAGATGCCTGCAGTGCGAAGCAGATCGGCTGCACAATCCTCAGGGCCTTCTGCCTGGACGCGGGGGTCATCAGTGTGCCCCTTGTGTTCACTGTCCTTTTCTAGGGCAGCCATTGAGATACCCCTCTGTGGGACCTCTGCCTAATACACAGGGTGGACGTTCAAGATGCTGACCCCAGGGTTATGCCAAAACAGGGTTCTGGTGTTTAATGTGTGTTTAAGTCAATACTGTACTCTGTAAATCTAAACCCCAAAGAGGCCTAGTCATTTCATTCTCATTCTCCTAAGAGGGCATTTTCCATTTTGTAGTTAAAGCAGGTTTGCTTTTCTTCTTTCTCACAGTATTAAGCATTAGGTGTTCTCACACAATTTGCTTTTTCTTCAAGGACAGTAATTTGATAGCAATTTCTCTGCTGTTGTCAGTGTTCTATCAATAGTTCAAGTCTGGAAGAATTTATAAGTCCCCGTTGGGCCATAATAACCTAATGTGATCAGTAGAGAGGATACAGAGGAGGTAGGTTTAGAGTTGGGAATACACCAAATACAGTTGTATTATTATTTATTAACTAGTGGCCTGGTGCATGAAATCCATGCACATTAAGAGGGAATTAATTAGAGGAAATATTTTAATATTGCTATTGCTCTTTTTCTATAATAGAAGTGTCAGAGATGAAAGAAAATTAGTAAAATGTATATGAAAATCTCCCTCCTGTCAGAGTTTGGGGCATACCACAGGATCTAGAGTCAAGTCCCGCCCACTACCTGCACATACTTCAAAAACGCAGGAAACCCAGACCTGGCCAGCCCCACTCCCATTGGATGAGACCCAGACCCAGTTGGCCCCACCCTTGTCAAGCCTCTCTAGGCTAGGGATACAGCCTTGGGTCCCCCTGTTGGGGGAGGGGGTGTGGCCTGAGGTCCTCTGTCAAGCCTCACTGTGCAGGGGGCCCTTGCCTGATGTCCCCCAGCTCTCTGGCTGGTACTGGGATGGGGGGGCATGGCCTGAAGTCCCATGTCAAGCCCTGCCATGTGGAGGGTGTGGCCTGAGGTCCCCCATCAAGCCCTGCTGGTCAGGGGGAATGGCCTGAGGTCTCCGGCCTGGCACCGGGACACAGGGTGTGACCCGAGGTCTCTGGTCAAGTCCCTCTGGGCAAGGGGTGTGGCTTGAGATCCCTGTCAAGCCCCAAGGGGCAGGGGCATGGCCTGAGTTTCCTCACCCTGGCCAGGTGCCATGCAACTTCAGGCTCCTGCTATTCAGTAGTGGCATTACAGTGTCCCAACTAATTTGCTTTATTATATAGGTAGATTATTGCATTATTTCCATACAAATAACCATAAACCTACTTTTCTCCCACCCTGTATATCATATCACTTAAGTGAGTTGACCAATCCCACATGATTCTTAGCTTTCCAAAGGAAAGTAGGGAGGCTCAGAGTATGTCAGTGACATGGTACAGAGAGCAGAGGGGAAAGCCTGCCTTCGCACTCAGGTCTTCAGGTAAAAGGTGGTGATTAGCCCAGCACCCATGGGCCCTTCATCTGGGGAGGCTGATCCTCCACCTGTTTTAAGCCTGATCTTGTAGAGAAGCTTTAGACTTCTGCCCTTTGCCCTGCAACCTCTTGCACTTGTTGCTAAGACACTACACAAAAGTTTGGCCCAGCCTTTCCTATTCTATTTGAAGCGCCACTTTTAGTTCTCTCCAGTGGGGGATCTCAAACTTTGGGAACATAGGTATTCAGAGTGAAAAAAAAAATTGGAATTCATCTCCTGACCTTATGGGTTTTAAAGAATACCTGTGATCCTGGGCGTGGTGTGAGAAAGACAGCACTTGGGTGTGGGTGGGAACCTTTAGTTATAAAATGAGTAGTTTCTGGGATATAATGAGGAGCGTGGAGACTACAGCTAATAATACTGTAGTGAATATTTTTAAATTGCCAAGAGTAAATCTTAAAAGTTCTCATTGCAAGAAAAACAAATGTAACTATATGAGGTGACAGATGTTAACTGAATTTATTGTAGTGACCTTTTCATGGCATATATAAATACCAAATTATTATGTTCTACATCTTGGTTTAACACAATGTTTATAAAAAGAATACAACACTTCAGGGCTGGTCTTATGGATTGCAATGCATTTTTAACTCCTAAACTGTAGTTACTATACTTATCATAAAATACCTCTCTCACTTTGGGTTTATTGCTTTTTAAATGACCTTATTAAATCCCAATATAAGTTGAACAAGGAAACATGATAACTCAATGTACTTGCTGACTGTTGTCTGTGCTGACGTGGCAAATGCCTTCTTCTCAATACACTTCTAAAAATATCATATATCTCTGGATAAATAATCCACTCCACACTCTGGTAAATGAATCGGGCACATTTGGAGGTTGCATTCTGTAAATTTTTGGAGACTAATACAAATGAATATTTTTCATTAAAGCATGGTTGCCATTCAATATTATGTTGGTTTCAGGTGTAAAACATAGTGATTCACATTTATCTACCTTATAATGTGATCACCAGGAGAAGTCTGGTAACCATCTATTACCAAACATAGTTATTGCAATATTATTGACTCTCCCCTACACTGTACATCACATCCTAGTGACTTGTTTATGTTATTACAGGCACGATGCACAAAATTCATACAACAGTAGGCCTTCGCAGCCCCGGCTGCCTAGGTCCTTGCAACCCCAGCTTCGTCCGAAAAGGTCTGGATGGTGTCTGGATGGTCATTCTGCTGTTCGGCTGGTCGATTTGCATATTAAGCTTTTATTATTATAGATAACTAGAAATTAGTACCTTGTAATCCCCTTTGTTTAGTTCTTTTTCTGGGATTTTGTCTTGTTATTTGTTTGTTATTTTTTATATGTGTGGACAAACCCTTTCTGTCTCCTCACTGTGCCTGTTTGTTTCTGTGTATTAGATCAGCTAGGTCTGCTGTTATTAAAAGCTAGAGGCCTGACGCATGAAATTTGTGCACAGGTTGTGTGTTTGTGTGTGAGGGTGGGGGGGAGACATGATGTCCCTCAGCCCAGCTTGCACCCTCTCCAATCTGGGATTCCTCAGGGGATGTCCAACTGCCCATTTAGGCCTGATCTTTGAGGAGCCTAAACTGGCAGTCAGACATCCTTCACACAACCTGGGACTTCTGGCTCCCAACCGCTTGCCTGCCTGCCTACCTGATTGCCCTTAACCGCTTCTGCCTGCCAGCCTGATCATCCCATCCAGCCCAATCAATGCCTCAATGCTCCCCTGCCAGCCCAATTGCCTCCAACTGCCCTCCTCTGTTAGTCTGATCTCCCACAACTACCCTCCCCTGCCAGCCATCTTGTGGTAGCCACCTTGTGGCTACATGGGGGTGGCCATCTTGTGTGAGGGTGTGATGGTCAATTTGCATATTTATTTTATAGGGTTTGGCTTTATTTAGAATGTGTCCTATGGGGCCCACTGGAGTAATCCCCAAAACAAGGTGTTATAGAGGTGTTTCCTGTGTGGACTCCTGTTGTGTTTGGGCCACAGCTGCTGAGGATGCTCTGGGAGGCCAGGCTGGTTCCTGGCCTGGTGGGCTGTGAGGCCTGGCTGCAACTGTTGCAGGCCTGCTGGTGGGCTGCCCACCTGGTGTGGCAGGGCAGGGGTCTCATTGGAGGGGTGTCAGCTGGGTGGGTCCTCAGGAAACTGTCAGGATGGGGTGAACTGTGTTAGCAAGGTGGGAGGACAGTGTCGGAAATGGTGCCATCAGCATCATATCAGCAAGGTGGAGGCAGAGCAAAGGAAAAGAAAAGAAGTGGGTCCACCAGCACCTTTGCTTCTGCAGAGTTTCAGCAGCGCCCTCCATTCTGGCACTGGCCCTAAAATAAGTCACTGTTTCATCCAGGAGCTTCCAGCTGCCTCTGCACTGGGATCGGAAAGCACACCAATGGTTTTCTGCAGCCCGTGGCTCTCCCAAGTGTAAATCCCACTAGTTTCCAAAGCCAGATGCTATGGGAGCTCCTCTTCAGGTGCAGGTCCCAAGCTAAGGCTCAGCCCCCTCGCTCTTTAAGGGAGGACCTCAGTGGTAGCAATCCCCCCCCCCCCCATTGTGGGTCGCCACATAGAGAGGAGGGGCAGGGCAGGTTCCTACTGAGTTGCTGCTCCTCTGACCTGTCCCAGTGTGGCTTTTTCTTCATGTCCATAGTTGTAGAAAATCTATTCTGCTCACCTTCAGGCAGGTCTCTCTCAGAGATAGCCCTTCACATAATTGTAGTTAAGGTGTCAATGAGAAGAGTGAGCTCAGGATCTTCCTAATCTGTCAGCTTAAACCTGAAGCCAGTGCAGCTTCCTGTGAAATGCCCTTCCTTGTGGCTGGTACACTCACAAATTAAATTTCAGGCTGTTTCTGATGCAGCATCTCTGACACCATTGGCTGGTGGTAATTACCGTGTTTCCCCGAAAATAAGACATCCTCTGAAAATAAGACCTAGCACATGGAAAGATAAGACATCCCCTGAAAATAAGACCTAGTGCAACTTTGGGAGAAAAAAATAATATAAGACATTGTCTTATTTTCGGGGAAACAGGGTAGTACCAATCTATTTACTTTGCTTTTACATATGATTAAAATGAATTATTTATTTAGTGTCTTGGTCATCATAGACGCTAGCACTCAAAGCAAGGTTTCCATTTAGCCATTCATCTCACCCCTGAGAAGTTGTGCAAACTGTTACATATATCAGTACATCCTTGAAGCAATCTTCAACTATGAGCTATTTTGCCATTTTTATAGGTAGTTAAACATTCTCAGAAAAGGTACTGATGGCATTGGATGAAGTGAGGTGTCCTCTTCTGAGGGTGGACTTTTTACAATCCCAAGAAGAAGAATTTTCTGAGTTTGCACAAAAGAAGGAGTGATTTTTCATATGTGTGAATGTACAGCCCCGTGCTTCTGAAGACCCATTTGCTTAGTCCAGTCACAGAAGAAGTGTAGCTTGGGTTTCACTAAAGCCAGAAGCAAAGCCCTGCCCAGAGTTTCCTTTCCAAGTTGGAGGCCGGTCAAGTATGACATTGGGCCAGTGGCAGTCCATTGTGTGTGGGGTCCACACGGCTGCAGGGCAGGTGGGTGAATTCAGGGCAGCAAAAGCAACACACCGAGTCACACCAATTCCCTAGAGAGCCAGGAGCACAAAAACATTAAGTGAGCAAACGCCTTTGTGTAGGGGGCTGAGTATCCCAAACCTTGAAGGGCTTGCAGTGGCCACGCCCATTCTGGCCAATGACCTGTTCCCAGGTGTGACTGACAGCAGCACCTTTGCTGGTCCCTCGAGCTCTCCTGGATATGCATCTGTCTTCACTTTGTCCAGACTCATTCTCTTATGTTTTGCAGGAAACATGCTTAAAGTAAACATGTCTGGCATTTTCTTTGCTCCTTCCCTGTTTTTTAATAACTAGTTAATTATAACAGTATCTCTGAGGTAATAAATAAAAAATAAAAAAGAACTGGAATCTTGATCTGTCTGATTCCAAAGCCCTTTTTAAAAACAAAACAAAACAAAAAAAACCCCTTATTTCATACAAGTATAATTATAGTCCATATTTCATAAGTATGTTTTATATACATGTGAGAATAGAATTGTACAAAATCACAGACTGCTGCTTCTGCTCTGATTGGGCGTTTTTCTAGCTGCTCACTGAATTCTTTATTTTTAGTGGTGTTTATTTTTGCCCATGCCCCGGCCCATGGGGGGCTAGATAAATCTCCTTTCCCATTCAGTTCCTGAGACCTGGCGCCATTATGTTTTCAGCACCTCACTGGCATCGAGGTACAGTCTGAGATCCCAGAGGGTGAATTACAGTGTAGCCCGAAGGCCAGGCCTCCTCTGTGAAGCCGAAGTGAGACCGGTGCCTCCGAGGCCCGGTGGTCCTCTCCAGCATCCCCCAGAGGCCTGTGACTCCGCCTGATGGCAGGCTCAGAGCGATCTGCACTCCTGGGGGGCTTGTAGAGAACACTGTACCTGGCCCGTACTCACCCCTGGGAGAAATCCCGGGGCCTGAAATGTGGCAGCTAAGTGGACCTAATGGCTCTAACCTGCTGCCATGGGCATGAGTGACTGCCTTATTCTTGTCTCCCCCAGTGACAGCACCCCTTCCAGGCAGGCAGACATGCCTCTCATCCTTCTTGCAGCTGCTCTCTAACCCTCCAGGGGAGGTGAGATTGACTTCTGACATTTCTATTTGTGCCTGTGGCTCTCTTCAGCAAGGTATGCTGAGTCAAGCCTCTCCACATTCCTTCAAATGATAGCTAGGCCTATCTGTTTGTTTGTTTTTAACTTTTTTTTTTTTTTTACTTTCTGGTATATTTCACTCAGCAGTAAATACTGAGTTGCCACCACACACTCTTTGCTTTTATTTATATTACTAGTGGCCTTGTGCACAAAATTTGTGCAAGGAGGGGGCAGGGGATGAAGGGGAGAAAGGGGTGGGTCTTCCTTAGCCCAGCCTGCACCCTCTCCAATCTGGGACCCCTCAAAGGATGTCCCACTTCCAGTTTATAAGAATTGAGCCTAAATAGTTGGCCATCCCTCTTACAATCCAGGAATTTGGGCTTCAGCCGCTCACCTGCCTGCCTGCCTGACTGATTGCCCCTAATTACTCTGCCTGCTGGCCTGCTCATCTCACTGGCCCCTGTCACCTGCCTGTTCTCCCCCAAATGCCCACCTGCCAGCCAGATCACCCCAACTGCCCCCCTCAGCCTGGGACCAGCCTGCTCACTCCCAACTGCCTCTGCCTGCTGGCCTGCTCACTCCCACCATACCTCCCCACTGGCCTGCTTACCCCCAACTACACCCTTGCTGGCCTGCTCACTCCAACCTGCCCCCCTTTGCTGTTCTGATCACCTCCAACTGACCCCCACTGAGGGCCTGCTCACCCCCAACTGGCCCCCCCTGCTGGTCTGCTTACTTCCAGTGGTCCCTGCCATCCCATCCTGGCCTGATCACCCACCCTCTGGCAGCCCAAGATCCCAAACACAGCCCCTCCTTTTTTCCTTTCTTTTTTTTCTTTTTTCTTTTTTGTGCCTCCTTGATTGGAGGCCAGGGCTAGCTGGAAGCAAGTATCTATGATTTATTTATCTTCTATAATTGAAACTTTGTAGCCTTGAGTGGAGGCCAGGGCAGGCCAGGCGGGCAGGAAACTTGGCTTCCTCCATTGCCAGAGCAACCCAAGCCTCCTGCTTGCTCCAGCTCCATGGCAGGCTGCCATCATTGTTGGGTTAATTTGCATACTCACTCCTGATTGGCTGGTGGACTTGACTTGTGGGTGTAACAGAGTAAATGGTTAATTTGTATGTTTCTCTTTTATTAGTGTAGATTTTGATTCAGTCTGACAAATAGAGCTCCATGATCTTGGCCTAAGCTGCTTTATTTTGGTAAAAGAGAAAGTCCCCTAATGCAAGGACATATGTATTGAATTATACATATGTATTTATGGAGAAATCAGATTCACTGCCCCAACCTAATGAATTCATTAAAAGTGAAATGTTCTTATTAGCTGTATAATTGTTTAAAAATTTTCCTTTTTCATGCTTTTATGCACTTTTTATATCTAATTTTAAAAATGTTACTTTTACAATTTTTTAAGCAATAATTATTTCTAAAATTTATTGATAATACACTGCTCTTATGATATTCTCATTAGTTTTGAATTTAAAAAGCTTACAGTGTATACTTATTACTTTTAAATAAGAAATTATATACAAACACAGGAACATTTTTTATTTCTATTCATGGATCTGGGTTTTTTAATTTTTTATTTTTTCAAATTGAGAATCTCACCAGAAGGTTAAAATTAAGCACACTGCAAAATCTCTTAGATGGCTGCCACACATTTCAGTCATAAAACTAAGCTACTTTTAAGGTCTCTTTGTATCCTCCTGTATTGATACAATTGTAATTAGCTAATTATTCATAACAGAAAAGGAGCGAAGGGAAGGCCAAACATCACCTGCACTTCATCCTATATCACTCTGTATCCTTTTTAGAATTTTTCAATTGGTCTTTGAGTTGTGGCTCAGAAAAGTGTCAGGAAACACTATTATCGGGTACAAAGTAATTTTTAAAACATGTACTTCAAACTTAAAGGTGGTTCTGACCAATTGTCTAGCATGAGTAATAATGAGATAGAAAGGTTCATATGAATAATTTTATCTGAATCCCACTTCATAAGTCTTTTATTTAAAAAATTTTCACACAATATAATATTAGAGGGCTAAGTGGGGACTCAGAAATTATTTAAGTTTCTACTTTTCAATCTTTTAAATTATGATTGATGTTAAAATTATCTTTTATATTGCATTCCAGTATGTAGAAAGATTTATATTCAAAACAGAAATGAGAACTTCATGTTCCTTTAAATCAAGGTTTATATATTTGTCTATGAATATGCAATTGCTTCTTCACCATTTGTTAACAAGATTATATATATTTTTTTCTATTGAATAGCTTTGCATTTTTGACAAAAATCAATTGGCATATTGTGTAAGTCTATTTATGGAGTCTCCATTTGATCTTTTTGTATGGAATATAGTTGTAATACCTACTTAGCTATTGTCTTTAATCCTTACCTGAGGATATTTTTTCTCCATTGATTTTTAGAGACAGTAGAAGGGGAGGAGGGAGACACAGAGAGAGACAGATTGATATGACAGAGACACACTGATTGGTGCCTGAGCCTGCAACAAAGGTACATGCCCTTGATCAGAATTGAACCTGGATCATTCAGTCCAAGAGCTGACAGTCTAACCACTGAGTAAAACTGGCTAGGGCTATAATACCTATTTTAATATCTCTGTCTGCTACTTCTAATATCCAGAGGATAATTTGGATCAAGTGATTTTCCTACTAACTGTGAGTCATAATTTCCATCTTTCTTTGGTATTACTAGAAATATCTCATTGAATGCCAGATATTATAAATTTATTTTATAATAAATTATAAATACTTTGGGTGCCAGATATTTTCTATTCTCCTATAAATATTCAGTAGGTTTTGTCTTGTTTTGTTTTCTGGAATCAAGTTAGGTTACTTAAAGACAGTTTGACATTTTAGGTTTCGCTTTTGACTTGTTATGTGGGATCAGATCAGTATTTTGTCTGGGGCTCACCATTCCACAAATTCTGAGGCAAACTCTTCTGAGTACTCTATTCAGTGTCTTGTGAGTGATAAGGTTGTTCACTGGCTGGTGGAAGCAGATGATGTTTATCCCCTTCTGCGATAAAGGGGTGTGTTCTTATAATTCTTAATTCTCCAGGGAGAACTTGGGCAGGTCTTCATAGTCTGTTTCTGTGCAGATCGCTTCTCTTCAGGGTTCTTCCTAAGCCAGTTGTCAGCTCCATCCTTCAACTCCGAGAGCTCCCCAGGCTCCCCTTGTGCCCCTCCCGGTGGTGCTGTGGCTGCAAACTCTTTCAATGCAAAATGGAAGCAACCGTAAGGCCCACCTCATTGTTTCTAATCCTTCAAGATCACTGCCCAGCATTGCTGTTTTTCAGTGTCTTGAATACCATAGTTTCACACTTTATTTTGATTTTTTGATAGTTTTAGGAGTCCTCAATAATTTAGCTTGGCTAGTGATATGCAATTTTTGGACTGGAACCTGGATTCCTTGTCTGCCAGAGTCAAAGAATGAATCCATGGATGGAAGGTGGTATAGCAAAGGTGGAGATTTATTATAGAACAAATACAGACTCCCATATGGGGAGAGGGAAAGAGTCCCACTGAGTTCCTTTTCCCCAGTGGTTTATAAAGGCTGTAGATCCTGGTGCCTTGATATTCCCTCTGATTGGTCACTATTCCCTTAGGCTGGTTACAATAATAACTCCTGGGCTCAAAGATAGAACCTTTGGGACCTGTGAGGTTCTCCCTCCTCCTTCCTTATTGTTTTCCTATTCCCTTTGGGCTTTCTTCTTCTTCGGGATGAAGGGCTTCCTTCTCTTTATTTTGTAAATATAGACCTTTTGCTGTTCCCAGCTCCCCCATTCTATGGAAATGTACCTGTTGCAGCTTTTAAACTTTCTCTTTTCTATGGAAATACACCTTCTGCAGCTCTGCAGCACTGTGTTTCCTCCAAGGACCCCTTAATTTTCAAAATTTCCTAACCCTGTTAGATTTTATCCCTAAAATTTCATTTTCACTAGAGGCAGAAATCAGAATTTCCATATGCTTTTAATATGATGATAGAAATCTTATATTTAAAGGAAATTGTGTCATGTTTTGATAATGACTAAAAAGAAATTTAAATGCATGGAAATGTGACTTTTAATTATAATTACATTTAAAATAAAAAGTGTTGCATTGTTCTCCAAAACGTGATTTGCCAATATCCTTTAAAATTAGATTTTAATCTTTGTCTAAATGAGGTTATCTAATAAATTGAACACATTCATTATACTCTTCTCAATACTCAATATAATAATAAGTAATTAAGTCACCTTCATCAGATTAATAAAGGGATTAGTGAATAGTTTATTTCAGTTTTTGAGGCCCTTTACTCAAAATCTTATCAGGAAGCGTAAAATAGAAAAGAAAACAAAAAGGAATTTGATGAATAAGACCATCTGGAGAATGAAATGTTTTGAACAGTGTTTCATAATTTGGTGAGGTTCAGTCAGTTGGCACTTTTTCTTAACTCAGACTTATAATAGAATAGCATCTCAGAAGTGTAAAAAGAAAATCTTCAAAATAAATTAAACAGCACTGAGTTCTGCCACCTTAGCCTTTCAAAACTGCTCTTTATTTTTGCTTTGCTTATATAACTTGAGTAAAGCATGGTGAGTTGGAGAGAAATGCCACACAGGACTGAAAACCCGGAGTCAGCAAAAGAGCCTTATATCACCTGCGGGGTTGTCCCAAGTAGATCCCGGGAAAGAATCTGGGGTGTTTATCTAAGGCTTCCCATTCAATAGACTTTAACCGTGCAGGTGCTGGGACATTCAAGTAATTGCTAGCGAAGAGGCTGCTCTACCCAAGCAGGACCAAGGGCAGGCCTAGGACCAAAAAGACCAGAAGCTTTAATTTCAGTTTTAAACATACACAAAATAATTCAATTAACTGCCAGAGGAATTACATCACATGAAACATATGCGGTTGCACTTTCTTACTCACACAAGTTCCTGGTGCTGTCCTTAAAAGGGATTCCGGTGGTGCCTGTCCTCTGGGTTCTAGCAGCTGGGCTGGTCAGGTCAGATTGCATTCCTCACCTGAGAGCTCAATCGCTTCTCAGTTAGGAGGTACTAGCTGTTCTTTTGTTGTCTGGCAGAGAGAGAGAAGCGTGGAGCGGTGTCGCTTGCCGGACTGACAAAAGGACATGCCTTTGTGGCTGTTTCGACAAGAGAGTACTATTGGCTGGCCAGGACCCACTTTTAAACCTGTTTGGTACCCGCAGCAGTTCAGGTGGCTATCAATGAATTACGTCAATGCACACACGTTAGTCTCAAACAGGGCAAGGGGCTACATGTGGTTATTTAGAGAGAGCGTATCAGTCACACAAATGGTTATCTTAGCAAGTCACCCTAAGTCAGTAACTAAAGTTCAAATCCTTAGGTATGGGGTACACACACTGCAGGGCAGTGGGGAATGTGTTCTTAATATCACACTTTAGAAAAGTTAACTCAAATACTTTAAAACATTTTTTAACATTTTAGACATTTTTAAACATTTCTATACATCACTACAACAGGGGTCTGATCATCCTGCCAACTTTTAGTACCCAAAAGGTACCAGATATTTGAGTAATCAGAGGTAGTTCCCCATACTTGAGCAAGCTGAGAACCCAGCTTTCTAAGGTCCCTGACCCCTGTGAAGCCCATAATCCTCTCTGGTGCAAAGTGGGAAACCGAGGGGAAACAATGAGCCAGCATGACCACTCCCCCTGGGGACCTGGGGTCCACCTGCCCGGGACCAACCTCATTGTGATGTGATCCCAGCCTGGGCCTGGCCAGCTGCTCTGTCTCCCATCCATGTTTATATTGTGGAGGGGGCTACTCTGAGAAGGAAAATCCCTATTTGTAATAAACTGCTGTTTGGAACTTTCTGCTCTTAGATGGCCTCTTATCCTAAAATGTTGCTTTCTAGTCTGCTTTAGCCTGTTTGAAGAATGATGAAGATAAACTTAGCTGTATGACCTTGTAGGCTGGAGACTAGATATGCCCATAATCTCAATGCCATGCCAGGTGCATTTTTTAATTGGTTAGAACTGTATTGTTTTCAAGGTCATCATGGAGATAACCACTATGTGCACATAAAAAGGGAAGTTCTGCTTGTATCCTTGCTTAGAATTTGAAATCGTTTTCTCTAAGCTCATTACGCGACGAATAAAATAAGTCTCTCCAAACTCTCCTCCTGTATTGTTTGATTGTTCGGGAACTCTGTAACAACTCCTTTCCCCCAGACCAGAGTGTGGTCCAGCACAGGTTTTGGGTGAACTTCAGAGGTGCCACTGTTTGAACCCTCCGTCACCCCCAGAAGGTCATAGTCATTCCTGGTCGTTGCTGCTTGAATGTTTTATTTTTAAAAAAATAAACCTATTAAAGTTAAGATAACAAAAAAATAAGAAGAAAATATAACTGAGAAGAAAAAACTAATATATATATTTCTTAAAATAAGATTGTAGCTATTTCACCTATTAGAACTTCTTCAACTTAGAACTTCTTCAACTAAGGCTTGTTTGTGGAACACGTTATATGTTCAGAGACAACAGCTGCGATCATTTCTTTCATAGGCCAGATGACTCTGTTTCTAATCATAGAGACAGTATTTGACCCACTTTATAAGATCTTTGTAAACCCAGCTGAACCCCTTTCAGATTCTCCATGGTGCCCTGTGGAAAATGCATTTCTTACATATCATACTGAATCAGCTCATTTAAAATAAGTCTCAAAGATAATGACACAGAATAAGCATCAAATGGTAATGAGAGTATTTTGTATACTTTTTGCTATGCTAATAAAATAGTCAATACTATATTTTTGAAAAGCAAACATTACTTTTATAAAAACTAAGAATTAATAATGACAGGCATGTGTCTTTTCTAGTAGTCACAAATACATCTTCTTGGTTGTTTAAAATTACAGGAATGTCTTGAAACATCAAGCACATACATATAAAATATCAATAGCTCAGTAAAAATTAGTATATGGACTTGGAAAAATAACAAGTGTAATATATATATATAATATCTAGCCTCTGGATAGATATTATTTTCAAATGGAAGAGCTTCCAGAAAGTTGAATGTAAATTTATTAAAAATAATTTCATATGTTCTGTTTGAAAAGCTTTTCTATAAAGAAGAATTCAAATCTGGTTTTTTTTCTCTCAAAATTTATAAAACCACTCTCAGTATTTCCTAAGTGTTTTCATATTTTTAGTATGTCTATTTTCCAACAAATCTGACAGGGTTTTGAGTAATGTAAAAATAAATACAGATAAATCTCAACAATTTGAAAAAGTTATTCAGCCTATATCTGAGAATGAACAAAGGAATAAAAGAAAAAAAATCTTGTCTACAAATGCCAGGGGCAACAGCAAAAACTGAAATCTTTCATCTTAAGCCAACCATTGAATTACATTCAGAATAGGATGCTACTTAAATTTTAAATGTCTTCAGGTATTCATTATCGCTTAATAAATTAATTATCTCAGTACTCTGACAAAAATTATACCCATTCGTGGAAGAAAAACGAGATATTTCAGAAATTATGACCCATACTACATGTATTGTTTATGCTTTGACAGACTTCTCTCTGTTGCAATGTTCTTTTTCTGAATTATGTTGGATTTCTACTTGGTCAAAATTTCCTGAGATTCCTTGGAGGTTTCCTTCGTTTGATCCTCAATATGATAGATATTTCAATGTCTACACATGAAAGTTTATAACACTTATATTTTAAAATGATTACTTTTAAAAATAACATTATTAGTGCTTAGGCTTGCATAATTAATTTTCATAAGTAAACATTTTAAAATAAGGAATTCTCTAAATGAAATAGTTTTAACAGAATCTATAATTAAAAATATAAAGAAAGCAAAAACTAAATTTTGATATCAGAAGATTAAATTTAGAGCTTAATGCTTAGATTATCTTTTCTCCCATCATATAAAGTTTTGATAAATCAGAGGCTTATGAGTTATAGTTGAAAATGTGTGTTTTAATAGATTAATAACAATATATTTTAAAGGGTACAGCATACAGACTTTAAAATATAATCATTTTTTAAAAAATGTTATCTCATTTAAAGTATTACAAATAGTAGTACATATGTCTCCTTTTTTTCTCCATCGACCTTCCTCCGGCCTCCCTTACCCACACCCAGCACATCCCCCCTCCCAAGTGTCTTGCATCCATTGGTTATGCTTATGTGCATGCACACAGGTCTTTCCATTGATCTCTTACCTCCCCTTGCCAACCCTCCCCAACCTTTCCACTGTGGTTTGGCAGTCTGTTCCATGCTTCTTTGCCTCTGTATCTATATTTGTTCATCAGGTTATAATGTTCTTTATATTCCACAACTGAGTGAGATCATGAGGTATTTATGTTTCACTGCCTGGCTTATTTCTCTTAGCATAATGCTCTCCAGGTCTATCCAGGCTGTTGCAAATGCTAAGAATTTCTTCTTTTTTATAGTAGCGTAGTATTCCATTGTGTAGTGTACCAGTTTTCTATTTCATTCATCTGCTGATAGGCATTGCAACATGGTGACATCAAACATTCATATGCTGAATATTCAGCATGTAAATTTTATTGGTATATTTGCTTTACATTTATGTTTTATAAAAGTAATTCTAATCCTGATTTAGGGATACAATCAATATATTTAAAAAAAAAAGAAAAAAAAAAAGCTGGAAATCATGACCCACAATGAGTTGCCAGCAAGTTCCCAGGCTGTGTTCTCAATAGGCACTACTAAAAGATATATGTGTAGGATTGATTACCCATTCATCATTGAGGACCTATCTTTGTTCATTTGGGCTACTGTAATAAATACCATGAGCTGGGCAGTTTATAAACAACATTTATTTCTCATAGTGTGTAGGATGGGAAGTACAAGATCATGGTGTGGGCAGATTTTGATCTCATGAGGGCTTGCTTTCTGGCTCAGAGATGGCTGTATTTTCAAGTTCTGACTTAGCAGAAAGGGTGAGAAAGCTTTCTGGGGCCACATGTATAAGGACATTTATTCCATTCATGAGGGCTCCACCATCAGGGCCTATGCATTTGCCAAAGGACTCACTTCTAAACACCGCCACACTGATGGTTTGTTTTCAACATATGAATTTTTGGGAGAAACAAATAGTCTCTTTATCGCAAAACCTAAGGCAAATCACACTTAACTCTAATGTCTTCCAATTCTACCTCTCTATACACATAACACTTGCTATTAGGTGAAATTATGTTAAATGAGCATTGGAAAAGCCCTTGAAGAAAAATGGAATTATCCATATGATAAAAGCCCAGCGACTGTCACAGCAGAACAACCAGAACAACCAGTTGCTATGACACTCCAACTGCAGGGGGAGCCACCAGCACTGCTGCTGAGCCTGAGGGGCTTGGGGCTAGTTGCACTGCTGCCACCAAGGCACCAGTAAAAAACATGAAGATGACCAGCATGAACCTGCAGCTTGAGATGAAGGCTCTGTGGGATGAATTCAGTCAGAAGTTCATCACCAAGACTGGCAGGTCAGGGCACCCCTCTCCCTGCTATGACCCTCCCCACATGATGCCAGTCTTGGGCAGTGGGTTTTGGCCTGATCCACTTGAATGAGACTGAAAAGTGGGGTGGGGGGCCCAGCTGGCCACCTGCTGGTCCCTCTCGGCATTTGTTAGCTCCTTTGCTCTCTGAGTCCTGGCTCTAGCAACAGCTACCTGACACGTGGGGGCCAAAGGGCACAGCTTGGGAGGCCAGATAGAGAGAAACCCTGTGGGCCGGCAGCCTGAATACCAATCCAGGACCCAGCACCACCAGAAACAGACTGGCTCAGAACACACTGAGCTTGGGGGAAAGGCAGCTGCCTTAGAGGGGCCTTCCCACCTCCAGCTTGCTCCTAGTAGATCCCACCTCAAAGGAAACTTGGTCTTTGGTTCCTTAGTTCAATCTATCCTTGCTAAAGAAGAGCAGCTGGGCATATTTTAGGGAGAATTAAGACTAAAACGGTGCATTCTGTTCCATGAAGATTGCTACCCAGTTGTCTTAGGCCTAAATTCCCAGTCGTTTGGGGACCTGGCTCTGCCACTGGAGCCCACATCTTCCAATTGGCCTGTATTTGTTGTAAGGGCCCAGAGAGAAGAAGGGGAACACATTTTTCAATGCAATGGACTTGACCAATAGACAAAAGGGAGTGCCGGGCTGTGTCTATGTACACACAGACACCGGCTCTGAGTCCGCCTGGCCAGAGGGAGCTCAGAGCCTGTGTGCAGAGCCTTCTGGTGGTTTCTGTCTCCTTGCTGAGGCTGTTCTCCCTGGGAAGCCTGGGGCCCATGCTCAGCTCCAGCTCAGTTGGTCTTCTCTATGCCCCTCCCCCTGGCTGGCCTGGTCCAATTGGCCCTGATTGGGGCAGGCTGGCCAGCCCGCACCCATGCACAAATTTGTGCACCAGGCCTCTAGTAACACTATATATGTTTAGGAGTCTCTGAAAGTCCAAAAGCAGTCCAATATTTTGTCTGGGTAAAGGTGTTGAGGATTAAATTAGGGTTGTATGTCTGTGAATTTCAGGCTTCCTTCTGTCATCAGTTGCAGTTAACTAATTTCCTCTAAACATGTTTATTTATAAATCAATGACTCTAAATTCTAAATCACTATGCTCACTCCAATTATTGTATAGTTACTAAGATTTGGTTTTCTGGGAAGCATTTACTAAATCCTAAAATAATGTACATACAAGGGTTTATGTGAGAAAAAGGTATTAATGTATTAAAGAGTAATATTTTTCAATCTATGTTAGTATATATATTATACACATGTAAAATAATACACATAATGAGAATTAAGAAACCAAAGAACTAAGAAATTGATAAACTGTGTAATTAAAATATAATATTGTAGACAATAGGTAAATGTATCCCAAATATATTCATCCCATCCATGCACTACAATATGTACTGTGATTTAAAAAAAAAAGGTCATTGTGGCTTGAAATGGATCATTTAAGAAAATAAAAAAATGAAAGTTTAGCAGAATATGAATATTATGACTTAAGACTAGAAATTCGAATATCATTATTTAGAAATTTCTGTATTTGATATGTATTGTTTTTACCCATAAAGTTTCATTATTCATAATTTTCTCTTTGGAGTATCTTGATTTATATGAACTCATTCTCAAAGCAGATATACCACCTTCATGTTCATGTTACTGTGCCACACATTGTGGACTGACTTTTCAAAAGGTTTAGGCCCTAAACTTTAGGGGTATGTTATTATTAAAAAGATTAATTGGTAGACTTTCCTGTACCCACACTATCAGTAAGTTAGGTTTTTGTATGCTACACTGCCACTTTTTTATTTCTCATATGAAATTTCAGGGTTTTTTATTTTTATTTTTGTGGTTGTTTTTCCAAAGCAAGTACCCTCCCATAATTCCTTTGATTTCTGTTACTGATTTCTATTTTTAAAAATATATTTTATTGATTTTTTACAGAGAGGAAAGGAGAGAGAGAGCTAGAAACATCAATGAGAGAGAAACATCGACCAGCTGCCTCCTGCACACCCCCCACCAGGGATGTGCCCTCAACCAATATACATGCCCTTGACCGGAATCGAACCTGGGACCCTTGAGTCCGCAGACTGACGCTTTATCCACTGAGCTAAACCGGTTTTGGCAAATATCTGTTACTGATTTCTATGCTGCCCAGAATATAGCTCCGTTGATTCAATAGAGAACATTGAATTTTTTACTATTATTATAGCTTGTTGTCCCCCAATATTGTCACTTTTAAAAAAAAATCCTCACCAAAGGATATGCATTTTATTGATTTTTTAGAAAGAGGAAGAAAGAGAGAGAGGAAGAGAAAGAGATGGAGAGAGATTGATATGAGAGAGAAAAAATGATGATTGCCTCCTTGTATGAGCCCAATTGGATATTAAACCTGCAACCTTTTCTTTACATGATGGCACTCCATCCAACTGAGCCAGCTGCCCAGGGCTCCACTGTTTCCACAGGTACCCCAGACATTAAAATGAGGACAAGTGCGGAAAATAAAATGCTGAAGAATTGTTCGTGTTACTTTTTAGATAGCATTATCCTTTTGGTCACTGAAGAAATTTCCAAGGCATTACCTCTTTAATTTTACAACATCCCAAAAGCTTGCTGGAAGATACTGTTATATTCAGAATTTTACTTGCTAAACAATTTGCTCAAGGTCAAGAGAAGGAACATTTGCCTCCACACTGGGAACGTGTTATTCTCTGTATTGATACTTAGGATGAGAGCAATAGGAAACCATTGTGATAATGAAGGCACACACTGTTTAAAATTTACATATTTTTAAAGAGTTGAAAATGAACCAGATTATATTTTGCAAGTAACTCTCAAAACTAATGGGCCTATGCAAAGTTATATTAATTCTTAACATTGTGTGTGTGTGTGTGTGTGTGTGTGTGCGTGTGTGTGTGTGTGCATGTGTGTGCGTGTGTGTGTGTGTGTGTGTGTGTGTGTTTCAAGTAGCACCTGGTAACACTTCTTACTATCTTTAATTTCTTTTCTTTCCCACTGGAGGTACAATCGTCAGCATATGCCTCTTGGAAAAAAATATAATAACCTTGACTAATGGTTAATGAAATGCTTCTTGAATACTGGAGAGGTAAGGAAATGAAAAGCAGTCAGGAAACTTACTGATATAATAAACACATACAGATTTCTAGAAGTTTAATATTATTTGGACTTTTAAAATCCTATATATAAAAGCAAAACACTTTATAAAAATAGCTATAGTAAACTTTTAGTAATTGAAAGTTTACTATAAGTCAGGCATGAACCAAGCACATAAGCTTAATATACTTCTTAGAAATGTCCTAAGTTTATCTTGGATCTTTACCTCATAGGATAAAAATCTGAGGCAGAGATAATTTACCTTCTCAAGGTCACCCTGCAAGCATTACTTGGGCTATCAAAGTATAGTTTAATATGTTAGAAATAAATGGTATTTTTAATATTGTTTTACACAGGATATTTTTCTTCTTGAACTTGAGCATAGAGACTCCATATGAAATTATTGTTATATTTTATATAATGTTATCTTTTTCATGAAGGTAAATTGCAAATAACTTACATTGCAAACAATGAGGTTGCATTTAGAGATGAATCAATGTGTCCTTTACAGTGCTTCAGAACTCAATTTGCAGTTCAAAATAAAATAAAATAAATATTTCTCACCCTGGCTAGTGTGGCTCAATGATTAGAGTGTTGGCCTGTGCACCAAAGGGTCACAGGTTCAATTCCTGGGCAAGGGCACACCTGGGTTGCCCCAGTTGGGATGAGTGTGGGAGGAAACCAATGGATGTGTTTCTCCTATCTATTGTAGGTAAACTAAGTGCTAGGATTTGGCTTAGGCACTCTTGCTACAATGAATGCTGTAATTTGGTCTCTTCCCTTAAGAAGCTTACAATATATATTTCAACATATATTTTTAAATGAGCCTATATCATTTGGGAAGTTCATAGATTGTTTATAAAGTGTTACTGTCATTAAGAAATAGTCTAAAATTCATGAAAAAAAAATACTTGCCTGCATGATTCCCTTGAAAATTGCTGGGAAAGTGACATCTATACACTATTTCAATGTATATAAGATAATCCAGTCCTAGACAGAAGTCATAGCCCACCTGCCTAGGAGACTGCCCATTTTCCTAACTTTTTTGTAGATAAACTAACAGGGTGAGGAACACAAACTTATGGTGAGAATGTACATGAATTCCCCAGAACAAATTGTGTATTTGTTACATCCCTCAATCCAACCCTAGCATTTTATTTTTTCCTCTCAATAGCCCAATAAGCAGTTAGCTGAGCTGGTGTTTAATTCTTCTGACATCACCCTTCAGCCACCAAAGGTTACTCTCCATGAAAGTGTTACAGAAAACCGAAGAAGAACAAAGAAATAGAGAGACGGGGTTACATTTATTACGCATAGGTCCAGAGGAAAATGTCTCTCAAATTCTGGGCCCCAAAATGCAGGAATTTCCCTATTTATGTGTTTTTACCTTCTTTGTCTCCCAAATATGGGGTGTCTTCAGCCCCTTTTACAAGTTCTTAAAGAGCTCGTACATGTTGGGGCCCTTAAGACCTCAACCAGAGGCCTAGGCTGGTGCCAGCACTGATAACCTTGTCTGGAGAAGGTTTAATGGCCTCTCTGAAGTGGGAGTAGTTTTAGCTAGCAAGAATTTACAGAAGCCAAATGGCAGGGTTAAAATTTCAAACAGCAGTTTTTATATAAGATGGATGCTTCAAAAGGGCTGGGAGAGGCTAGGCCAGGAGAAAAGCCACATGTTTAAGGAAACCAACAACGTCACTAAGCATAGTATTTGGCTTCCACCCCACCACCATTCATGGATAAGTTAAGTATAATTAAGATTTTTTTAAAGATAAATAAATAAATAAATAAAACCAGTATAAGTCATGGTGTTATGGAGCCCTAAAGATATAACATAGATTGATCTTAGGTCTGTAAATAGCAGATGCAAGAACCAATCCTGGAGCAACTGGTACCTATTAATTCCTCTTATTGGGTCTGAATGAATTGAGCACCAATTTCTACTAACCCCATTATCCTACCCAAAAGGCTGCTTGAGTCTGCCTCGCTCTTGGGTAGATTTATCTTGTGTCACAGGCTTGAGCAGTTCTGGTCCGGGACTTGGGCCAGCACCATTCGACCATTAGAGGGAATAAGTAGCATCTATCTCTCTGCAGAGAGCATGATATCAAGTCAGCAAGGACTGATGGCAGCAGCAGCAACCTTGGACTAAAGAGACATTTGGTGATTTCTAGTGCTGGCTACAGGATACATGTACAGTCTTTAAGTTCTCTTGGATGAGTCCAATATCAAACACTGGTTCATGTATGTTAATACTAATTCCATTGAGAATAAAAGTTGGAGTCAATCAGTTCTTCATTCAAATCTATATCCAAATAGGTCTTTCTTTCACCAGATCGAGATTGGAGCAAGCCACCTAATTTCTCTAAACTTTAAGCACAAAGTGATAGTAATTATAGTACTTACATCCAATATTTGTAGTTAGATGGCATCATTAGGAGTACTGTGCAATTTTTAGTGGTAGACACTCTATATGTTGTGGGAAATATGTAGCAAAGCGAAAAATACCAGCTCCATTATTGAATGGTTTTGCAAATATGAGCAGTCTTCCTGAAACAGTGAGTAACTGATTTTGGCTTCAGTGAAGGGTACTTAAAAATTGCAGAATCACAAAATCTGAGTGGGGCCCCCAAGATCTTACTCAACCATTGACTCAAAAATGAAATTGCCTCTGTGTTTTCCTTGATTGAGGTTAACATCTCTATTTAAACCCGAAACATGAAAGTAAGCACAAAAGTATATAAATTTTAGAGGCAAAATATTTAGATTTAGTTTTAGTCTGGCTCATTAATAACTTTAAGATCTTTATTCCATGGCTCAGTCACTGCTTCAGGGTTCTCACCTATAAAACTGTGGATGTTAACAAAAAACCTTTCCGACTTAACTCATAGGGTTGTTATCAGCCTCAAACAACATAAGACGTGTAAAATTCCTCTGTAAATGTCAAAACTCTATGCAAATGAAAATGAATGCTTTTATTTTACTGTTACCATTTAAAGAGACCACAATTTCAGAGAGGGCAATTTAAAACAGCATATGCATTTTTGTCTCTATAATTCTTTGCTCATCCCTTTTCACTGGTGAGAATTATCCTCATTACTGCTGTCTACTAGTTCAAATCCTTGCCTTCTTTATTTTTCAAGCTCCAATTTCTTCATGAAGTCTAAAAAATCTAGTGTAATTAAAAGAATCAGCTACTTGGATTTCAACTACAGCTATGACTTGAATAAGTATTTAACCTTTCTGAGCCTTAGTTTCCTCTTTTGTAAAGAATGGAAGTATATAACTATTACTATCATGAGGAATTAAGCACTGATATATGTAAGTTCCTGGGTGTAAATATAACATAGGGTGTATTCTTTCTCTCTTTTTGTCCGTCATCCACATCAAGATTTTCTCTGTCTTGTGATTTTCTAGAACACTAATTTTAAATAACAGTGGGGTTTTGTAGTTGAGATGTTTTATATGCCTTTAACACATTCTTACCTTCTTGAGCACAGGGACTGGGTCTGATACATTCTTTTAACCCACAGCACCTTTGAGATAGTGTTACATCAGTAAAAAAAAATAAAAAAAAAATGACCAGTGAGTCACTAATATAGTAGGATTTCCAGCTTTTTCTGGTTGCAGACTGACAGCTTGATTAAAGTTAATTGCCCAATGCCACCTTTATTCCCACAGAAAACTTAGGTCCTCCCTGCACCTGATAAGAAAATGGCTCAAATGTGATATCAGGGGCCATGTGACTTTCATATGGGAGAGGCGTGGCCATCCTGGTAAGAACGTGCATTTGTTGTCCTTGAGGGTCCTGATGCTTCGGGATGAAATAAGAAAAGTGACAGCTGCAGCTGGTGAGAACTCCACCTGAAGAGAACAAATGTGGCAGGAGTATGCAGAGCACCTTCAGCTTCCATCATTGTGGCATGGCAATCACCGTGGTGATAGAAATGTAACCATGGCTCACTCTTGAGCGAAATTCAATCACCAGAGTTCACCCCATGTTTATGTGGCACTTTAAACTGTTTGAGGTGAGAAATTTTCTCATCCATGATTTACTGTCTTAACAACTGTGTTTTTCTGATCCTATTTATTCACAGTGGTGAGGTGAGGTCCATCTTAAATATAAAAACCTAAAGTACTGAGACCAGCTCTGAGATTTTATTTGACGATTTATAGCTTGCAAACCGGTTGAATAGTTAGATGCTGCTTAAGTGCTGAGGATGGAGTGTCCAGAGCATGCTGATTTTATACAAAGGACTTTATTTAAACAGAATACTTTTTTTTTCTTGGTAACGTAATAACACCAGTGAAAAAAGGTTCTTGTAGACCATTTGTGCAGGTAATTTCCAGTGACAAGAGACAGATCAAAGACAGAAGGATTGCCTTTCTGTGATCTCTGGAGAGATGCTGAAAGTGACCTGAGACACTTTACAGCTCCTGAGAAGAGATGAGAAAGTTAAAGGCCTTGGTACCAAACCCAATTTCATTAAAAAGCCTGTACCTTATTAACCATGTTGTCTGTCATTGTTTAATTCAGGAGCCCATGGTGGAAGGGTGAGAAA